>NC_064243.1:119414772-119721136 GCF_003254725.2 Canis lupus dingo
CTCAATTCCAGCAGGAATTAAGAAATCAATGAACTCACTGTGAAATTCTCTTTGGAAAGGCAAGGAACTAGAATGGCTCAAATAATTCTGAAAAAGAACAACACAGTTGGAAGACTGAACAGTGTGATACTGGAGAAAGCACAGACACATAATCCAACAGCACAGAAACAGACCCACACATACATCGTCAACTGATTCTCAATAAAGGCACAAAAGCAATTCGGTGGAGAAAGGGTAGTTTTTTTAACAAATGGTACTGGAACAATTAGTTATCCATATGCACAAAAATGAGCTTTGATCCATTCTTCGCACCAGCTACAAAAATTAACTCAAATGGGGGCTCCAGGGTGGCTCAGTCAATTAAGTGTCTGCCTTTGGTTCAGGTCATGATCCTGGGTACTGGGATGGAGCCCCGTGTCAGGCTCCCTGCTCAGCCAGGAGTCTGCTTCTCCTTCTCCTTGTGCCGCTCCCCTCTGCTCATGCTCTGTCTCTCAAATAAATAAAATCTTAAAAAAAAAAAAATAACTCAGATGGATCCTATATCTAAATGTAAAACACAAAACCATAAAATTTCTATAAGAATATATGGGGGAAATCTTTGAGACTGTGGGTTAAGACTTTAGCTATAACACCAAAAGTATAATTTGTAGAAGCAAAAATTGATAAATTGGACTTACCCCGAATTCAAAACTTCTGCTCAACGGAAAGCACATTGTCAAGAGAAAGAAAAGTCACAAACTGGAAGAAAATATTTGCGATCACATCCAACAAAGAGCTTCACCCACAGTACATAAACTCTAAATACTCAACAAGAAAATGACCCAGTTAGAGAACCAGACAGATGCAAATGGACACTTGACCTGAAAAGATGGAAGAATGGCAAACAAGTGTTGTGCCCAAGATTGCGAATCCGAGAAACCACCGAGGAGCCAACACTGATGCAAATACACGAGGGTTTATTTACAAGCTCGGGCTTGGGTCCAAGGGCACCCGACACAGCGGAGCAGGGACTTGGACCCCGAGACTAAGAGGCGTAGCAGCTTTATCGGGGCCAGTGGCCCATGGGATACGCAGAAAGCTGCACAGTCATGCCGGTCCACACGCAGGGGGCCGATTGAATTACACCTTACCCTATAGGATCCACTTGAGCTGGCCTATTACTTTGGTCAGAATCAGCGCCCAGTTTTGGGGGGCACAAAGCAGGGTTACATTGTTATGAGCCGATTTCCGATTAGGGTGTGCCCAGCGGCTCGCCTAGGGTGGGGCAGCGCCTTAAGCAATAAGCAGGTCATGTGGGGGTCATAGGGGAGGTGGCCAGGGTAGCACAAAATGGAATCAGTCCTGCTCTGCTTGCCCAGGGGTAGGGGATTTTTGTTAAATTTCCTGGGTCCCACACAAACACCTAGAAAAATGATCAACATATCATTTCCCATTAGAAAATGCACATTCAGGGTGGCCTGGATGGCTCAGCAGTTTAGCGCCGCCTTCAGCCCAGGGTGTGATCCTGGAGTCCTGGGATCGAGTCCCACATCAGGCTCCCTGTGTGGGCTTGCTTCTCCCTCTGCCTGTGTCTCTGCCTCTCTCTCTCTGTGTGTGTCTCATTAATAAGTAAATAAAATATTTTTTTTAAAAAAAGAAAGAAAATGCCATTCAAACCACAGCGAGAGACCACCATACAGTAAACTAAACATCACCAGAATGGCTGAAATCTATAAAACTGACCATCTCTTGTGCTGGTGAGAATGCAGAGCGACTAGAGCTTTTTTTTTTTTTAAGATTTTTTTTCATTTTTTTTTTATTGAAGTTCAATTTGCCAAAGTAGAGTATAACACCCAGTTATACTCTACACCCCACCAAGTGCCCTCCTCAGTGCCCGTCACCCAGTTACCCGTCACCCAGTTACCCCATTTTTTTTGTAAGATTTTAAGTAATTTCTACACCCAGCATGGGGCTCAAACTCACAACCTCAAGATCAAGAATGCAGGGACTGAGCCAGCCAGGCGCCCTGCAGCTGGAGCTCTCCCACACCGTGGATGGGAACGCATAATGGTACAGTTCCTGTACACAATTTTCTCATGAACTTATTAGACAGCTAACACAGAAGCTACTGTTTATCCTTGAGGCTGACCTTATGTTCACACAAAAACCTGTATGAACAAGTTGTAGGAGCTTTATTTATAATCTCAAACATAAACTCAACTCACAAGGCCTGTGGCTGGTGACTTTACAAATTGCTGCACATTCACACAGTGGACAAGTACCCAGGGGTAAAAAGGAGGACATTATGATTCATGCAACTGTTCAGGCAGGTCTTAAACGTAAATGCTCAGAGTAGCCAGATTCCAAGGCTACCTCTCTCTTTTTTTTTTTTTTAATTTATTTATTCACGAGAGAAACAGAGAGATAGAAACATAGGTAGAGGAGGAAGCAGGCTCCCTGCAGGGAGCCCGATGTGGGACTCGATCCCAGGACTCCAGGATCACACCCCAAGCCAAAGGCAGATGCTCAACCATTGAGCCACCCAGGCGTCTCCCAAGGCTACCTCCTACTCCATGATTCCACCTGCACGTTTCCTTTTTTACAACATCCTGGAAAAGGCAAAACTAATAGGGTAAAGACCAATGGTTGCACAGGACGTAGAGTGGGGCAAAGAAAGGGCCATGAAGGAACAAGAGGTCACGGAGGGGTGATGGAACTGCTCTCTGCTTGGACTGTGGTGGTGGTTACAGGACTGTACGCATCTTTCAAAATGTCACAGAATTCTACATGAAAAAGAATAAATTTTACCATATGTAAATCAAACCTCAATTTAAAAACTAGTTTATGAGTTTAAAAAAAAGAAGGGTCCCTGGAGGGGGGACTCAGTCAGTTAAGCATCAGACTCTTGGTTTCGGCTCAGGTCATGATGTCAGGGTGGTGAGATCGAGTCCCACCACAGGCTCTGCTCTCAGAGTGGGGAGTCTGCTTGAGATGCTCTACCTCTGCCCCTCTCCCCACTCACCAGTGCACCTGCTCTCTCTAAAATAAATACAATCTTAAAAAGAAAAAAAGATGTGAAGCAAACATGGCAAAATGTCAAAAGATTGGACAAGGCTAAGTGGCAGATGTCCAGGTGTTTGTGATTGTATCTTTTATACTTCTTTGTATGTCCAGAATAATTCCTAATAAAAAGCTACATTTTAAATTATTTTTAATCACAAGGAATGATTTTTTAAAGGGCTGCTTGTCCTCTGATGGGATATCACCCATGCAGTATTTTTACTAAAAATGCCTGACCTAAACATAAACATGAAGAAACAGACAAATCCGAAGTGAGTGATATTTTGCTAAGCGACTTCCCTTGTCCTTCATAAATTTCAGTGACACAAAAAAGCCAGGGAACTGACCTAAATTAAAGGAGACCAAGAGGCCATGACAACTAAACACAACGTGCAATTTTTTACTGGATCCTGGAGCAGAGAAAACAAACTCTAGAATACATTATTGGGACAACTGGAGAAATTTGAACATAAACTATGTGTCATGGTATCGGATCAATGTTAAATTTCTCAAGTGGGATAATTACAGAATGATGATGTTAGGTCTTTTTTCTCAGGAAATACATGTGTAAGAACCTACGGTTCTCAACTAATTCTCAAGTGGTTCAGCAAAAAAGCAAATAATTCTCTATATATTTATAAAGAAATACGTAAACCAACAAATTGTTAATAATTAGGATATAGAACATACGGTTCTTCTCAATATGGTTTTTGTAACTTGTTTTTATATTTGAAAATCTTCAAAATATCAAGTTGGAGAAAAATGCTTAAATAAATTTTTAAGGCATCACCGATCCTTTGAAGTTTCAGAATTTATCTTTTTTCTTTTCTTTAAAAAAACTCTGCCTGTAAAGCCTCAGAACTGTAGGCCGGGTTCAGTTTTACCAGCTAGGGGAACACGTGCTTTCCTGGGAGGGGTGGGCTCACTAGGGTACGGTGCCACCCCAGCTCTGACACTGGCTGCTTCCAGCCAAGTCTAGAAAGCAACACTGCCCACATTGTAAACACCAGCCTTACACATTTTTCTCCCTTGCGTGTCTGTTGTATTTCCATTAGAAAAATATCATCTATGTAAAATTTTGGTCCACTTTCTTCTCCTTTACCCCTAACATCCAAACTCAAAATACTTATATTTTATTCAAGCAAAAGCAGAATCATTTATCTGGCAAGAGAACTAGATATTCCACATCGTTAATAGGGTTTAATTGAATTAGACGTGTTCTTTATTATTTCTCAGGAATGACTGATCTACCTTTTCTATGTTGTTTCCTACATTATTTGTTATTTCCTTTTACTTTCACTTCCGAGTAATTATGTGGTGAGCGTCTCATTCCCCATATTCGGTAATATGTGTGTCCAAGTGTGATTTATAACATCATCTAATTTTTGATTTCTGTTCAATTCCCCTTAGTGTATGGTATTTCCATAATAACTCCACATATTTTAGTCGAACACACTTGCCAAGGTAGATTGTAAAAATTAAGATGTTAAAAAAAAAATTAAGATGTTAATTTTAAAATGCCGTGACAATTCCAAACCAAACAGTAAGCCTTGGCCCACTTATAGTCATGTTGACAGGAGAGGTCCTTGGACTTTCAATCTCAACGCGGCCTCCTTTGGTAGGAAAACCCACTCCTGAGATGCTGTTTGTGGATTCCATGGACAGCAGTGAAATCGTTCATGTGAGTCAGAGAACAGCTGTTTTACCACAGCCTGCAGCTTTCAGAATTTCACCCGTGTCACCCGTGTTTGCTTAGCTCCTGCCACCCCTCCTGGCACAAGCTGTCCACTTGAAGGGTCTGTGCGTTGCTGTCCAGAAAGGTGGTTGGCTGGAACACAGCTTGACTGTTAGACCAAAGGCCCTGGGGCTTTTCCAGTCCGATCACCTTTCTTATCCAAGATGCCATGGCTAATCCTTTTCTCCTGCAGCCCTGCTGGGAGAACAAGCCCACGTACACCCTTCCCCCCGCGTCTCACTGCACTCCTGACCGTGGCACGTTGCCTGCACTGCTTTAATACATATTTTTAATCAACACCTTTTTCTTCACTAGACTCACCCTAACAGCCTTGCAATGCTAGTTATGTTTTTATGTTTTTATTTCTAAAATCTCTTACAACAAATATTAACTGTTAACTTTTAAAATTTTTAAAATAATTTCTAATGATGTGAACTACTCCCATATTGCACAGAAACTCTGCTGAGGGTGAACAGGTAAGAACTGGAGGTGTGGACAGACCAGAGCTGACAGGGTACAGGGTAGAGAAAAGGATCCAAGACAGGGGTTGCTTCCCCAGTCTGAGGCAGGGAGAAAGCAATACCCGCCCCCTTGCCAAAAATTCTGTCCCAGGGGATTTTGCATGTAGTAGGATCCACAACCCTAGAAGAGCCCTGTCTTTCCAAAGGAGAAACTGGAGATGCCTATTTAGGACTGGCGATGGAGAGGGGCCTGCTAATTGGATCTGAAACCCCTAAAAGTCTTGGAATGAATCCTCTTTGATAATCAGATGCTTCAAATGTTCGTGATCTCTCCTCATATAAATCACCTACCTAAGCCCTGAAACAAGAGAGGGAAAGTTGATGGTTTTTCAAAATCCCATCATTTGCTACGTTCCTCTCCTCTGCCCAAAGAAGCATGATTTAAAAAAAAAAAAAAAAAAAAAAAAAGGTTTGGATTTCCTTTTCCAAGGGACTGAAAGCCAGCCCTTTTCTCTGGTATCTAAACTCCTCCCTCCAAGTCACCTTGTGAACACAGTATGCCTCAGTCTCCCCATCTCACCTGAGATGCAGGTAAGTCTACACCATCTTACCGGAGACACGAAACTGCGGCTGAAACTGCAGCTGCGGGCAGGTCCCACCCCCCCCTCTCCCCCCCCCCCGCCGGGACCGAGCATCACCGGAGCCCCGGGGGCCCGAGCATTACCGGAGCGGGGGGGGGGGGGGGGGGGGTACCGAGCATCACCGGAGCCCCGGGGGCCCGAGCATCACCGGAGCGGGGGGGGGGGTACCGAGCATCACCGGAGCCCCGGGGGGCCCGAGCATCACCGGAGCGGGGGGGGGGGGGTACCGAGCATCACCGGAGCCGGGGCGCACGCGCGGGGAGGGGCCCCCAGAGGCCGGGGGCGGCGCGGGCGGGGTTCCCGGGGCGGCCGGGCCGGGCGCGCGTGGAGCGGTGGTTGCCCCGCGGCCGAGGTGCGCGCGGGAGAGGAGCCGTCGGGCGGCCCCCAAGTCCCGGGCCGGGGAGCGGGGGAGCACCGAGGAGTTTCGGGGCCGGGGGCCACGAGTGCCTTTGCACCCCGTGTCCCTGGCCATACGCGGGCGCCCCGGGGCGGAAGGGCGCGTGGAGGATGCGCAGGCGGGGGCCCGGGGCGCACGCGGCAGCCCACCCGCGAGCCGGGAGCCGGGAGCCGGGAGCCGGGAGCCCGGAGCCCGGGGCGGCCCCTGCGCGGGGCCGGGGCGGCGCGGGGCGGGGCGCTCGCTCACCTTCAGCACCAGCACCTCGAGCATCTTCCCGCGCCCCTGCCGGGCCTCCGGGCCTCCGGGCCGCCGCTCCCTCGCAAGGCCGGGTGCCGGCCGATCCCGCCGTCGGGGCCCCGCAGGCCCGCCCGTCCGCGCCCTGGGGCTCGGCCACCGCGCACGCCTCGAGCCTTCCAGAAGGCCCGCCCGCCAACGGCCCGGGCAACCGCCGGCCTCCCTGCGCAGGGGGCGGCGGGCGGGGCGGGGCGGGGCGGGGCCCGGGTCACGTGGCCGCCCCGACCCCCGCGGGCTCCCCCCGCCCCCCTCTCCGACCCACCTGGAGGCCTCAGGGGTCAGGAAGCCGCGCGCAGGCCGCCAATGCAGAGCTGGGGACACCCCCCTCCCCGCACCCCCACCCCCTCCACCTCCTCCTCCTGCTTCGGTCCCAGATTTCCTCCCACCTGGCCCTTAGGTGGCAGGGCTCCCCCAGACTGTCGCTGGCCACTCCGGTCACCAAACCGCAGCCCCCCTGGACGGGGGCTCCAACCCGCGCGTGTTGATGTTGTTGGGGCGCCCAGGAGTTCTCTAAATTTGGAACACCTGGACGCCTCAGTTTTTCTCACCTAAAAAAAAAAAAATGAGACGATTAGATGGGGTCACTCTATGTGAAATAAAGGGCACCCAAGAAGCACTCAGGGAGGGGTGGCTGTCATTACTATCTCAGGAATCTCTCTCTGACACTTGAACAAGCCAACAAATAAGAGAAATGAAGAGTCCTTAAAAATCAAAGGAAGCACAGCTAGAATAAGATCATTAAAAGTCAGGCTTACGTGGTTTTATAGGTGAATTCCTCAATATCTTGATTGTGGGAAAAAAAAAAAAAAGTAAGCCCATGTCCAAAGGTATTAATTTGCTAGTCAGGGGAACCAACGAGATGGCAAAAAAATGACACCAGTTTTAAGAGAGTACGACGCTTGTGGGGCGTAGGTTTTTGGGAAACGATGCTCACAAAAGCGTCCAGCCCTAAAAGTCTGTTATAGATTTCACAAGGTCAGGTGACATCATTGGCGTCAGGTCTCAGGCAGGAGAGTTGGAGAGAAGTGTGTGGACTTCCAGTCCTGAGGGAGACACAGCTGCCAAGCATGCGTACACCTGTGGCTGACCTGGGCTAACCAGCTTCTCCCCTAGTGGAGGCACCTGGCAGGACCAACTCACCTGAAAGAGATGCGAAAGGACCAGATCTTATTTAAACAGGAGGTGCCAGGAGTTCCCAAGCCCCATAGAGGGTGCGGAGTACAGCTATCTCCCAGGTTAGTTGGGGTCAACACGTTTTTTTCTTTTGACTAGAACCCATGCTACAATGTGACGTTTCCCAAACTTTTTCACAACACAACCCAAGGAAAATGGAAGCGTCTCTCCATCATGCTAGGGTGAAGAGTCAGGACTGCTGCAGCGGGAGCTCCCTGCCCTTTGAGGCTGAAGGGGATCAGTATCTGTACCTGTAACCTGTTTCCCCAACACACCCACCCACTAGCTAGTGGGGAGCCTTGTTTTGGACATCACTCCAAAATAAAAAAGTCATGGGTATGTGATGTACAGCATGGTGATTAATAGTTAATAATATTGTATTATGTATTTGAAAATTGTTATATGGCTTTAAGAGTAGATCTTAAAAGGTCTCATCAACAGAAATAAATTTTTTTGTGGCTATGTATGGGGACAGAGGTCAGCTAGACTTATTGTAGTGATCATTTCAAGATATATACAGATATCGAATCATTGTGTCGTACACCTAAAAGTGATGCAATATATTGATTATACCTCAATAATAAATTAAAAAAAATACTCCACAAGAGTGTCTGGCTGGCTTAGTCGGCGAAGCCTGTGATCCTTGATCTCAGGGTTGGGGGTTCCAGCCCCACATTGTGTGTACAGATGGCTTAAAAATAAAATCTTTTAGAAAACTGCTTCGTGATATAAGATGAAAAGATTATTCCCAGTGCATTTTCATAAGGACTTAACCTGCATAAGTCCCAATATTAAAACCGGAGAAAGATAACACAAAGAGTTATAGACTAATTTCACATGTCAACATAGGTGCTGAAATCTCAAATAAAAAGCCACCAAGTTAAAAATAATTAATTAATTAATTAATTAATTAATTAATTAAAAAAAAAAAAAAGAAAAGCCACCAAGTAAAACCCAGGATTAAAAAAAAAAATTAAGCCGTGGCCAAATAGGCTATAAGGCTTATAGGGGTGCATTTAATACTGGTCAGCAACAAATATGGCTCGGTATACCCTGTTATATAGTGTGACACATACATAGAAGCCTGGTTTTGTGGACCATCTTCTCTTTTTCTTCCTGAAAATCTGTGCATTCTTTATCTTTGAAATTCAAAATACCATCCAGCTATTGGACCATTTTTGTTAATTCTCCTTTGACAGCAACAGGATCTTTTTATCTGAAGATTAACATTTTTCTTCAGCTCCAGGAAACTTTATTCTCTTCTCTAAACAATGTTTATCTTCTCTTTGTCCTAGAATTTTCTTTTATAGATATAAATGATCCACATGTTGGATGCTCATCCTCACCTGTTTTCCTGGGGCAGTAGTAACAGAGAGACTCCAGAACAAAAATAGTTCAGAGATCCAGGTTTGTTTCAAGGCGACAGTATGTGCAAAGATCCCGAGGTGGGAAAGGACTTTGAGTAATCAAGGAACAGAAAGAAGACCCTTCTGATGGGAGTGTAGGAGAAGAGTGTATGAGGTCAGAGAAAAAAGCCACTGACGGGTTTTAATGAAGGCAGTGACAGGACATGGCTCACATTTTTATACCGAGAGCACTTTTCCAGTTCAATAGGAGAGAACACGTCATGAGCTTGAGAATGGGGATGGAGAGACTAGTTCTTACATTTGTTACAGGGCTGCTCGAGTTGGCGAGGTGAGCTATAGCTGAGGCGATGGCAGTGCAGAGGACAAGATGGGATAGTCCAGGTAACTGTGGGCAACAGAATCAACGGGACTTGCTGGTCACCTGGGTGTACAAATCAAGGAAAAGGAGGAATCAAGAATGACTAATATTTTTTAGCTTAAATCACTGGTAGATTTCTAATATAGGGGAGACTGTGCTTAAAAGGGACAATTATAGGTTAGGAAACAAGCTTAACTGTTTTACCAAAGAAACCCCAAAATATAGTGGCTTATATATATTTGATTATAGGATTTATGGGGCTCCCTGGGTGGCTCAGCGGTTAGGCGTCTGCCTTTGGCTCAGGGTGTGACCCTGGGGTCCCAGGATCAAGACCTGCATGGGGGTCCCTGCATGGAGCCTGCTTCACCCTCTGCCTGGGTCTCGGCCTCTCTCTTTGGGTCTCTCATGAATAAATAAATACAATCTTAAAGATTATATGATTTTATTTATTTATTCATGAGAGACCCAGATAGAGAGAGAGGTACAGGCACAGGCAGAGGGAGAAGCAGGCTCCGTGCAGGGAGCCCGACGCGGGACTCAATCCCGGGTCTCCAGGATCAGGCCCTGAGCCAAAGGCAGACGCCTAACTGCAGAGTCACCCAGGTGCCCCAAGTGGCTTATATTTTCTTTCACGGAACAAGCAAGAGGTGAGCAGTCCAAGTCTGGCAGGCAGTCCTGTCCTAACATCTGGCTTTGGTCTCTGGGTCCCAGGGAGCTGCTCCAGTTGTCAGAATTTTCAGCCAGTGAGAAGGAAAAAGAGAAAGTGGAGGGCAAGCAGTTCCCTTTATAAAGGATGTGACCTGGAAGTTGCTTCCATCAGCCAAGGATACAAGAGGGTCTGGGAACAGGTACTGAGGGGGTACTAGATTGGTTACAAGTTAGGAGAGAACGAGTAGCTGAAGAGAAGCAAGGAGGAGCGGAAAATCGCCAAATGTTGCGGAGAGGTTCAAAGCTAAATAGAGGTTTGAGAAGGGACGGTCAGGAACAACGTATGCCCAGATAGGAGTTATCCCACAGGAGAGAAGTCTCCTTACACCTGAGCCCTTTGTGTCTCCCTACTATTGTTCATTTTTAGGAACAAACAGCTGGGAGGACGAGACATGTTAAGCTGGAATGCTGATGCCTGCCCAGTTATGGATTCTCATGGAAGTCATTCAAAGGAATCAGCAAAAGAAGGTAATGGAAATGCATATGGACTTCATATTTATTCCTGAGTTTGTGACTTCAGTTGCAGAAGGCTGTTTAGTATTGTAGAAAAGTTTTCCTGGCTGCGTCCTGGATGAGATGGCATGGAGCAGGGATGCCAGTGGGGGCAGGAAGGGGTCTAGAAGGAGTAGGGACACGTGACCAGCTTCCTCCTTCTGCATCTGAGGCCTACGTGCCTCACATACAGGAGGTATTGGTACCGGAAGAGCATACGGTAAATGCCACAAACACTCACCAGCTAGGCTCTAAAACAACACTCCATCAGCTCATGATGACGGCCCTGTTATTTTGTGTTGGGGCATTTTTTTTAAGATTTTTTAAAAAAGATTTTATTTATTTATTCATGAGAGAGAGAGGCAGAGACACAGGCAGAGGGAGAAGCAGGCTCCATGCAGGGAGCCCGACGTAGGACTCGATCCCGGGACTCCAGGATCACGCCCTGGGCCAAAGTCAGGCACTGAACCGCTGAGCCACCCAGGGATCCCCAATGTGTTGGGGCATTTGGATATCACGACAGGTAGGCAGTTACGTGAGTCTCTCAAAGAATTCTTGGAAGGAGGCAAAGTTCCATTCAGATGAAAAAGACAACAAAAACACATCTTTACGAACAAAACGAAGTCACATTACTTTGTCACATCTCCTAAGATCACCCCGAGCTGTGTAACTCCAGCAGAAAGGGTGCAGGACTAGGAGAGTTGGGAGTCTTGTGAGCCTCTCCCAGCCACGTGAGCGAGCCTGGAACACCCTCCTGCCGACAGGAAGGGTCCTCACAGCCTGCGCTGGCCTCATGGCCTCGTGTGGGAATGTCTTTCCCTGTTTCAGACTCAACGTCGTCCTCCTTTGCTCTGTGTAAGCACGTGCATCATAGGACACGTGGCCAATCCCACTACTGTATCCGCCCACTGTGGGGAGGAGACAAGAGGGGTGTTTGCAGGTCAACTGCCCAGTGTCGCCTGCAGGGAGGACTGGCCGTGGAGGACTGGCATGCGCTGCGGTAGCTGACTCTGCTCTGCCTCTTCTCGGTGAATACAGCGTCATTCCACCCAGTGCTTGGCTGTGCTGTGGTTTCCTTGGTGGCTCTGACACCAAGACGCAGGGGGTAGAATTGTTAACATGTCTGCTTTGGGCAATAGGTAAAGCAGATGTCACTTGCCTGACAAAAGATCTTGTGGCTATGGCACTAGCCGCTGGGCTAATCTGTTTCTCGGTTTCCTACCTGGCAAGTATTGGTGTTCAGGGACTTCTCTTCAAGCTATAGCATTCTATTTCTGTGAGAATGAAAGAATATTATGCTCAAGGCTGGACATCAGTGAGGAGAACTTTTTATTTTTTTAAAGATTTTATTTATTTATTCATGAGAGACACAGAGAGAGGCAGACACAGGCAGAGGGAGAAGCGGGCTCCATGCAGGGAGCCCGACGTGGGACTCGATCCCGGGTCTCCAGGATCAGGCCCTGAGCCGAAGGTGGTGCTAAACCGCTGAGCTATCGGGGCTGTCCCAGTGAGGAGAACTTTTATAGATCCAGAAGCCAGAGGGAATGGTAACAGTATATGGTTCTCAAAATTTAGACATCGGAACCATTCACTGCAGAAAACAGATTTTACTTTAGATCCAGAGTTTCCCAACCTTGGCCAGATCATTGTTGTGGACAGCTGTCCTAGGATATTAAACCGCACCCTGGCCTCCCCTCACTAGATGGTAGAAGCATCTCGTTCTCAGCCGTGACAACCAAAAATGTTTCCAGTCACTGCTCACGGTCTCTTGAGCGGCCAAAGTGCCCTGGGTGAACCACTCTTCTAGATGTATTCCTCTAGCCAAGGTTAAGTAATCCACATATTCCTTATTCATCAGTACCTCCATTTTATAGGTAGGACAAAGACATTTCATGAAACATAAAATCCACTGTATGACGCATAACCTAGTCAAGGATCTGAAACAGAACTGATGTCTTAGCCATTTCCCATCTTTAATAATCAATAAACAGTATTGCTCTTAAGAGAACGTGAAGAAAATTATCCATATTAAAAGCACAGAAAATAAGCATCATTAACAAAAACCACTGAATGACTAGATTTTACTTCTCTCTAATCTCTTTGTATTCATTAGCTACTGCTCCAGAGTTAAAATAATTACTTTTTTTTTTTTTTTTAAGATTTTATTCGTTTATTTGAGAGGGAGAGAGTGAGTGAGTGAGAGAGAGAGCGTGCATACAAGCTGGGGGAAAGGCAGAGGGAGAAGCAGACTCCCTACTGAGCAGGGAGCCCGACATGAGGCTCGACCCCAGGACCCTGGGATCATGAGCTGAGCTGAAGGGAGATGCTTAACCGACAGAGTCACCCAGGCAACCCTAATTATGGCTTTTGTTAATGGCTTCTTGTTTCCCACTGGGTAAACCTAGTAACTAAGGCCATTTGGTAATAGCCAGAATTGTCTGTTAAATCATCAAGCTAGCAGAACAAGAAAATAATGACACTGTTGCCTGAAGGGTTGTCTCCGTCTACTCCTGTTGACCCTCATTAGACATGCTTCGACGAATTCCAGCACCACATCTAAGGAAGGCATGGATCCATCTCGTAAGCACATCACGGAAAGTGCGAATATACCGGACAATGGCAGTAGAACATCTTACTTAAACTGCTGATAATAAAACAACACAGAAGTAGGAACCCTTCTGCAACGTCCTCTCCTCATTCTGGGAACAAGATTGTTAATGCTTTATTGATACTGGATGTTACCAGAAGGTTTGAAGGGCGAAATAAGCAAAGAAGTGCTACAGTAGACTTGAAATGTGAAAGTCTGTACTGTAGCTTCCAGGCAGGTCCTTAGGTTCCAAGCAAGTCTGGTCACCCCTCAGTATTCGGTAGGACAGCTTCAAACAGGCAACTAAGCGAGTACAAATAAGGCGTACTCTACAAACGGCTCTTACTTATGATGTAGGT
Source organism: Canis lupus dingo (assembly GCF_003254725.2). Taxonomy (NCBI): domain Eukaryota; kingdom Metazoa; phylum Chordata; class Mammalia; order Carnivora; family Canidae; genus Canis; species Canis lupus. The sequence continues at coordinate 119,428,384 of NC_064243.1, forward strand.
CTTAGGATAAATATGTTTATGCTTTGACTGGATAGTCACGTGGATATTAAACACATGGTGGCTGTATAACACTAGTCGGTGAAGCGTCTTGCTTTCCTTCATGATGTCTTCAATCTTTTTTCCAGAGGACATAACATTTTCTAAATATTCTGAATCTTCTGAGTATAATTCATCTCCTGAAATATAGTTATTTTGATTCCACACTGTTATTTTACAAGATATTCCAAAACGTTAGCCACATATACATTGGTACTTATTTATTTTCCTCTATGTCGTGTTTGGAGCTGAGATAGGCGTTAACTCTAATTTTATGAGCTTACCTAAATTTCTTTCTTGTGTTTTTAATACCTACTTGCCCCGCCTCCCCAGTCACCAGGCAAGAATTTTCTTTGGGCACATAAATATTTATGACTGGTATTTTTTCATCACAAACTATCCCTTCTAGACTAGCTCATGACTTGCTTTATCCTAGTCAGTATTAATACTGGCCGTGATATCAATGTATTTTTGTGTTTCTATGTGGGCTGTTCTAAGGATTTTAAGGTTAAATTACAGAAATTAACACTTACACGTCAAAACTGCTAAACCATCCCACTGTAGGATGAGGAACAAATATCATCGCTGTTCTGAGAACTGAGCCAAGTAGCTGGGAGACAGGTCACAAAGTTCTACTCTAAATTGCCATAAAACCCCTGCCTGGCACTTGCCCAACAATCGACCACCAACAAACTCCCTAATTCAAATAAACTGACAATTTCTCATAATTCAAATTCTTAATAGAGTGTACTCGAAAACAGATGTTCTCAACTTCATAGTTTGCTCTCACCATTCAAAAGTAAAAAGTAAAAAACAAAAAAACAAAAAAACAAAACTAAAATGTAAGAAAGTAAGATAATATATAAGAAAGAACTTTGTCAATGTCTAGGAAACATTTAAATGAACATATATGCACATGTATAAAGTGAGTTATTCAGAACTTCTGGTTATAATAAACACTATGGATATCTTATAGACTTTGACCTTACTTAATAAACTGCTGCATTGTGTAAAGCAGACGGTAATTTATGTCTGTGTTACGCAATACTTCCATACAGCCCCGTGCATTAAATATGACCACTAAATATGAGAAAGCACTGATGCTTCACTGACTTACCTGGTAAAAGCTGGACCATTGCATTAGCAGTTAAAAACGTGATTGGCATCCATTTTTCTATTCCTTCCGATGTACCGTCCAAACAAAATTTGTGCAAGTCAGAGAGAGAGGTAAAGTTAGCGAGTCTTCTTATTTCATAGAATTGTGGAGGTACCAGCCAAATTTCTTTTTTCATGAAACTCTCAGTTGCCTCTGATGGAGATGACCACTGTGAAAGATAAAGGTCAGGGCTTATTCCAAACGCAATCAAAGATTGGAAATCATTGGAGTGCTACCCAAATCGAACAAAGTTGTATAATTAATTCATTAATGTGCCTTGCTTGATTCCTCTGAGACAACATGAAAAGACTTGATAACAAACCTTCCCCCTCCTCAAGAGGTTTGTTAATGAAAAAGATCTGAAGTGAAAAATACACAGGATAGTACAGCAGACTAGATGCTACATATGAGAGAGAGAACCTGAAAATGTAGCAATAGAATCTATTCAAAATAAGGCACAGAGAGAAAAATATTTGAAGAAAAAGTGAAAAAGGTATCAGTGACATTATCAAGTGGTCCAATGTAAATGTGTAATTGGAATCCCAGGAAATAGAGGAAGGTGAAAAATATCTGAAGGAACAAATAAGACAAAAAAGAAAACCATGCACAATAGTGTTCAAATTGATGAACACCAATGATTAAGAGGAAATATTTAGAGGAGCCACACACACCAAAAAAAAGAAAAAAAAAAGAAAAAAAAAGAACCCTATATTGTGTACAGAGAAACAAATAGTTAAAAGCAGACTTCTCATTATAAATTACACCAATTAGAATATACCAAAGCAACATCTTTAAGTAGTGACTATCATTTTGCACCCGGCCAAAAATACTTAAAAAAAAAAAAAATGAAGGCAAAATATTTTTCAGATAAACACAATTTACAAGATTCACTATCAGAAGATCTGAAATGTGGGCAGCCCCGGTGGCTCAGCGGTTTAGCACTGCCTTCAGCCCAGGGCCTGATCCTGGAGACCTGGGATAGAGTCCTGCATCGGGCTCCCTGCAGGGAAGCCTGCTTCTCCCTCTGACTGTGTGTGTGTGTGTCTCTCTCTCTGGGTCTCTCATGAATAAATAAATAAAATCTTAAAAAAAAAATGCATGAAAGAAAACTTGACAGAACTAAAAGAGAAAAAGATATCTACAATTACTCATTAGAAATGTCCCTATTCCTGGGGCGCCTGGCTTGCTTGGCCAGTAGAGCTTGCAACTCTTGATCTCAGAGTTGTGAATACAAGCCCCATGTTGAGTGTAGAGGTTACTTAAAAAAAAGAAAATATCTGGGCAGTCCGGGTGACTCAGCAGTTTAGCACCGCCTTCGGCCCAGAACGTGATCTTGGAGACCTGGGTTCGAGTCCCACATCAGGCTCCCTGCATGGAGCCTGCCTCTCCTTCTCTCTCATGAATAAATAAATAAAAAATATAAAAAGACTTTTTTTCCAGCCTTCCTATCAGTGTCCGAAAGAACAAGGAAACCGTACGGAAGAACTGAAAGGCGCCACCAACGAATTTAACCAAATTGATGTTTTTGCAAGCACTGCACCCGGCACAGCATTATTCTTTTTTAGGTGCAAAGGGAACATTTACCACGACGGACTCCTACTTGTGGCCACAAAACAAATCTCAATACGTTTAGGGCCTCAATCACAGTAAAGTGCGTTGTCCTGGGGCATAACTAGACTGCGTGGGCATGACATGAGGCAACCACAGGCGAAGTGCTTAGGAAGGAGCCTGGCAGCTGAGCAGCTCCGTGCAGCTCCCCCCTGGGGGTGGGGGTGGGGAGCACAGGGCCTCCCGGTCTCCAGACCCGAAGCAGCTGGGGAAAGCAGGGAGCCCTCCAGCCAGGTGCTGGCTTGGCCTGCGGGGTTGGGGGCTGCATGGCTCGGCTGCCATGCCCACACTGCAGCTACACCCAGGGGGATTTGGTTGTTTTCAACCTCACAACTTGAGGATGCTGCAGAAAGCCTTATGCATTTGGTGGAAAGGTCACCTCTGGTTTCTGACCCGCCCCTCCACCCCCCCTCCCAGCTGGCTACTCACTACCTAAGGAGAGCTGCGCAGGAGCCGGGGGGCAAGCTCCCCATCGGGCGGGGGGTCAGCAAGGTGCACGCTGCCCCGGGACCCCTGCAGCTCAGATCAGGCGGGGGGTCAGCAAGGCGCACCCTGCCCCGGGACCCCTGCAGCTCAGGTCAGGCGTGGGGGGGCGGTCAGCAAGGCGCACCCTGCCCCGGGTCCCCTGCAGCTCAGGTCGGGCGGGAGGTCAGCAAGGTGCACGCTGCCCCGGGACCCCTGCAGCTCAGGTCAGGCGGGGGGTCAGCAAGGTGCACGCTGCCCCGGCCCCCTGCAGCTCAGATCAGGCGGGGGGTCAGCAAGGTGCACGCTGCCCCGGGCCCCCCGCTGCCCCCGGCCCCCCGCAGCTCAGATCAGGCGGGGGGGGTCAGCAAGGCGCACGCTGCCCCCGGCGCCCCGCCGCTCACTCCATCCCCGTGCACCGCGGCCCGGGCGCCCCACCTGGCAGCGCACCACCTCGCTCCCGTCCGGCCGCACCGGCGGCGGCTCGCTCAGGCAGCACATGAAGAAGGACGTGTCGAAGCGGCGGCCGCCGGCGCGCGAGAACGGCGTGAGCCAGCCGCCCCAGTCGTGCAGCGCCCAGATGTCGGGCGTGCAGTCGAGCTGCTCGCACAGGCTGAGGAAGAGGCGCGGGTCGCGGCGCACGCGCTCGCGCCAGGCGTCCAGCCCCGGGGGCGGCGGCAGGGCCCGGGCCGGCTCGGGCGCGGCGGGCGGGGCGCCGCGGGGCCGCAGCAGCAGCACGCCGGCCTCCTCGAACGCCTCGCGGACGGCGCACACGCGGGCGGCCACGTCATCGGGCAGCGCCGCGGGGGCCGCGTCGTCGGGCTGCGTCGCGGCCGCCCCGTCGGCGTCGGGCAGGCCCGGGAACGGGCGCGGCGGGGGGCGCGCGGGGCGCAGGCCGAAGCGCGGCGGGCCGTGGTGCGGCGCGAACAGGCGCAGCCAGTCGGCCGAGCGGTCGGCCGCGTCCTGCACGCCGCCCGGGAAGACGTACGCGCCGGGCAGGAAGCCCTGGGCCTGGCAGCGCTGCAGCAGCAGCAGGCGGAAGCCGCCGGCGGGCAGCGGGGGCAGCGGGGGCGCGGCGGGGCTCGGGCGCGTCCAGCCGGCCGCCAGCACCACCGTGGCCGCCCGCCGCCAGCCGCTGGCCCCGGGCCGCAGGGAGCCGCTCATGGCGGGCGGCGGGAGCTCGTGCGGGGCGCGCAGACCCAGGCTCGGGGCGTGGCGCGCGGGGGACCAAGGCCCCGGGGGAGGGGCGAAGCGGCGCCGCCCCGCGGGGCGTCGGTGGGGCCGGGCCCGGGACGCTGGGACCCGGGGCGGCCGCGCGCGGGGGGGGGCGGGGGGGGGGCGGGGCGTGACCTCGCGGTCCCGGGGGCGAGTCCGGCACGTGGGGAGCCCGCTTCTCCTCTGCCTGCGTCCCTGCCCCTCCCTGCAGGTCTCTCATGAATAAATAGTCTCTAAAAAAAGCGGGGGGCGGTGCAGCCCGGGTGGCTCAGGGGCTTAGCGCCGCCTGCAGCCCAGGGCCTGATCCTGGAGTCCCGGGATCGAGTCCCGCCTCGGGCTCCCTGCACGGAGCCTGCTTCTCCCTCTGCCTGGGTCTCTGCCTCTCTCTCTCTCTCTCTCTCAAAAATAAAATCTTTTTTTTTTTTAAAGTGCTTAGGGGTGTACGTGACCCGCGTGGTAGAAATGCAGTGCAGCTTTGCCACCAGGCCTGGTGACACCTACGCCACCAAACGACCAAGAACTAAGACTTAATCCCTTGGACGGCGGGTGAACACGGAAGTATGTTCTCCTTGGCAGAGAAGGTCCAAAGGGTAGGTCTCTAAGCTTTGCAGGCTCACCTGACCCCACCCCTGAGGACCCGATGGAGGAACCTCACCCAAATTAGGAGTTCCCCCACTGCTAGGCCTGCATGTGAAAGGTCCTTGGGTTCCTGCCCCTCGGGGTAATCCGTCTTGTGTTCTGGACACCTTTTATTGCCAGGGCACCTGGGACCACCTTAAGCATCTTAGATCATTTGATGATTTCCACCTTGATGGGAGATGTTAAACCCAGACCTAGGGATGGGAATTTTTCTCCGCTTCGCTGTCTTAGTGATTGGAATACACTCACGTCCCAGAGAAAGCCGGCTTGTCTTCTCTTTTACAACTCCTCAGTTGCCAGCAGCTCCTCCCACAAATGCTATTATGACATTTGTTGTGCTTTTGTTTTTTTTAATTTTTTTTTCAATTTTTATTTATTTATGATAGTCACAGAGAGAGAGAGAGAGAGAGAGAGAGAGAGAGAGAGGCAGAGACACAGGAGGAGGGAGAAGCAGGCTCCATGCACCGGGAGCCCGACGTGGGATTCGATCCCGGGTCTCCAGGATCACGCCCTGGGCCAAAGGCAGGCGCTAAACCGCTGCGCCACCCAGGGATCCCTTGTTGTGCTTTTGGATGAAATCTAGACTGTTGGTGGGCCTCACTGAAGAGCAATCCTTTTAATGTCTGTTATTTCCTGGGGGAGAATCCACAGGTGGCAGTGCCAGCTTTTTTTTTTTTTTTTTAGCATTGTTTTCTAAAGGTGCAAATCCCAGTATTAGCTGTATCCCAGAAACAAACAAAAACGGGGCCACATACTGAGAAAAGCGCACATATGGAGGCCAAGAGAGGGCGTATATCCAGTGAGAGGGTTTCCTGACTCTCATCTACCTTGAGCCTGCAGAATCCACGGGAACCCCTTTCTGAACTGCTTCCTAAATGCAGTTGGCTCTCTGCTCGGAGAACATCATTTCAGAATCTGTTGCAGAGTCTGGAGTGGCACCCTGGAGCATGTATTTTCACAGTCCCCGACTCCCCGGGTGATTCTGGTGCCGTGAGCCATGGGAAGCTGTGGAAGGTGGTGAAATGATTGAGTTCGTGTCCTTAAAGGTAACCCTAACAGCGGCACGGTGACTCGATTGGATGGCGCTGGACTGGAGACTCCCGGACTGTGCTAGGCAAGAACTGATGAAGGCCTAAACTAAGAGAGTGGCCATGGAGAGAGGATGAGGTGGGAGAAAGGAATGATTTACAGAGTATTTAGGAGGTAGACTTGATGTAATGTGGTAATTGGTTCAATACGCAGAGCAAGGGACAGGAAGGAGTTAAGTTCTAGCTTGGGAGATTCGGGTAATAGTTATGCAATCCTAGAAGTTGTAATAATAATGATATTAAGCATGGGCTGTGTGTGAGGCATTAGGAACTCTAAGTATTAGCTGTATAATCCTCATAAAGCCTTACAAGGTGGAAATAGTTACGCCCTTTTACAGAAGAGAAACTATTCAGGGAGGGGTTAAGTCTCTTAAAATGGGATACACTAGTCTCTTCACTGTAGAATGACACCATTGTTCTGTAGCTAAAAATGTCTATTTTGATATCAGCTAGTTTTCCCAAAGGCTGATCACCCCTGAGTGAGATGACCAGGTGCTAGAGCGTGTAGCAAACTTTGGTGGGGTCTTAACCAACACAGCACAATCTCGAGAGCCGCACACTGCCATGTCGGCCCTAGGGGGCTCTGTGGTGATGCAGTACCAGTTTATGTATGTATCTGCAGGGGACATTCTATGACCTCAGTTATCTGAACTGTAGCCAAGAGCAAGAACAGAAGCAAACAATAAACCCTGGAATAGCAGGAGGGATGCAAATATCACATTCAGATCTAATGTGCTCTGCTCAGAGGGAAAATTAATTTGCAGACATATTAATCTATTGCTCTTGACTAATTCCTCTGAAACCCGATGGCTTACAATGATGAACACTATCTCACAGTTTCTGTGGCTCCTGTGGTTCAGGAGAGCATCTTAGCCGGGTGGTTCTGACTCCGTGTCTCCCATGAGATTGTGATCAGCCTATCAGCCGGGCCTTGGCTGGGCCTGAAAGATCCGTTTTCACAACGGCCGACTCCTATGGCTGTTGGCTGGGGGCCTCAGTTCATCTCTACACTGGTGTCGCCATAGGGCATTTGAATGTCTTTGAGATTGGGCAGTTGACTTTCTCCAGAGAGAGTGGCCCAAGAAAGAGGGAGAGAGAAGCCATGATGCCTCTTAGGACTTAGCCTGAGAAGTCACCTGCCATTTCCACAGTATCCTATTTTTCCACTAGTCTTCTCTCTTCAACCTGGACGGTCACTACACTAAAACACCAGGACGTGGGGAATCATTGGGGGTCCTCTTGGAGGCTGTAGTCACAGCGGATTAAAAAAAAATGAAAAAAGGGGATCCCTGGGTGGCGCAGCGGTTTAGCGCCTGCCTTTGGCCCAGGGCGCGATCCTGGAGACCCGGGATCGAATCCCACATCGGGCTCCCGGTGCATGGAGCCTGCTTCTCCCCCTGCCTATGTCTCTGCCTCTCTCTCTATCTCTGTGTGACTATCGTAAATAAATAAAAATTAAAAAAATAAAATAAAATAAACAATTTTAAAAAAATGAAAAAAAAATGAAGCCCTCTAAGCATTAGAATAAAACAGGTAAAGTCCTCTATAATCTTTGACTCAAACTTTATAAGCAATAAGGGAAGAGACTGGTCAACCTGTCCATACTGCTGTTCTTTCCATACTTATAACTTTATCACAACAAAAACGGCATAAGAAAGTCTAAGATGTAATAAACTGGAAAAGTGATCTGCAATGACTGTCAGAAAGGGTTAAGCCTCCAGATGTATAGAAAAATGGGCAAGGAAAGAGTTTGGAGTGATTATTTCAGGTCACGGCTGATGTGTCTGTTTCCAGACGTGGACATAACTCTCGGTGTGCCCTGCCCAGCCCTGTCCTGCCAGGGCCATAGTGCCAGCTGCTCCAGCCAAACAGTAAGTGTGCGCAGTGCTCCCCTAGTAGCGCTAGCAGTTTCCATGTGCCACTTGGTCATGAGAGAGTGAGTCATTTTGCTTGACACAGTTGCTTACTTCATAGCTAAGGACAGTTGACTCTTCATTCTTATGTTCTACAGGTCCTGCACAGCTTTATTTACAATAGAAAAAGTCCTTGTTTGATTTATAAGAACATGCTAAACTTAAAAAAAAAAAAAACTTTCCAAACGTCTCCTACTCTTTATCTATAGCCCCAGGCAATCTTATTTTGTTGAGTTCAGCAAGGCCAAATTCCTTCCTGCTATCCATTATTTATCAGGTTTTTCAGTGAAAACGGAAAGAAAAGGAGAGAACGTGATCTATAGGGCTGGCCACAGAGAGAGAACTTGGGCGCCTTCAGCTTGGACACTGGCTGGTGGCAGGGAAGCTTGCCAAGCCTTCCCAGAAGCCGGGGAGTGTCACCCGGGGTTCAACAAAATCCACCTGCGATCGTCCAGTAAAATGCTGTGCACCACAAATCACCATGTAAAAATTATTTCTCCAGATGTTTTTTGAGAAGGAATTTTAAAAGATTGACAGCACTGTTTTCTCGAAAATGTATAGACTCCATTTATGGAACATTCTGGAAAAGGCAAAACTATAGGGAAATAAATGAGGTCAGTGGTTGGCAGATCCTGGGGTGGAAGGAAATCATTGACTAGGAAAGCATGTGGGGGGAGGGGGAGGGGGATGAAAATGTTGTCCTGCTTGTGGAGGTGGTTACAGGATTGCACACCTTTATCAGAACTCAACAGCACTCAGCTGAGAAGGACAAATGTTACTGTATTTAACTTATACCTCAATGCGTTCGACCTTAAATTGCATAGATTCCAACTTCCAGATAAGTTTGTACATGACCTTTATATTACATACCTTCCGTCATTTTGACTTGATCAATAATAACAGCAGTGGCAGCCAACATTTGTTGAGCCCTGTGCCCAGATAAAAATCTTATACTGATACCCTTAAGAAATCTTAATCTGATACCCTATTATTGCTCCCATTGCGAAGATAAGGACACTGAGGTCAGAGACATTGAAGAACTTCAGTGAGATGGGATCTGAACTCAGGTGTCTGCACCTTATTCCATAACCTCAAGGCTATCATGTCCTGATACTACATTTCAGAACTTCTGATTCTCTGGGGTAGGATTCCAAAAGTGTTTTTGCTTTGCTTTTAGGGGAGAAGGTTCTGAAATCATTTCTCATTACACTCTGAGACCCTGTTAATATTTATATTTTAATAACAATAATACTTTCTAGATGATAAAAGCATTCAAGATTTTATTGTAAAAACAATATAACATGAAATTATTGGGAAAAAAAACCCCACCATTTGTAATCCCACCACCTTCACAAGCATCTTCATTTCTGTATATATCCTTGTAGCTCTCCATATGCCTAACACATCCATACAGGCAGGGGACACTCAACTTCGCTTTCTGGCGACAGCATCTTAAAAAAAGACTTCAAAATCATCTTACCAATGGGAGCTGAGGTTTGGCTTTTTTACCTTTGTCATGTGAAAACACCCAGAATCCTCTGTGGAATGATATGAAAATAAGTAAATGAAAAGGAGCAATGTTTTTGTTTTTGTTTTTTGAGAAATCTGGCCTTTTCCCGGGGACACAGGGCTGCAGCATGTGGTCAGTTCCTGCTCCTCTGGTCAGGTCTTAAGAGCCAAAGAAATAGTATTTGAATATGACTTTGATCTGTGTTGGCCACAGCCAAAGATCGTTCATGTGGAGACCTACTGTTCTTCCTGTTTCCATCCTGCATTACAAGATGAGTATAATCATACTGTACAGAAGCACTTGGAGATTTAAAATCCCGGAGTATTTCTGAACATCTCTTTATGGAATGAAATCGGTGAAGGGTAACAATGTTGATCAGGACATTCACTCACCTCAGGTGGGAATAAAGATTAAGAATATATACGTATTTTTTTAAAAATCACAAGAGTTGATAGCTGAATCATTTGAGGGTGTCTTTTCCAACTAAGTTATAAATGTTGCACGTTACCTCTGATTTTTTAATTTAATAAAAAATTTCAGTTAATCACTCAAACCGTTGACATGAAGCCTTTAATTCCACCTTAGATCTGATGCCGGGTACAGAACCACCCACGCTGTGCTCCCGTTTCCTGATGTCAGGCAGCCAACAGAGTTCTGAGGGCACCAGGTTACTTACAGAATAGGACTAGGATTTTCCCAGCCTCTGTGGAGAAATGACAGTTTCACATCCGTAATTTAGGTGGCCACATTGCTGTTTCATCCACACTAGGCTTTCTCAGACTCAGACTTAACAGTCTGAATCAAAATTCCTAATCTAGTTTAAATACTATAAATAAGAAGCGTTTACACAGACTTGCTTTTAAGTCCATCCTCTAATTCCGATACGGACCCAAATCACAGTAAGCTCGGTTCATTCTGAGTTTTTAAGTTCCTACAGAATTTTACCAACAGAATAATTCTAGATAATAACCACCAAACTGTAACATTTCATTTCAGTACGTACCCAAACCAACAATAACAACCCCAACCCCCACCCCCACCCCCAAACAAATGGAATAACCCTTTCTGGTTTAACTGCATTCTGTGAAATGTTTTAAACTCTGGAAGGGACCTCTAAGTCAATTGGTCAGGGCTTCCCCTCGTGTCACCACCGAGGGAACCCAGGCACAGGAAGGTCAGTGACTTGTCTGAGGTACTTGGAGAGACAGGGAGAGCCTCTGCCCATCACAGCTGAGCTGGCCTCGAGGGCGAGGCACCCCCCAAAGGAAGACAGAGGCAAGTCCTATCTTTTTTATTTCTCAGGCTGACACACGGGGCTCACATTCAGGGGTTCACCCCCTTAACAAGCATTCATTACAGAAGGGAGGGCTACATCTGAAAAGCAACCCAGGAGCTAAAAATATATCAATGTGCAGGCTGAAAAGGAAAATGCAGCATCATCAGGATCCGCACCTAAGTAAACCCCAGACTACTTGTCATTTGACATCACACATCTCCTTAGGAGCTTACTGTAAACCTTAAGTAAATCTTACGGGTTATGTTCTAATTTTCCTTACCAAGAATCTTTCCCTTGCAGCATTTGAAAGCATACGTTCTTGGAGCACACATACAAAAATGAATTTACCAGGCATTTTTTTTCTCTCCTACGAACCAGTGTTTGTTAACTACTAGCAATAGTTCAACGTTTCCCTAAGTGCCTTGACATTCCAATTGCCTATCTTCTGAAAATCAAACAGTACTGTTTTCCCAAACGAGAAGTCAGAGATATTTTCTCTTTACAGTTATTTATCATAGCATTTAACCTTGGAAATAAAGATCTATCCTTTAACATACCTTTAACTTGGAAAACTAGATGGTTTTGTTTTTTGCCACAGACTCTAACATTGACCTCGTCGTATACATCCTATGCTAAACATTTTAAATCTTGTTCCTATACTTGTATCATGGTATATAAATCATACCAGATGTTTTTAGAAAATTAATGACTTTGATACCAAGCACCTAAATCAAATCGGGCTTCTATCAGAAAGCAATGTCTTGAATTATATACATAGAAATGAGAGCAGAGAGAGATAGTGACAGCGGCCTATTGCTCAAGGAGAAAGTGACTCTGCTTGCACCACATAGTGGGAGTTCTAGTAGGCAATGTTAGAACTCCAAATAATATCAAACGTTCTTAATGCTTAAACCTTTCAAACACAGAGTTGTTTAGGTTAACAGGTCTGCAGGATAAATACATTCATTGTAATTCAGCTTTTGTGCCTGAGTGTGAAACATTTTATTCTTAATTTCAGCGAGCAGAGGACTCTCAGAATTAGGTACACACCTGATTGCACATATAATTAAATACCCAAGGATCTGCGAAATGGGTGGAAAGGGTGATAATGACATTTGTCCCAATTGCTCTCTATGGATTATGCAACATCTGATGGATTTTTTTTTCTTCAGTAGGTTCTGCTGAACAATTTTTTTGTCGCCATCACGAACCAAAACAACTTGATAGGAACAGAAGAGTCACTGCATTAGAAACAAGAATAGGGATGCCTGGGTGGCTCAGCGGTTGAGCATCTGCCTTCGGCCCAGGGCATGACCCACACTGGGTTGTCTGCAGGCAGCCTGCTTTTCCCTCTCCCTATGTCTCTGTCCCTGTGTGTCTCTCAGGAATAAATAAATAAAATCTCTCTCTCTCTAAAAAAAAAGAAAAGAAAAGAAAAGAAACAGAAGAGTATATCTAGGGCATGGCATTTAAAGGATATTTTCCAACATTGGCTCACAAAGTGCCCAGCCTGCTTTAGTCTGGGAGAACCAAAACTTTGGGGAAAGTGACAGACATTCTGTATTGTGTCCAGGAGGGGGATGAGGGTATGAAGGGAGTTAGAAAAATTTTGTGTCGTCTGTGAAGTTACCCTGGGCCGGCAGGTGCAAAAAGAATTTGAAGTGGCCTCTATTCAGATGAGGCAGAAGGTGTTCCTTTTATTAGTTAAGTCATAAAACTGTTAATCGGCTTAAGACCTTGTGTTTTAAAACTATTATCTCTCTCTCTCTCTCTCTCTCTCTCTCACACACACACACACACACACACACATCCCATATTTCCACTATGAGGTACTGGAATCTTGTGCTGAGGCTGGAAGGGTGGCCCCCAGCACTGGGTGCCAAGGCTGCAGGACTGCTGCTATGTGTCCCTGCCCCTCGGTCCTCCAAGCTGCCCTTGTGAAACTGTCAATTCCCTCCTCCCGGTGGAGGAGTAAATATTTGACCACTTTCGGGGTAAAAATGGAAAAAAAAAATTCCTGGTTAGTTTTCAGCCAAGCCAAAGTCTCTGGGTTTGATTCCTAATTACCTTTTGAGAGTTAAATGCATGTGTTTTCTTAGCCTTATTTCCCCACCAACATTCTCTCTGCACCACAGGTGGCAGGTGGCGGCACTGCTCACGTAAATTCCAGCCTGGGACCCGGGGCTTTCTACCTTCTTTACTTACTGAGCAAAAGAAGCCTGTATGCACACCGTGGTTCTGGAAGATTATGCTACGGCCTCCTGCTTCCAAGACGGCCTATTTTAATAACAGATGCACATTTACTAACTTATGTAAGTAGAGACCACAATGTTTGACTCATTGGCATGTAGGACACCGTGGCCAAATGTCCTCTATAAAAAAAAACAGCTTTGATAGAACAGAATATGGTTATATGGGTTTTCTTTTGAAATGGTTACGGTTCTTAAAAAGTTGCTGAAATGCCAAGCGGAGGCTGCTGCTTCTAACCCAGTCTCAGGGATAATTGGCTCAAACGGCCTGTGAGGTTTACCCTCCCAGGGGTCAGTGTGAGGGTCAGGGAGCTGCCCAGCTTCCTCCAAAGCTAGCTCTCCTACTGGCTAGCAGGCAGATTCCAAGGGATAGAAAGGATTAAGGGCAAAGAGGATTCTGCAGCCCTCCCCCAAAGGAGGATCAAACAACTCTGGTCTAGTTCTGGAACAAAAATAAGCCCCCGCAAAGGAGAAAGTGCCTGTTTAAATAGCATATGTCCAGTCCCAGAGCTTGCGGCCCTCCAGGCTGACTGGAGAGAGCCCTTTCCAATAGGCAAGGGGGTGTAGTGGATCCAAGCCCTGGAGGCAGTTTTGAGGTGTGTTCTCTGGTTTCCTAAGTGCGGAGGGTCAGCACTTGAGGGGGGACTTGAGGGCCCCAAACCTCTTCTAGCTGTTTCTGTTAACTAACGGATACACTCTGCCAAGAAGCTCAGTGGTGCGCCTTAGAAAAAGCACTTTGCACCCACTTCTCTTTGCACACTCTCCTAGGCTTAGGCCCTAAGGGATTAAGGTAATAAAACCTGCTTACATCTTCTTAGTTTTTTCCCCCCAGGAAACAAACTCCCCACCCACGCAGAGCGAAACCCGCCCCCCACCCACTTCATTCCACCTCGGCCCCCCTTTCAAACGGGCCCACGCGAGTTTGGAGAGGGGGGGATCGCCCGTGGGGTGGAGACCACCCACCTCACACTCCCTAAACGCGCCCCTGGCAGCACACGTGGCAACCCATTAACTCGGAGAAATCTGGGGTCACTGTGGACGGTTTTCTATTAATAAGAGGATAAAGCCGCTGCATTGCAATAGCGGTAATGCCCCGGCGGCCCGCGCAAAATTAACTCCTCCCGGGCCAGCAAGAGGAACCCGTGTTCCGCCCGGGGCAGACGGGCGTGTGCTTGGACCCCGCAGGCGTGCCCGCACGTGCGCACACTCGGGGGTTGCGGCCCGGTCCCTTACACGCGCGCATCCCGCTCCCGTCCCGAGTCCAGGCGCGGCCGTCGATCCCGAGGGATGTCTCCGGGCAGGGCTCGTGCGTCCGTGTGTCCGTCAGCTCAGCTTGGCCACGCAGACGGCCAGGGCCACGGCCGCCAGCAGCACGGCGCTGAAGACGGCGGCGGCCAGGGCCTTGCTGGGGTCGCAGGGCCCCGAGCGCTCCTGCACCGACGCGGGGCCCGCGGAGGAGGCGGCGGACAGGAGCTCGGCGCCCGCCGTCTGCCGGGCCTGCACGGTCCAGCGGGGCACGTTGACCTTCATCTCCATGTCGTGGATCATGTCGCTCAGCTGGAGGACCTCCCGCTCCAGCTCGCGCAGGTCGTCCCCGTCCGCGTCCCCGTCGCCGTCCCCGTCGCGCTCCGCCAGGCGCCGCAGGCTGCGGGCCGAGCCCCCCGGGCCCCCCGGGCCCCCCGCCACGCCCGTGCGCACCAGCGGCCGCCGCGGCGCCTGCAGCGGGAAGGCCGAGCCCAGCGCCAGCGCGCGCCGCATGTCGGCCTCCAGCAGGTCCAGGCAGCCGGAGAAGGCCGCCCACAGGCGCTCGAGCTCGGCGCGCTCCTCGCCGCCCAGGCCCCGGTCGCGCAGCGGGGCGGTCAGCCGGGCGCGGGCGGCCGCCGCCAGCTCCTGCGCCTCGCGGCGCGTCCTCCGCAGCTCCCGCCGCAGCGCCCGCGAGTCCGCCGAGCCGCCGACGGTCAGCGCCAGCTGGTGGTGGCGCGCGGTCGTCCTGTTGAGCGCGTCCAGCAGCGCCTTGCACTCCTCCCGCGCCATGGCCGCGCGCTCCGCTCTCAGCGCCGCCGCCCGCCGCCCGCCCCGACGGCGGCCCGGGCAAGGCTCATGGCCCGGGGCTCCCGGACGCGGCCCTTAGCGGCCCCGCGGGCCCTCGCCCGTCCCGCCGGGCGTCTGCACCGCCCTCGCCGCCGAGGGCGCTCTCCGCGCAGCCCCGCCCGCCGTCCCCATCCTCCCCGGGCCGTCGCGGGGCTGGCCGGCAGCCTGAGCCGCCGCCGCGTCGGGGCTCCTAGGACCCGCCCACCCCCTCCCCTCCCCTCCCGTCCCCTCCCCTCCCCGTCCCCGTCCCCCACCCCGGCCCCCGGGGCGCCTCCACCCGCCCGTGCAGGGGGGGGCGGGGCCCCGCGCGGGGAGGTCACGTGCAGGCCCCCGTCTCCCCCCCTCTGCACCCCATCTCCGCTCCGGGGCACCAGCGCCCTGCAGCCCCAGCCCTCCGCTGCCGTACACAGGGGGAAACTGAGGCCCGGGCTCAAAAGAGGGGGAGGGCAGGCTCACGCGGCGTCCACGCAAGGACCCCAACTGCCAAGCCCCTGCCAGACGCGGGGCGCTGTGCCCCGCAGGACTGGGCGCCTCCGTCCCCCACAGCGGGCGGTAAAGGGCGACCGCGGCGCGGGCCGGGCCCGGGCTCCCCGTCGCGACCCAGCCCGCTTTCCAGGAACGCGGCGCGGACCCCGCCTCCAGGGTCACACCGGCTCTGCCCCGCCCCCTCCCGTCCCGGGCATGCGCAGTCCGCGGCTCCGGGCCCGCGCCGGCCCGAGTAGGAAGCGCCGTGCGCCGCCCGCGCCCCTCCCCGGCAGGGCGGGCTCCGCGATTGCTCGGCGCGCACGTCACTCAGGGCGAGGCCGGCCGCTCATTGGGCCTTCCGGGGGCGGCTCCGCCCAGCGGCGGAGTAAAGAGGTGGGCGGCGGAGCGGCCCGCGGTGCTGGGGCGGTGGGCGCCGAGGTCCGCGCGGGCCCGGGAGGCGTCGCCGCCGCCGCCGCGCAGAGCAGCAGGCGGTGGAGCTATGTAGCCTTCTAGTAAGTGTCGTCCCTCCCGTTGGGCCCGCGCCTGCCTCCCCGCGGGACGGTCGCCTCGGGGCCTAGAGGCCGGGCGGGGCCCCCGAGCGGGGGAGGGGCTGTCTGCGCCCCGAGGGGGGCGGCTGCCCCGGGCACCCCCAGCCCGCCCCGCCCCGCCCGCGCTCCGTCTGCTGCCGGGTGGGGGCGGCTGACCCCCCGCGAGCAGCGCGGGCCCCGGGCGCGGCGTCCTGGGAGCCCGGCTGGGGGGGTGGGGGGTCCGCAGCCCGGGCCCCGCGGCTCCCCGGGGTGGTGGAGGCGCAGCGCGGGGAGGGAATCCCTGCCTGTCAGCCTCCGGAGGGGCCCTGCTCTAGGTCGGGCTGGGTAAAAATTACTCCGGGAAAACTTAAAGCAGCGGAGATGTTCCGGGCCCTGCGTGTGTTCAGCGCTTTCCGTCGAGCATGGACCCCCCCCTCCCCCCGCCCCGCCCCGGGCGCGGGAGCCAGGCGGGGCCCCTGGAGACGCTGGGGACTTGGGCGCCGACCCGGGAGCAAATGATGCGCCTTCAGCGGGGATTTAGGACACGCGGGGAAGGAGGGGCTGGGGAGACTGGGGGGACTGCTGGTTTGCCGCTAGCTGGGGTTCTCCCAAGTTTACGGGTTTCATGGAGGAGAGGCCCCTATTTTGGGTAGCTCACCCTCCCACCACCAGCCCCAGAGAAGAGCAGGGGGCCCAGTGGGGTACTAGCGTTTTGAGTCCGCCTTCCCCAGCATGGTGTTGGGGTGGACCAGAAGACCCAGACCCCACCGGGCCCCAGGGCTCCCCCCCCCACCCCCCGCCACCCCTCACTCAGAGCTCTTGTCCTTTAATCTATAGATTTGGGGCCAGGGCTTGGACACTCCAGGCCTGGGCCATGCTCCACTGTGGAGGGGCTTATGGGGGCCTTGGCAGGGGAAGAGCAGTTTTCAAGACGAAATGGATAGAAGGAGGGAGAACCCATACTTTGGGGAGGTTTAGGGGACAGCAGAGGGAGATGAGGCTGCAGAGATGGGTGGAAGGCCAGAAGGAGAGGCCCTTAATGGCAGGAAGAGAAATTGAGAGTTCGTGTAGCAGGGAGTGAAGGGAAAGTCCTGGAAGAATATAGTAGCCCACCCCCCACTCCCCACCCCGTCCTTTAGTCCACGGAGGATGTGTCCCCAAGACCCCCAGGGGATGTTGGAAACCTTGGATAGTACCAAACCCTGCAGTCCATTTTTCCCCTGTATCTACATAGCTATAAGTTTGATATATAAAATACGCATTGTAAGCGATTAACAAAAGTAACAAAGTAGAACAATTGTTAACAATATGCTGTGATAAAAGTTATGTCAAGGTGGTGTCTCTCTCTCTCTCTCTCAGAATATCTTAATTGTACTGGGCTCACCCATCTTGTGATGCTGTGAGATGGTAAAATGCCTCCGTAATGAGATGAAGTGAAAAGACCGATACAGGTATTGTGATGTAGTGTTAGCTACTATTGACTTTCTGACGATATGTCGGGACGAGGGTCAGTCTGTTTCCAGACCCCGGTTGACCACAGGGACCTGAAACTGGAAAGCAAATCTGAGGCTCAAGGGGGACTGCTGCCCTATAGTAGACCTCAGTGTTGGAAAGATCACTTTGTCGTCTTTTACGTGGACCGTGAAAGGGAGAGGCAGAGGCCTCTGAAGGAGAAGTGCAGGATGGGAGCAGGGACAGATATTTCTGACGAGCCTCAGTGGCGGGAAAGCAGTTGGGGCTCTGAAGCTGAGTAGATCCCTCGAGTGAGTTCTGCACGCCTGGGCTTGCCACCAGGAATCATGCTGCCCGGCAGCATCACTGGGAGAGCAAGCGGTCCGGTCTGCCTAGGGCCTGGGGTCAAGGTCTTGATTGTGTCTCCTTGTGGCTCTTGGGACGATTGTTGCCCTCATGAGGACAAGTACTGGGTCTTTGTTACTCACACATCTGTGCACTGTTAGTGTTTCTGTGGGGCTCTCCCTTTGTTTATGAATTGCCAGGGTTCTCGGTGTCCAGCAACTTGATCCTCTCCTAGAGGAGCAGAGGAATGTGACCCTGTGATGATAGATACCGGACCTAGAAAGGATTCAGACCCAAAACCAGCCCCTCCACGTGCGAGAGACACTGAGAAGTGGCCTTTGGAGCTCCTGCCCTTCTGGTCGAGATTCTGGCAAGAAAGTGGGTGCTGGTGGCACTGCCTGCAACTCCAGGAGCAGGGTGATGAGTGGCATCCTCGGGTTGTTGGGTTCCTCCACACCCTCCTGCTCCCTTAGTGGTCACGCCCCTCTACCAGCTCTGGGGCCTTCTTTCCCTGCACTACTCACCACATTCCAGCTGTCACTGTGTTTAGCCAGTTCTGCGTGTATTGTTTGCTTCTGGTTTTTTGCAAGCGCCTGCGTGGCTGCCTGGGGCCAGCGTCTCACCCTCCCCTGGATGAGGATATCCAGGTTCTGTGAGAGATGACCCCTCCCTGGGAGCTTGAGCTTCCTCTAATACCCCACTATCATTTTGCTCAAGTGGACAAACAGTTACAGCATGCCCACAGTGAGCCAGGGGGCCAGGCACAGACTGGATGCTTTGAAGAGCTTTGAGAAAAATATGGCTAGGATCCCTAGATGATACAGTCCAGGACATAAGGGACTGTAATATCATACTGTACGTCACCCAGTTGTTTCCCGTTGCTGTTAAACATAGATGAATTAGAAAGTTTTCCCTTTTTGCCTTTTCCGTCTGCATCACAAATTAAACTAGTTGGAGACTATTGCTCATCATTTGAAAAATAGGCCTGGTCTGGGTCTTTGGTGAGGTCCCTGATCAAAGGATGGGAGCAGCTATAGCGGTGAGATTTTAGCTGGGAGTTTATCTCTGGGAGGCAAGGCACAGACTTTGCTGTGTTGGATTCTGCTGAGCCAGGCTGCCACGGTCACCAGACGGTCCCTGACCACCCAGCCTCATCTGGGCTGGTGGGACGGTTGTAGACCACAAAACCACAAGTGTACACACCACCTCTTGAAATGTCCGGTACTAGTTTGGGACCTTGCCTGGCTCTCCTGTTCATGAGTAAGCTCAGATAACTCACGTTCAGCGGTATTTGGTATCTTCTGGCTAACTTCAATGGATTTGCTGTAAATCATCCTATCAATTTGAGCTTAGGCAGGGGTGGAATTTTTTTTTTTTTCAAAAAGGAGTTTTATAAGAGGATTTGCTCATCTTTCCAGTTTTATAAGGAAGGGTCAGTTTACTCTGCATGTTATTTTCTTTTCTTTTTTTTTTTTTTTAAAGAGATTATTTATTTACTTATTCATGAGAGAGACAGAGAGAGAGAGGCAGAGACACAGGCAGAGGGAGAAGTAGGCTCCATGCAGGGAGCCCGACCTGGGACTCAATCCTGGGACTCCAAGATCACGCCCTGGGCCAGAGGCAGGCGCTAAACCGCTGAGCCACCCAGGGATCCCTGCATGTTATTTTCAAATATAAAATGAGGACACCTGGGTAGCCCAGTTGGTTAAGCGTCTGCCTTTTGGCTCAGGCCAGGATCACAGGGTCCTGGGATCCAGTCCCACATTGGGCTCCCTCTCCCGCTACACAGACACACACACACACACACTCTGTCTCTCTCTCTGAGAAATAAAATCTTTAAAAAATATATAAAACTAATTCTTGCAACTAGATTTGTGAAGACGTTAACCTATTTTAAGCATTTACCCCCTATATAAGAATTCCATTCTGGCATTAAGCACCAGATTGTATTAGATTAGCATATGTTTTAAAACACTGCGACCAAAAGGTTGAGAATAGTATTGGACAGAGCTCCTAGAAACCCTTCCCCCCCACCCCGGATGGAGGGTTCAGTCATCGGCAACCAGGAGGAATGATGTCCAGGAGAAAACAGATGACTTGGGACTGAAACACAGCAAGCTCTGTCCCACTCACAGCAGTGCTTGCTCCCAGTCTTGCGTGTTTCATGCTCTTGAACTGAATGCTTTGATGTGGCATTTAGGGGCCTCCCCTTGCCTTACTGTCCCTCTCTGACCAGCACTGACTGGACTCATCTAGTCAAAAAAATTTACTCTTGGGTTTTCTGTGCCCACAGGAACCTGTTCCTGCTTCTTGAACCTTTGCCTTGCTCTGGTCCCTGCCAGGGATGCCTCCCCGCCCTCCCCTGCTGCTCCCTTCTCTGTCCGGTCCTTACCTGTCCCAGCACTGCTCTGGGTTTGTTTTACTCTGCTGATGCACATTCCTTGCCTCCCAGCTAGGTTGCTACCTCCTGCATCCGAGCCCACCCTTGCCACCTCTGTCTCGGGTGCAGAGATGTGGGAGCTCCGCTGGCATCTCGTCTGAGGAGCAGAAGGAGCATCGCTTCCCAGCTTCATTCCGACCGCGTGGCATCCTGCCTCTCATGCGGTTTCTGTCCAAGGTGTCTTTACTTTTGCACGCTGTTCTGTAGAACCAGTTGTGTCAGAAATCAGGGAGAATTTTGTTTTCTTATGACTGTGTCCCAACAAAATCGCATTATCGAGTTGTTCTGGTAGGGACTTCTAGAAGGATTATTTGGGCTCCAGGAATAATTGAATTCAACAAGACAAATACCTGAATTGTTACAGAGCTGTCTCTGGGGTCCAGGAAGGGATTATATGTAGCCTTTTTCATGCTAGACTCTTCCCCTAAGAGGATTTGCAGGGAGCTCAAGGGCCTCCTTCAGGCAGTCCCCAGAGGGCCTGCAGCAGAGACAGTTCTGGCTGGACCAGACCGAGGGAATTCAATGTACGGCCCATGTGACTGTCTGTCATGGTGACTTTTCCTTTGGGGGAAATGAAGTGTGGGATCTGTACATCTGTGGCTCGTGAAATAACCCTTAGTCCAGGCATGTTTGTTTTACACGATGGGTGTCGTGGTTAAAGGGGTGGCTGTTAGAATAAATTCTGACATCTGTGTGACTTCAAGTTGGCCAAGTGAGCCTCAGTTTCTTCATCTGCAGCATATGGGGCTAATGATACCAATAGTGAGCATTAGTTATATAGTTGGTTGCCTATAGTTATCACAAACATTAAAGTGAGATGAGGATGAATAGAAGTGATCACAGTCCCTGAATCAAAGATACTCTCAAACAGTGGCTGTTTTTATCATCGGCCATTAACAGAAAGAATTCATAATGTGCTTATGTGTGTTGTCCTGGCATCTTCCCAAGAAGGCATTTTGGAATGTTGTTACATAGCAAGGAAGTAATTCAGTTTTTCATTCATATTTCATTTAGGTCATAACAATGATAAATTTACTTGATGCCCTTTAAGAGTTGCTAATTTTCTCTTTTTAAAATGTTTATTATTTATTTACTTATTTTAGAGGAAGAGAGAGGGCAAGCATGGGGGGAATGAGTGGGGCAGAGGGAGAAAGAAACTCAGGTAGCTTCCTGAGTGCAGAGCCTGATTGATGCAGGGCTTGATCTCACGACCCTGAGATCTCGACCCTCAAATTGCAACCTGAGCCAAAACCCAGAGGCGATGCTCAATGGACTGTGCCATAGAGGAGCCCCAACTAATTTTCTCTTTTTTAAAGAAGAGGTCTCTGGCTCAAACTCAGAATATTTCACAGTCAGGAGTATCTAGCACATTTTTAAATAATGTTCATTGTTTTTGTAACTTTTTTAAAAGACTATTTTTATTTGAGAGAGAGCGCACGTGCATGAGTGGGGTAAGGAGCAGAGGGAGAGAGAAGCAGACTCCCTGCTGAGCAGGGAGTCCAACACGGGGCGCATTCCTAGGACGCGGGGATCATGATCTGAGCAGAAGGCAGATGCTTAACTGATGGGGCTACCCAGGTGCCCTGTCTTTGTAAATTTTTTTTTAAAGATTTATTTATTTATTCATTCATTCATTCATTTATTCATTCATTCATGAATGATAGATATATAGAGAGAAAGAGAGAGGCACAGGAGGAGGGAGAAGCAGGCTCCATGCCGGGAGCCCAATGCGGGACTTGATCCTGGGACTCCAGGACCATGCCCTGGGCCTAAGGCAGGTGCCAAACTGCTTCAAGTTGGCCAAGGAATCCCCCTGTCTTTGTAATTTTTAAGATTATCTTTTTTTTATAGGGGTATACTGTTTTTATTTCTAAACAATGGTGGCATTAAAATTTTTTTCATTATTAATTTGTTTTAGAGAGAGAGAGAGAGCACACACAAGTGGGGAGAGAGGGAGAATTCCAAGCAGATTCTGTGCTGAGCCCAACATGGGGCTTGATCTCACAACCCCGAGATCAGGACCTGAGTGGAAATCAAGAGTCAGATGCTCAACCACCTGAGCCACCCAGGCACCCTGGAGCATAGTGTTTGTATATTTCAAGTTGTAACAAGTGTTCTTTTTAAAATAAATTTTAAAAGAGAGTACGTGTTTATTTTTTTATTTTATTTTATTTTTAAAGATTTTATTTATTTACTCATAGAGACAGAGAGAGAGAGGCAGAGACACAGGCAGAGGGAGAAGCAGGCCCCATGCAGAGAGCCTGACATGGGACTCCATCCAGGGTCTCCAGGATCACGCCCTGGGCTGCAGGCGGTGCCAAACCACTGTGCCACCAGGGCTACCCTGAGAGTACGTGTTTAAAGGAATATGTCAAACACTAACAGTGGAGCCTTTATATACAATTATGCAGATTATTCATTTGCATAGGTGCCCTGCCCGGGAGAGTGAGATGTTGGCAGTACAACGTCTCACTGATGTTGGGGCTGATAAGTGGACTGTGAGCTACTTACCAAGCCATGTGCCCTGGCATAGGACTCTTGTACCCACTGGGAAGATGGGGTGCCTTTTTCTGTTTCTCACAAAGATACCCATGTAGGCCAGCAATAAGTGGTGGGACGTTGGTATGCTGTATGGCAAAAACACTGGAAGCAGCATGTAAATGGGAACAAAAAGACTTATCTGTAAAACAGATAAGCATGTAAAACAAAAAGACTTATCTGTTTGTACTTTTATTGCACCACTTGAGATGGAGGCTCATATTCTTTTTCTATGCCCATTTTTCATATTCCTCCCTGGTAGCTCAGTGAAATTAAAATTATGTATAGTAAATGGAGCAGACCAGGGGCAATGGAAGCCCCATTCACAATAGGAGAAAAATCTGTACAGAATATACAAATACTGTTTAATAAAAGTTGTGCATTATCTATGATCTTTATGGAGAAAATTTAATTGGAAGACATAGAAGAATACATACATGGAAAGACATACCATGTCCATGGATGATGAGATTCATTATTATAAAAATATTGACTCTCCAGTCCGTAAACTTAGTGCGTTTCTAATAAAAAATCCCAACAGAATTTTTCATGGTCAGTTTTTGATGAGCTGGTTATAATTTATGTGGTATTGCAAAAATTAGGACTAAGTAGACAATTTTTGAGAACAAGGGGGAGGCCTTTCTTTATGAGATATCAAGGCTTACTATGAAGCTGCAGTCATGTAAACTAATGTGGTCTAGCCCAGCTGTGTTCAATTTAATATCCACCAGCCATATGTGACTTTTAAGCACTTGAATGTGGTTAGTATTAATTGAAAGGTTAATGTAAAGTACATGCCACATTTTGAAGATATATTTTTTAAAGATTTTATTTATTCATTAGAGACCCAGAGACATAGGTAGAGGGAGAAGCAGGCTCTGCGCAGGGATTTGATGGCGGGACTCGACCCAGGACCTGGGATCATGCCCTGAGCCAAAGGCAGATGCTCAACCACTGAGCCACCCAGGTGTCCTCAAATTTTGAAGACTTGGTAGACCAAAAAAGAATGTAAAATGTGTCATTAATAACTTTAAAATATTTATCATGTGTTAAAAATATGGTATTTTGGATATATTAGGATAAATTTATTATTAAAATCAATTTCACCTGTTTCGTTTCTCATGTGGCTACTAGAAAATTTTAAATTACATATTTGATTATGCATAGCATATATGGATTACATTTCTCATATATCTGTTGGATGGCCCTGGTCTAGACTATTGAGATAGAGCAGAGCTCAAAAACAGGCCAAACATATGTGGGAACTTGGAGTATAGCAAAAGGTAGCATTAGTGGCCAGTGTGAAAGGGATAGACTACTCAAAAAATGATAATGCGACAATTGGCTAATGCTGTGGACTAAATGTTCGTGCCCCCTGCCTGTTCATATGTTGAAGTCCTAATCCTTTTTTTTTCTTTTTTTTTATTCATTTATGATAGTCACAGAGAGAGAGAGAGAGAGGGGCAGAGACATAGGCAGAGGGAGAAGCAGGCTCCATGCACCGGGAGCCCGACGTGGGATTCGATCCCGGGTCTCCAGGATCGCGCCCTGGGCCAAAGGCAGGCACCAAACCACTGCGCCACCCAGGGATCCTGAAGTCCTAATCCTTAATGTGATAGTATTTGGGGGTGGCGGGTTGGGATCCAATTGGGATTAGATTAAGTCATGCGAGTGGGGCCCTCAAGATGGAATTAATGCCCTTATAAAAAGAGGAAAAGACAGGAGAACTCTGCCCCGTGAGGACACAGTGAGGCAGTGGCAGGCTACAGTCTAGGCACTGGGCCCTCGTCAAGAACCAGATCTGCGAGCACCTTGATTTTGGGCTTCCAGCCTCCAGAACTATGAGAAATACACGTAAGCCACTGAGTCTGTGGTATTTTGTGATAGTAGCCCAAACAGCCCATCGTAGCTTTACCATATGGGAAAAAAATTAACTTAAGATGCCTAATTTATTGATGTATGTATATGTAAAGATATATGTATGTATAAACAAAGATATATTGAAGAGCTAAAAGTGAAAAATCTTAAGATTCTTAGGAATTATAGGGACTATATTTATGGTCTTGGAGTTGATGTGGTTTCAGTAGTCTTTGCTGCATAATAAACCAACCCAAAACTTAGTGACCTAGATGGTCACAACTTATTATTTCCTACTATTCATGGGCTGGCCGAGTCGTTCTCTACCTGGTCTCACTTGGACTCACTCACGTGGCTGCATTCAGCTGGCAGGCAGGCTCTGCTCACTGGGCCTCTCTTCCTCCCATGGTCCTTCATCCCACGGGCTTCATCATAGCATGGTGATCTCAGGGTGCCAAGAAGAATGGTTGTGGAATCTGTAGCCTCTTGGAGCTGACCCAGAAATGCCAGAACATCAATTCTGTCTGTTGGTTGGTTACAGCAAGCACAGGGCTGCCTCAGAATCAAGGAAATGGACTCCATCTTCTGAAAGGGGGAATGGTGAAGTCACTTTTCAGAAAGGTACACCAGATGATAGGATTTTCCTAAGATCCGAAAAGCACTGACCATGAAGGCGAGGGCTAACAAGGTCAGCTATATTAAAAATCAAACACTTCTATTTCTGAAACACCTATTTGAAAAAATGAAGAGACAAGTCATGGATTGGGAGACGATATTTGCAACACCTTTTAGTCTCCAGATACATGAAGAACTATAAATCATCAGAGAAAGGCCAACAACCCACTTGAAAAATGGGCAAAAGACGTGATAAAGTAATTTATACAGAACAAGGAAATGTTCGGTTTCTTTAGATAAATGAGAGATTAAAACAGCAAAATACTGTTTTATCCTTACAGACTGGCAGAAATGAGATAATAGGAGGAAACTAAGAAGCGTTGGCTAGTGCGTGGTGTGAGGAAGGGGTGTCCTCATGTTCTTTCCATGGAGGTAGAAAGCAGCCCAGTGTTGTCAGTCTCCGGTGGTGGTGGAGGTGGATGCACCCTGCAGGGCCTTTCCTGGGGACGTTCCTAGATAATGTGCTCGGGGTGTGTACATAAGGGTGTAAGCGAGCTCATGCCAGTATTGTGGATGATACTGAAAACGTGGAAGCAATGTAAATATAGGCTATCAGGTAACAAACTGTCGTGTTCACTTAAAAGAATGCCATACAGCAGACATCAGTGAATGAACAAGGGCTGTAGGAATCAGCATGGCTAGAATTTGAGAACACATTGATGGGAAAAGGTATGTCCCAGGACACTGGTAGTGTGAAACCATTTATGTAAAATTTGAAGCTCCTACGACAGTATTTTATATTACTTACGAATACACGTGTATTAAAGCAATAGAAACGTGAGCAAGAAGGATACACAAGCTCAGGATAGTGGTTGGCTCTGAAAGGGAAGGACAGAATGAAATCAGAGAGGGGCATGGGGGGGTTCCAGTCTATTCTTTTTTTAAATTTTTTTTTATTTTAGAGAGAGTGTGAGCAGGGAAGGAGCAAAGGGAGAGGGAGACAATCTCCAGCAGACTCTGCACTTGAGCACAGAGCCCGATGCAGGGCTGGATCCCAGGACCCCCGAGATCATGATGACCTGAGCTGAAACCAAGAGCTGGACGCTTAACCGACTAATCCACCCAAGCAACCCTCCAACTCTATTCTGATGTACCTTATTTCTTAAAAGAAAATCTGAAGCAAATATGGCAAAGTATTAAGATTGGGTAGTTCTGAGTGGCAGATTTCATTATTCCTCTGTATTTCTCTATGTGCTTAAAATATTTTATTAAAAATCTATGCATGTCTTTAAAATATAATCCTGGTCACATAGGATGTTCTAAAAATAGCTATTTTTACTCTTTGCTATGATTTGGAGTTTGACAAGGTTTTTTTTTTTAAGATTGTATTTATTTGAGAGAAAGCAAGATGGGGGAGAGAGAGAGTACAAGCACGCATGAGTGGCGGGGAGGATGAGAGGGAGAGAGAAGCAGGCTCCCTGCTGAGCAGGGAGCCCCATGTGGGCTCAATCCCAGGACCCTGGGATCATGACCTGAGCCAAAGGCAGATGCTCAACCATTGAGGCACCCAGGCATCCCCACCCTGGTGTCCCTTAAGGTTTTCTGAACATAATTTCTGCAATTAACCAATAGAAAGGTCATCTTGGATTTGGGGGTTGTCTGATATTTCTTACAGGCTAGAATAATACGTGTCAGAGACGCTTTTTAGAAATCGCTGGATCAGGACTTTTTGTGTGTTACATAAATCTGAAAGTGTTCATTTACTGCTCTTTCTCCCCTTGTCCCAGGAGACTCTCTCTGCCCCATCTGAAGTCCATATGGCTCTGTATGATGAAGATCTCCTGAAAAATCCTTTCTATCTGGCTCTTCAAAAGTGGCGTCCTGACTTATGCAACAAGGTGGCCCAGATCCATGGCATCGTAAGTGCATCGATCCTGAGGGTGGACCGGCTCCGTTAGGTGCGGACAGAGCAGTGTTGATAAGGCCAGAAATACGGTAGACTTTGCCTACGTTTAGAGGGAGTCAGTTACAGACCAGCTGAGTATAACGAGCCCCAGAC
Organism: Canis lupus dingo; assembly: GCF_003254725.2. Classification (NCBI taxonomy): domain Eukaryota; kingdom Metazoa; phylum Chordata; class Mammalia; order Carnivora; family Canidae; genus Canis; species Canis lupus. Next base: position 119,455,925 of record NC_064243.1, read on the forward strand.
CGTGGTCTGTGCTAGAATGAGCAGAGACGGACCGCCACGAGCTGCCTCCTCCACGAAGCCTCCTGGCCCTGCACCAGCCTCGAGTGTAGTCCTTTCTCTGTTGACACTGATCTCACGGTGTTCATCTGTTTCTCTTTCCACGTTGACCGTGAGGGCTTGTGTGGGGGGCACAGAAAGCCGATTTCCCTCAGGGCATCATGGGCCCTTCTCTGTGACGTGTGTGCTCACTCACATGGAATAAGGGAACATGCCACACACTCGTATGTTGCCTTGAAGGGCATTTCCTAAAGGGGAAGAACCAGTGGAATAATGGAGGCACCCAGGTTGCAGGACGAGGGAGGCACATGAGAGAAACGACAGTGGGGCATCTGCTGCCTGCAGGGGGGCAGGCCCTCCTGGCCCTCCCCTCCAGGTGTGCCTCCTTTTATGTGTTGTCCTCATGCCATGCTCCTGCGGTTGTGGCCGAGGGTTTGGCCTAGAGAAGCCAGCGTAGCTTGCTTCACTTTGGGGTGCGCGCTGCCTTGTCGGGCACTGGCGCTGACGTTCACTTTACCCCCTCTGTCCCGCTGCCACCACAAGTCTGCTTCCCCAAGTTCCTTCCAGTTTTTCGGATTGGTTTTGTGATTCGCATGTTTTTCCCAGAATTACTTTACTTTGGTTTTTAGAAGTCATAAAGGTCATTGTGTGTGTGTGTGTCTCCATGTGTACACATATATACGTATATACGTGTGTATGTATATATACATAAGATAGAGAATAGAGCTGTTTCCAAGAAGAAAATAAAAATCGTATAAAGTTCACAGAGACATTATCATCTGTTCATTTCCTAGGAGTTATTAAATGCTACCCTGCTGGGCAGGGTCCCACATTTGCTGCTGAGGGTTCAGCCCAAAACGGGAAGAAACGTCACCATCTTTTTTACCTTTATAGAGCTTTGGATTCTATTGAGAGAAATGGTCATGCTCTGGGCAAATACGTACTAATTAACGGTTTTGGGACATGTCGCAGAGAAATAGCACATCACACAAAGCAATCATGGTAACTGACCGAATTTGGGAACTATTTCCTCCCTTTGTTCTATAATATTTTTTAAAATGCTGTCTGGGCAAGAGCAAGCTATGTGTAACTTTCTCTTGCTCTTTAAGAATCCCACCCTGTGGCGCCCCGTGGCTCAGTCAGTTAAGCCTCCAACTCTTGATTTTCAGGTCAGGTCATGATCTCAGGGTCGTGAGATCGAGCCCCGCTTCAGGCTCCGCACTGGGCACGGAGCCTGGGAAAGATTCTCTCCCCCCTCCCCACTCCCACCCCTACCCCCTTGGCTCATTCTCTCTCTCTCTCCCCAAAACAAAAAGAAGGCCACGCTGTGAATGCTCTGTGAGACCTGTCCGTCTTGCTCACCGCTATGTTGCCCGCACTTAGCACGGTTCCTCTTACGAGGTGGATGTTTTCCCAGCTGCAAATAGTGGAATCCCACTCAGGCTTACTTTAGCAAAAAAGGAAATGTGGTGTAAGAACTTTGGTGTCTTGGTCACCTTCCTTTTGGAAGCTGTCATCGGAGTTCCCGGTAGTGTCCTAGGTCCTCCTGAGATCTGCAGGGTCCATGAGGAGCTGCCCGGAGCCCACGCTTGGCAACACTGACTTTGTGGCCATCAGTAGATGGGAGAATCAGTGAGGCCGACTTCCCCGCATGAGTCCCAGGGGGAAGGAGCTAGCTGCTGCTGCCCGGCCCAGTCAGGTATTGATGGCTGGCTCCTGGCCCTCCTGGCTGTAGGATGGGCGCTCCGGTTCATCCTGGTCTAGTCCACAGTAGTGCTCCATCCACGTCTGTTGGGGGACTGAGAAAGAACATGCGAGCCACCTCTGGAAGAGTGCTCATCAGCTGTTTCTGCCACTACCAAGGGATCGCTGTCACCTCAGCAGGTGGATGCTGAATTTCTTTCCTTGGGGCCTGGCCATCAGGCCAAGTTTGGTGCCCTTGAATCAGCCATGGGGATCAGAGTCATTCATTGGGCCCTAAGACCCTGTGAAATCATCACTTTTACACGTGTGTGTCTCTCCCCTCCAGGGTTAACTGCCCCTCACACCTCTCCCTGAAGCCCTGCTCACTGGCCCCCTCATCCTCATGTGACAGAGGTGCAGCTCGACTGCTCCCTCCGCCTGCCCCATCCCCCCCTGAGTGTGACTTCCTTCCAAATCCTCCCTTTGATTGGGATGCCTCTGCATCCGGCCAGCACCTCCTGCAGTCACCTGCTCTCTAACTGGATAGGGAAAGCTCCTTCTCCCCCGTGTTCCCCAGATTCTCACCACAGAGGCCTGCGACACCCCCACACTGCTACTAATAGTTACTCCTGTTCTCTTTAATTAGCATCCAGCTAATTACACACTGTGGTATCTTGAGAGTGGGCTGGGCAGGCCTGCTGCCTCTCTGGGGCTCTTATCCATGAGGTGTCAGGAGAACGTCCTCCAGGATTCCCAGGTGGATTGAGGAGGGGTCCATTTGCCTAAAGGAGAAACAAAAATTACAAAAGGGAGATTAAATTTGTTCCTCCCTTATTGTGACCTTTTTTTTTCCTTTAAGATTTATTCATTTTATTAGGGCAAGAGAGAGCTGAGTATGGTGGTAGGGGGGTGCAGAGAGGGAGAGAGAGAAGCTCAAGCATACTCCTCGCTGAGGATGGAGCCCAACATAGGGCTCGATCCCACAACCCTGAGATCATGACCTGAGCCAAAACCAAGAGTCGGACACTCAACTGCACCATCCAGATGCTCCTATTGTGATGTTATAATTATGGGGTATGTAGGCTTTTGAGGGCTAGCCTGGGAACCTGTCGGCATGTCTTCCAAGTTCCAAAGAACTGACTTTCAAGTAAAATACCTAGACAGGCCAGCCAAGGACACTGAGGTTCATAGTCTAGTTCTTAGGATTCATTTAGCACAGATCTAGCCAACAAACATTCATTGAGCACCATGACGTACCTACCGGGCACCGTGCTGGGTTTCCAGGATTGCATAGGTGAGCAGGGAACACAGCAGGGCTTTGGGGAATTCCAGAAGCTGGCTGTCGGTAGCTCAGAAGAATGAGTGTCGGGACAGAAGTCGCCCTAACGCTGCCTGGGGAGGAGTCAGGGGGGACCCTAGAGTAGTGTCACTAATGCTGATTCTTGCTTTTATCCTACTATGATTTCTTTAATTGCTATTACTTAAAAATTCTTTATGAAAGGGCTAGAATAGGGGCACCTGAGTGGCTCAGTGTTTGAGCGTCTGCCTTTGGCTCAGGTTGTGATCCCGGGGTCCTGGATCGAGTCCCACATCAGGCTCCTTGCAGACAGCCTGCTTCTCTCTCTGCCTGTGTCTCTGCCTGTCTCTCTGTCTCTCATGAATAAATAAATAAAATCTTTAAAAAAAAATAAAGGGCTAGAATAAAAAGTTTTGTTAAGCTTAAGAATAAGCAGGTCCCTGACTTATGGTCAACTCGGAGACTCTGAACTCGGTGTTGTCCACGTAGGCTGTGACGTCCGTGGCATCTGAAGTCTGAAGCTCCATCTTAGGAGAGCCCTGAAGGCACTTGGACTTGACCCCGCCTCCCGTGGGCAGCTTCCCAGCTGCTGCACGTCCCCAGCCCCCAGCGGCTGGCCTCCTCACCCTCCCTCCCAGCCCGAGAGCCCAGCTGCCGGCTTCTGCCTGCAACAAAACGCTCCGGGCGGCATTGTCTGCCTGAAAACTAGGGGGTCCCTGATACTGGAGGACCCCTGTTCACTCAGCAAACATTGATGGGGCACCTACCGTATGTCGAATGCTGAGGCTGGTAATGGGGACACATGCAGCAGGAGCCAGTTGTGCTTTATTTAAGTTAGGGAGGCAGGCAAGGCATACATCAACAGGTAAATAGAGTTTAATCGGTTTCCTGGGATGAGGTTCTCCGAAGTGCCTCAGCAGTTCTTGGTCTCACACGGGACTGTGTGACTCCATCCATAGAGCATGCGTGGGCCTCCCTGAGTTTGGGCGTTAAACACCCCCCGGGGGACGCCTGGGTGGCTCAGCGGTTGAGCGTCTGTCTTGGGCTCAGGGTGTGACCCCGGGGTCCTGGGATCAAGTCCTGCATCGGGCTCCTTGCATGGAGCCTGCTTCTCCCTCTGCCTGTGTCTCTGCCTCTGTCTGTGTGTCGCTCATGAATAAATAAATAAAGTATTTTAAAAATAAATACCTCCCAGGTGTGGGTCATGGGCATTCCCTTACCCATGCCCAGACCTCAGGTCCCCGGGCTCTTCTTTCTGTGCTCCCGGAGGCCATGAGGTTTTTCCTCAATTCAGGCTAATGCCTGACGGCCCACCTTTTCTTTCTTTCTTTTATCTTTATTTTTTCCCTTTTTTTCATCAAGTTTCACTTTTATTAAAATTTGAAATTATTTTTAAACAATTTTTAAAAAATTAATCTCTTTGCCCAACATGGGGCTCAGACCACACCCTGAGATCGAGTTACGTGCTCTAGTGACTGAGCTTAATTTCAAACATACGATAAAAGTAAGAAGAATAGTATAATGAGTCCCATGCTCCTGTCACCCAGCTTCAGCCGTGGTCAGTTCAGTGGCCCTGTCACATGTCATTTCTGCCCGCCTCTTGCTCTCCACCCTTGGCCACTGGATTATCTTCTTTTTTTTATTTTAAAGATTTATTTTTATTTATTTATGATAGACATAAGAGAGAGAGAGAGGCAGAGACACAGGCAGAGGGAGAAGCAGGCTCCATGCAGGGAGCCCGACGTGGGACTCGATCCCAGGACTCCAGGATCATGCCCTGGGCTGAAGGCAGGCGCTAAACCGCTGAGCCACCCAGGGATCCCCGGTCACTGGATTATCTTGAAGCAAATCCCAGAAAATTATGTCAGGTGGTCCTGCGGCTTCATCTGTAGGTGTTTAGGAATGTGGCTTTAGATGGCAGGGCCTCTTCAAAAACGTAACCGCAACGCCCGTTATCACAGTGATTCTTCAGTATTGCCAACTCCCCTGTCCCCGTTCACATTTCCCATGTGGTCTCGTAATTGCCTGTCTCACAGTGGGTTGGTTGGGATCAGGACCCAGGGGAGAGCCACAGGTCACGCTGGGATCGATGAGGGAGTCTGTCCTTCCTCCTCACTGTGGGGCACAGAGGGGTGCAGAGGGGCACAGAGGCGTGCGTACCCCGTGTGTAAGGCAGGCTCAGTGTTGACGTCCGTGTGGCCTGGTGAAACCGTCTCCCCTGTCTTCTCCCCGCTTTTCCATTTCCTCTTCCCCTTTCCTCGTTTTCTCCCTTTGTGCCTTTGCAGTTCATCCATCCGGGCGGGTCATCCCAGAGAGCTTCCCGCATCCTGGCCCCCGGCGGAGGTCCCCTGTTCACGGCCTAGTAAATCCAGATGTTGATCCGAGTCTGTCTCAGTTGTTTGAGGAGAGGCCAGACCACTTGGTCCACGGGGCGGCCTCCTTCCCTCCACAAGTGCCTCCTGCTGTGAGAGGAGAGGCTGAGCTGCTCCTTCTCCCCGGCCCGAGGAGGCCCTGGGTGACAGTGGCTCTCCGGGCTGTGGGGTCTCGCGGGGTCTCTGCGGAGGGGACTCCAGCGGGCTCTGGGCTGAGGCCAGGACAGGGGTCAGGAAGTCTGCAGGAGTGTGAGTCAGGGCTGCACCCGCCACTCACCTGCTGCATGACCCTGGACAGGTTCCTTAGCTTCCTTGAGCCTCAGTTTCCTTGTCTGTACGATGTTGGTAGCCTGGAAGCCGTTTGCTTGGGGGATGGGGGTGAGGAGATGGGGCTCTGAGGGACGGCGCCACCTGGGCCCTCTTCCTTCTGAGTACACTTGAGTCCAAGAGGGTCCCCCAGCCGCCGCGCACAGAGACCACAGTTGACCTCTCAGGTGGGGCCTGCCCCAAAGAGAGTCTGGCACCCCGGCCTACCTTGGTAGCGGCCGCAGTCTGCCAGAGGAAGCCACGTTTCTGTGGTTCATATTACCAACTATGATCACAACTAGGATTAAAAAAAAAGTAGGGCAGCCCTGGTGGCACAGCGGTTTAGCGCCACCTGCAGCCCAGGGCGTGATCCTGGAGACCCGGGATGGAGTCCCATGTCAGGCTCCCTACATGGAACCTGCTTCTCCCTCTGCCTGTGTCTCTGCCTCTCTCTCTCTCTCTCTCTCTCTCCCTCTGTGTCTCTATGAATAAATAAAATCTTAAAAATAAATAAATAATTAATTGATTAAAAAAAAGAAGAGAAAAGGGATCCCTGGGTGGCGCAGCGGTTTGGCGCCTGCCTTTGGCCCAGGGCGTGATCCTGGAGACCCGGGATCGAATCCCACATCAGGCTCGCGGTGCATGGAGCCTGCTTCTCCCTCTGCCTGTGTCTCTGCCTCTCTCTCTCTCTCTCTCTCTGTGACTATCATAAATAAATAAAAATTAAAAAAAAAATTAAAAAAAAAAAAGGAAGAGAAAAAAGAGTGTCTTCAAGGTGCAGCGTTTCCCATTCCAGCAATGGGACTGCGTGTGGCTTTTCAGTTTCACCTTTCTCTTCTTTCCAAACTACCCTGTCTCCCTTGGGAGTCGTCCCCAGACCTGTTGAGAACAGAGTGGGGCACCTGGCGTTGGCTGGAGTGGGGGGACCCAGCGGGTGTGGGAACCAGCCTGGGGGCTGCGGCCGCCCGTCTGTCACCGCCCCCCCCCCCCCCCGCGTCACGTGGTCCTGCCCTCCAGGAGGTGAAGCTGCGGGTGGCCCATCCTGTAGCCCTCCCCCCCGCCTGTGTTTTCCAGGTCCTGGTGCCTTGCAAAGGAAGCTTGTCGAGCAGTGTTCAGTCCACTTGTCAGTTTGAATCTTATATTTTGATACCCGTGGAAGAACACTTTCAGACCTTGAATGGAAAGGTATGCATTCGGTCGTGGGCCAGCCAGGGTCCCTAACTAGGCCTCTGTCCTGGAGGAGGGGGGAAGGGGGGTGGGGAAGGCACAGGGCCGCTCTCCCTCCCGGTGGCTCTGGAACACCTCCTGAACCCAGTCCTTCAGTGACCAGTTTTACGTCTGTTCTCCCAAAAGCTCACCAGTTTCTTGGCCACAAATTGGACGGGGCATCAGTTTAAATTTTTTAGAAAACAGGGTTTTGAAGTCCTGTCGAACCTTCAGAAAGCCTCGGTAAAGTGCGAAGGACTCTCCTCTGCTCTTCCCCCACGGTGGTCAGGGTTAGCATCCTGGCCACATTTGCTTGGTCATCCGTCTCTCTCCCCCGCACCCCCACGCGCTACCTGGCGCTGCCTTTTCCGAGCCTTCTTCAGGAAAAGAGTGGATTGCAGACACCACATCCCTTTATTCAAAAATGTGTGTTTCCTGCGTGACCACAGCAGGGCGACCACACTCAGGAAAGGCTCCATGAATAGGATGCTGCTCAACGTACTGTCCTCAGATGAATTGTGCTATATACAGATTATATACCCTTTCACAGAATTTGATTTTTTTTTTCTTTTTCGATCCGGGATTGGGCAAGGCATTCAGTTGTTGGTCTTTTTAGTTTCCTTCGATTTGGCATGGTCCTGGGGCTGTCTTTGTGTTTCGGGACTTGGGCGGCTTGTTTTGCTTTGTGGCCTCTTCCTCAGCATGGGGTTCTCAGAGCTTGAGAGGGTGTTTTATCTTTCTCCGGGTGCTCAGCAGCAGGAGATGCAGGAAGGCAGTCTCTCTCATCCTCGCTGTGACCTTTGGGGTCCGCATTTTCTTACATAGTGGAGATGGATGGATTGGGGGGGGCTGGTCCTCAGTGGGGTTGGAGTGGGCCCAGGTGCCCGGTGTTGGCCCTTCAGCTCATGGGCCCCTTGGCAGGAGCAGAGACAGGACGCAGGGTGACTGATGTGCCAGCTTGGGTTGGGGCCCCGCCCCACACTGGTACTGTTGGCTTGCTCTCTTCGGGAAGAGGACTGAGGAGTCCAGCTTATCGTGTGGCCTGTCTGCCCGGGCACCGGGCCGGGGCCGGAATGCTGAATGTGGCTGGGACAGCAGCCTGTCACCCCGGCCCCTTGCAGTCCCGGGACATCCCAGGACAGCCTTCTTCCTTCCTCCTTTCCCGGAGGGTACAGGCTTTCTTCTGCCCTGAGGACCAGCTTAATGCTTCTCTGTCACAGTATTGAGAAAGCATCAGCCGCGGCTACAGGGCAAACAGAGAGGAAAAAAAATTTTTAGTATCAAAAAGCAAACTGGAAGAGTGTTCATGCTCCCTGCCTCCCAAACCCCCACTGGAGCGAAGGCGGGCAGGTGGGAAAAGGCGGCCAGGCCGAGCGGGGGATCAACAGTCACCCCCTGGCCACTGGTGCAGTGACGGCTCTCTTGTTCCAGGATGTCTTTATACAGGGAAACAGGATTAAATTAGGAGCTGGTTTCGCCTGTCTTCTCTCAGTGCCCATTCTCTTTGAAGAAACTTTCTACAATGAAAAAGAAGAAAGTTTCAGCATACTGTGTATAGCCCATCCTTTGGAAAAGAGAGAGAGTTCAGGTATTCTGGGAGAGAACTCCTTTCTCCTGATTTGGAGAATTGTGTGTGTCGACCTTTGCTCCTGACATGGTTGCTATAAATGTCCCATAAAATATTCAAGAGCCCTCTAGAAGCCTACGTAAGTAATGTTACAGTACTTCCCCCAGTACTGAACCAAAAAGTCATCTTGAGCAAAGACAGTGTGGCTGGGGGCTGCTGTGTACGGTTGCACAGGTTGGACATTACACAATTCCAGGAGGCAGCATTGATGTAGACCCGTGTGAATGTTGCCCCCTGGAGTTGTGCAGAGGGGTAGCCCTGGTTTTGGTACTGGGCCTCAGCTTTAGGGCTAGCTCTTACACTATTATTGCCCACCCAGCCCCAGTGCCTCTTTGAGAGCTCATTATTTTTAATAAGCAATAATTCTTCAGCTGTTCCAGGAAGTTGAGATGGCAGTGTGCTAAATGTACTCTGAGGCCTTTATTGCCAGGAACCAGTGCTTCTTCAGCAGAGCCTCATGGGTCATGCCCATGGTCTCAAATTGTTTTGTCCAAGGAAAAGGCTTCCAGGGGGCTGGGCTCTCTGGACTTCGAGCTGTCCTGTAACTAGGCTGCTCTTGGGCCGTATCTTGAAATAATTCCTGTCCTCTCCTGGAAGATGGGGCTCCAGACCCTGGCGGGGGGTGGGGGAGCAGGGCAACGGATGTGGAACTTCCCCCACTAGGAAACTGTGACGGCTTCAGCCAGCCTGACCCTCCGTCTCTTTTTCAGAAGAGCCTTCAACATCTTCCGATCCCTTTTCCCTGAAAACCATCGAAGACGTGAGAGAGTTTTTGGGAAGACACGCGGAGAGATTTGACAGGAGCATTGCCTCTTTCCAGCGAACCTTCAGGGAATGTGAAAGAAAGAGCCTCCGTCAGCACATAGTCAGTAGCTGCGTCTTGTTGTGCCAGGCGTGCCCTGTCTCAGGCCAATTCAAGAACAATCCAGAACTTCCACTGTTGGAAGTTTTGTTTAAATGTTTCTCTCTAACTATAAAAGTAGTGTAAGCCCCTGGAGAAACTTGAGCAGTGATTATTGTTACCATCTTAGTGTTAACCCCAAGGCAAATTTTTTCTCTTAACCCTTCATGCATTTACACTTAAAAAAATTACATAATTTGAGAAGCCTGTATTAGGACTTAAAGTTGTCACCCAGCAAACATTATCTAGTGAAATGTTCTCACTGCGGGACGTGTCACGCGTTCTGGGCTTTGTGTTGTGGCCTCGGATTACGGGAGTGACCTGCTTCTCCGCTCTGTCGTTGCGCAGGACTCGGTGAATGCTCTCTACACCAAATGCCTCCAGCAGCTTCTGAGGGACTCTCACCTGGTAAGCAGTAGGACTCTCAAAGGAGAGGACTGCAGTTTGCCCACATGCCAGTGCCAGCTCCTTAACGGTACCTTCTTGTCCTCCAGAAAATGCTTGCCAAGCAGGAGGCCCAGATGAATCTGCTGAAGCAGGCCGTGGAGGTAAGAGGGCAGGGCAGTGAGGGGAGAGAAGGCAGCGGTGCCGGGGCGGTGGGAGGAACCTCTCCCTGTCACCTCTGTGCACCTGGAACGGGGGATCTGTTCGTTGATTCCACAGATGTATGTCCAGCATGATATTTATGATCTGATCTTTAAGTACGTGGGGACCATGGAGGCGAGCGAGGTAGGTCCTAAATCACCATCAGCCTCGTTGGGAGCCTCATTCTAAGCTTTTCGAGAAACCTGAAGCTCTGTTAACATGTGTCGCTAGGATGCTGCCTTTAACAAAATCACAAGAAGCCTTCAAGATCTTCAGCAGAAAGACATTGGTGTGAAACCCGAGTGCAGGTAAGATTTGTGCTGCAGCGGCTTGGCGTCCTCAGAGGCTGGGGCTGCTCCTTCTGGAAACAGGGCTCTCAGCGGCAGGGACTGCACACAGACTTAGTTCATACTGAAGACCGGTGTGGTGACTTGTGACCAGAGACCAAGGACTGAGGTTGGCAGACGACTGTTCTGTGGCTGTCACCCTCCTGCACCTGCTGCCAGCATGTCAGCTGGGTGGGAGCTCCAGGGGAGGGGTCTTGCATAGCTGGTCCCTCGACAGGCACGCCGCTTGCTCGTCCAAGTGGGTCCTGCATGCAGACATCACTCCTCACCTGGAGTGATGGAGGCCTCCCGGAGAGGGACCTGCTTTTTTTTTTTTAATATATATTTTTTAAATTTATTTATTCATGAGAGAGAGAGAGAGAGAGAGGCAGAGGGAGAAGCAGGGTCCATGCAGGGAGCCCAATGCGGGACTCAATCTCAGGACTCCAGGACCACGCCCTGGGCCGAAGGCAGGCACTAAACCACTGAGCCACCCAGGGATCCCCCAGGGACCTGCTTTTGAATTAATTTATGTTTCTTTAGGCTCTAAAAATGTCTTAAGTGTTTATGTTTAAACTATTAATGCCTCTGAGCTCTCTTACTCGGGGGCTAAGGATTTTTTTCCCCCTAATTTTTTGGTGCAGCTGCAATACCATTTTGCATCATAAATGGAACATTCAAAGGGGTTGAGTTTTGCCATTGATTTGGTTCAGGTTGCTTCTTGAGTTTTTTTTAGGGAGGTGGAGAGTGGGAGAAGCAGGCTCCCTGCTGAGCAAGGAGCCCCATGCAGGCTCAGTCCCAGAACTCTGGGATCATGACCTGAGCCAAAGGCAGATGCCTAACTGACTGAGCCACCCGGGTGCCCCTGCTTTTGAGTTTCTATTTTTGTTTCTTACAGTTTGTCGTAAGGAGTGTTAATCTGCGGTATGCTATTAGATCAGGGGAGGAGGGACCTCACGCTGTGTGGTCTTAAGTTGTCACTTTCCAAATTATTTTACAGCTTCAACATACCTCGTGCAAAGAGAGAGCTGGCTCAGCTGAACAAATGCACCTCACCACAGCAGAAGTTGATTTGTTTGCGAAAGGTGGTGCAGCTCATCACACAGTCCCCCAGCCAGAGAGGTTTGTGCTCAGGGAAGGGCCCCAATGGTGGCGTAGACGCCTACGTCTGGATGCAAAAGTCTGTTAAGGAGCAGTTTGTGTTAAAGGATCACACAGATGGGGTGATGTGCCGCAGAGCATCCCAGCTTGAACGCCCCGGAGTCGGCTCTGATGCGTGGGTGCCTAGTAATAGCAGTGAGGGGGTAGGCCAGGCACCGTAAGGGTAAGAGAACAGTGGCCTCAGAAGTGAGCCGGGCTTCCCTTACCTGCATGGGCACCACACGGCCGATCTATAAACCCAAACCCAGGCGGCATAGGTTCTTTGAGAACCTGACTTTTCAGTAGCTTCAGGTTCACACGGTGACACTGTCCGCTCAGGTCTGAACTTGCCAAGATACAACAGTGTGTGTGATTGACTTTAAAGCTCCCGGTGTGTGTTCTGTTGAAGCTGTCATGCTGCCAGGGTGTGGGCGGGTGGCCCCATCAGGACATTCACTGCCATTTGTTTAGCCCAGCGCCAAGTTGCCCACAGCTTCCGCAGCCGTGTTCCAGGCTGAAGATGGTTGGTTGATAAAATTCTTTTGGCTAAAATTATAAAAACCTTTAATCTTAAAAAATGATGCAAGCTGGTGATGGTACATGCGGGTTCCACTGGTCGTTAGACCCTTCTTCCTAATCTTGTGTGTGTTTAAAACTTTCCATTGTAAGAAGTAAAGCAAAATAAGCTAAGAAAAAAGTCAAGGGGAGTCAGACCTGTGTGCGCAGATAGGGGGTGATCGTCACAGTGCGTTAAGTGAAACGAGAGGGAGTGTATATGTACACCTCTAGCGGCATTCCAGGAAAAGGGGGTGGCTACGTATCCATGTGCCCGGTGGTGAGTTCCTGGACTTCTCTGGAAGGTTAGGTGGGAAGTAACAGCAGTAGCCCCTGGGGGACGGTTGGACAGCGGGGATGGGAGAGAAGTCCCGGTTTGTTCCTTTGTGCTATTTGAATTATTAGACATGTGAATAGATCCCTTAAAATATCAAGGTGAAAAAAATGAGAACGAGCTAGATGTGAGCATCAGATTCTTGCAGTGTATAAAACGGAAATGATCTCAGGAGGAAGGAGGCTTTTCGCGGTGACTCTGGCACACCTTTGCCTCGTGTCCACCATTACTGCCTTGAACGGTCCTGGAAGGTGGCGAGGGGTAGTCCGCTTGGGATTTCCTTCTCTTGCGCATGTTTTGAGAATGGTAGGCATTCGTTTTCCCCACAAATGTTCAGGATACTGTAAAGGAAGTTGTGCAGGGGAACTCCTCCCGGATGCGTCGTCTTACTGGATTGTGGTTGGATGGTGGTGGGGAGCTGATACACCTGTTGGTCTCACGATGACTTGGAACATGTGTTTCCCCCCCTACAGTTAACTTGGAGACCATGTGTGCTGATGATCTGCTGTCGGTCCTGTTGTATTTGCTTGTGAAAACAGATATCCCTAATTGGTAATATTTTCTGTTAAAATACTTTTTCAAACTGGCAGCATTGTACCGGGGTGGTTTCAGTATAACTCCAGGAAATCGAGTGCCCCTTAGGAGTTCATTGTGGTGTCGGCTGTGCCTTCGTCCTGCAGAGGATGGCGGTCATTCCATCTACAGATGGGGAAACTGAGGCCCAGAGAGCTTATGTCTCTTGTTCTGGAACATGCAGCTAGTCAGTGACTGAGCGGGAAGCTGACTCCAGTTCTGTTTGACTCCAAAGCCCATCCTCTCCTGACAGGAACCTCTGGTTCACTTTACAATAATCAGCTTTTTAAAAACTAGTATGCTCCAGGAGAGGACCCGGTAGTTTTACTTACTTTCCTAATTGCACATGCTCTAGAGGTTAAGGGGGTAGCAGTCACAGCTCCCTGGAGCTAAGCAGCGCCTGTCACTCACGCCAGTGGTGCTGTTTCTGGAGAAGTGTTGTTAATTGGCTACACAACAGTGAAACTTTTTTCTTCCTTTTGTTAGGATGGCAAATTTGAGTTATATCAAGAACTTCAGATTTAGCAGCTCAGCAAAAGATGAATTGGGATATTGTCTGACCTCGATTGAGGCTGCGATTGAATATATTCGGCAAGGAAGCCTCTCCGTGAAGCCACCCGTAAGATCCCTCCTGCCCTGGCCTTTCTTTGTGGGCGTCAGGGCATGTTTGGTAGAGTTCTGAGGTTGGTGGGAGGGGAGAGGGTCTTTTTTTTTTTTTTAAGATTTTATTTATTTATTTTGAGAGAGAATGAGCACGAGTGGGGCAGGGGGTGGGTGGTCATGGACAGAGGGAGACGGAGAGGGAGAGGCAGGCTCCCTGCTGAGTGGAGAGCCCGATGCTGGACTTGATTCCAGGACTCTGGGATCATGACCTGAGCTGAAGGCAGATGCTTAACCAACTGAGCCACTCGGGTGCCCCAGGGGAGGGGGATTCTTAGATGGTCTCCCAGGAACGGGGCCTCTGGCCTCTGCCACCTAAGGGCTGGGCGGCTTCGCAGACACCCAGCAGACTGAAACGCTGAGCACCCAGTTGGTTGTGAAAGTTGGCAGGACATGACCGGGAGTCGCACACTTAAAATCCTGCTTCTTTAGTCCTCGCCATTCTCAAAAGCACACAGGCAGAAGGGGCGAGCTAGAAACCCTCAGCGTGGATGTCTAGGCAAGAGATGAGATCATTAATATGTGCAGTTTTGGGACTCACTGGCCTTATTGCGATTTTCTTGGCGAGCTCTGCTGAGGGGAGGTGATTGTATTCTATGTGAAGCTGAGAATCTTAAACCAAGACTGCATGGCTGGCCGATTTCACCAGGTGGCAAAATGTGACAGTACGCACAGAAATCACAAAGCTGAGATTAATAAGATGAAGAGATTACTGTATTAACAAGCCTGAGGATTGAACATTCACTTGATCTTAATTTTCTGCTGATGTTAGAATCTCCGAAAGTAACGATAAGTTAAAGTATCTGGAAAAAACCACAGGCCAGGGATCCCTGGGTGGCGCAGCGGTTTAGCGCCTGCCTTTGGCCCAGGGCGCGATCCTGGAGACCCGGGATCGAGTCCCACGTTGGGCTCCCGGTGCATGGAGCCTGCTTCTCCCTCTGCCTGTGTTTCTGCCTCTCTCTCTCTCTCTCTCTCTCTCTCTCACTGTGTGCCTATCATAAATAAATAAAATTAAAAACAAAACAAAACAAAACAAAACCACAGGCCTGTCCAGACAGGTGCGCTTGGGTGAAAGCAGTTCCCCTGAATTCAGTCATGGTGACAGTGTTATGTGCTTTCCCGTCTTTTTCCCACCTGGGTCTACGTCACATAATTTAAATTATGTTGTATATAGCGTTTTATATTATTTTCCCCCAAAAGAATAGGGGGTTGGTTTTTTTCTTCTTCTGATTGGGAGACTAGCGTTTGCAATATACTTTTGACCCTTGAACAACATGGGGGCTGACCCTGCACGTCGTTGAAAATCTGCATGTAACTTGTGACTCCCCCAAAACTTAACTACTAGGAGCCTCCTGGTGACCAGAAGCCTTACTGATAATATTAACAGTTGATTAGCACCTATTTCGTAGGTTATATGTATCATATACCGTATTCTTACAATAAAGTCAGCTGGAGAAAAAACATCATTAAGAAAATCAGAAGAGAACACATGTTTAGACACGTTTGTACTGTGTCTGTCGCCGTGTAAGTGGACCCGTGCAGGTCACACCTGTGTCATTCAAGGGCCAGCTGCCTCCTGTTACGGTGAAGACAGCAGATACCTCTCACGAACTCACTAGCTGGGGATGACTTGTTAAGTGTCTTGGTAGGTCTTTTTTCTGTGCCTATACAAGTGTTTTTTTTTTTTTTTAATAAAGAAGTTTTATTTATTTTAGAGAGACAAGAGAGTGTGCGTGCATGAACGGGGGCAGGAGCAGAGGGAGAGGGAGAGGGAAAGAATCTCAAGCAGACCCCATGCTGAGCACGGAGCCTGATGCCGGGCTGGACTCTGGGCTTGATCCCATGACCCTAAGATCATGACCTGAGCCAAAACCAAGAGTTGGGTGCCCCACCCACTGAGCCACCCAGGCACCACTGTACAATTGTGTGTGTGTGTGTGTTTTTTAAAAGATTGTACTCATTTGTTCATGAGAGAGAGGCAGAGACACAGGCAGAGGGAGAAGCAGACTCCCCTGCAGGGAGCCCAATGTGGGACTCGATCCTGGGACCCCAGGATCATGCCCTGGGCTGAAGGCAGACGCTCAACTGCTGAGGTTGCCCCTACAATTGTATTTTTTTAAAATTTGAGATTATGCTCCTCTTGTTGGCATGTAGGCTGATGGTCAGAATCGCCTGATGCCTCCTGATGGGGCTGGGGGTGTCCCTTGTCACCTGGAGGGAGGCTCTTCAGCCTCCTTGCTGCCCCAATAACCTCACAGTGGCCACCCCACTTGCTTACTTACTGTGGCATGTGGGCAGGAAGGCCAACATCTGAAGCCTTTGACTGGAGTGTGAGGAAGTGGCTGACCACACGGCACCAGTCGGCTTCCCACACCCACCTGGACTTCAGACGACATCCCAAGAGGGGTTGGGGGAGTTGTTTTGTTTTTTTTCTTTTTGACTTATTTATTTCTAAAGATTTTATTTTTTTAAGATTTATTTATTTATGAATGAGAGACAGAGAGAGAGAGGCAGAGACACAGGCAGGGGGAGAAGCAGGCTCCATGCAGGGAGCCTGACGTGGGACTCGATCCCGGGTCTCCAGGATCACACCCTGGGCAGAAGGCGGTGCTAAACTGCTGAGCCACCAGGGCTGCCCTAAAGATTTTTATTTGTTTGTTTGTTTGTTTATGACACACAGAGAGAGAGAGGGGGGCAGAGACACAGGCAGAGGGAGAAGCAGGCTCCATGCAGGGAGCCTGACGTGGGTCTCGATCTCGGGACCCCAGGATCATGCCCTGGGCCAAAGGCAGGCACTAAACCGCTGAGCCATCCAGGGATCCCCAAGATTTTATTTTTAAGTAACCTCTACACCCACTGTGGGGCTTGAACTCACAGCCCGAGATCAGGAGTCACGTGCTCCACCCACGGAGCAGCCGGGTGGCCCCTGCGTGTGCTGGCTTGAGCCCGGCCTTTGGTTGTAGTGTGCACAGCCCGTGGGCAGGGTGGGGACCCAGCCCCGTGCACCCTTCGTGTCTGAGCTGTCTGCCCCTGGCCTTGGTCCTGCCTTCTGGATGCGGGTGGTGGGTCCCGGCAGATGTTGGGAGGAGCTGTGCCTCCTCCCTCCAGCTGGCCGTGCAGCCCGCCCCTGGGTCTCGAGTGGGTCAGGCCTGACGGAACAGGTGTGGCGGCCTCCTTGTCTTTTGTGATTCCAGCACTGAGATGCCACCTTGGCACTGCATCAGCCTTAGCTGCCGACTGGCTTCTGTCAGCGCAGTTGTGTCTAGGACTGTGAGGCCACTGCTATGTGTCGGTGCCCTTTCCTGGGGAAGGAGCTCAAATGTGTATCTGCATGGCAGGTGAGGTTTCTGGAAAGTGTTAGGACTAAATATTAGTAAGTCAAATTTTGTTTTCCTGTTGCCTCTTTATATACTGTGATAGAGTTTCACAGAAATTTCCCCCCACGAAATAATTGTACCTAAGGTGACCGTATATATGTTCTTTAAGCATAAAGACTTAAAAGTCTCATAAATAAGGGCCCTTGGATAGCTCAGTGGTTTAGCACCTGCCTTCAGCTCAGGGCATGATCCTGGGGTCCCAGGATCAAGTCCCGCGTCGGGCTTCCTGCAGGGAGCCTGCTTCTCCCTCTGCCTGGGTCTCTGCCTCTTTCTGTGTGTCTCTCATGAATAAATAAATAAAATCTTAAAAAAGAAAGTCTCGTAGGTAAAGACCAGCTTTTTGAAAATGAGCATTTTTGGGATGACTCTAGTTTAACCTTTGTTGACCAAAAACCGGGAGAATCCTGAAAGAATTGGTCGCTTCTCTGTTCCAGCTTTGCAGGCTTCTGGTCTTTGTCACTTTACTGGGTTTCTAATAAACCCCCAAATGGATCCGAGCTGGTATGCTGTCTCTTGTGGTAGGTCGCTTCTCCTTGAGGATTCAGGCCCCGAGGATCTGCCTCTCGTCATCGCTGCCCTTCGTCTAGTTACCCGGAGTGGAGGAAGGGACCCCCAATTTACTGAGCAACGACGTCTTTGATGTTTCTCTGACCCTCAGCTGCTTGGCTAGAAATCACTGAATAGAACAAGTTGTTAGAGCTTTCCGTAGCACGTGGCAGCTGGGAGCAAAGCAGCTCTCATGCTAGGGGGTTGGCGCGGGTCCGTGAGCCTAACCCTCTGAGGGCAGCTGTGGGGGCCTGAGAGAGGACCCCAGGAACGGGCCATCCCCTCGGTGCCACCGGGCTCTGAGGCAGAGCCTGAAGGCCCGTAGACAGCCTCATCCCGTACTGTTGTCAGGGCTTGGTGGGTTCTGGCAGCAGCTGGCTGGGGGAGATGCTTCACATCCCACCGAGACTTTCTTGAGGACGTTAATTTGTCCTTGGTCAAGCTGCAGGTGCTCCAGTGAGCACCAAAACGTCTCCCTAGGCAATATTTCATAAAGGAAGGATGTGGTTTTATATTTTTGTATCTAAGTAGACGTTACCTGTGATGCAAAGACCTCAATCTATTATTTGAGGTGGACCCCGGCGTATTGTAGGATTTGGGAACAGTGGCCATGCTCGTCTGCTATTTTGGTAGATATGTTCAGAAAGCAAGACTCCTCTCTCCTGCTGGTTGACACTGGGAAATCTAGAACCACCTGTTGGATGGTTTTCCTCTCTGTGCCCAGAGAAAGTGGCAGGGCACCGGGCTGTGCGGGCGTTAGGACAGCGGCTTGAGGCCAGGAGGCGGCCAGGGCAAAATCCAGGCTTCCCTCCGGAGGAGGGTGGTGCGTACGTGCTACATTCCACACGTGTGTGCACATAGGCGTGTGCCTGCACACCCCCGGGCCCCAGGCCCCCTGGCAGCCACCACTGCCCTTCTCCCAGCCTGATGAGGATCTGGTCTCCGGCTCCGGGAGGGAGGCGCCGCCGATCCCGTTCTGTGCACAAGAAGCGAGGCCTGGTCCCGGGTTCCCCACCGAAGGATCTGCTCTAACATCTTGCGCCACGTTGATGAAACAGGTGATTGGGTGTTTCCTGCAGGAGTCGGAGGGGTTTGGTGACAGACTGTTCCTGAAGCAGAGAATGAGCTTACTGTCTCAGATGACTTCAACTCCCATTGATTGTCTGTTTAAGGTAAGACACCAGGAAGTCCTTGGGGGCGCAGGTCGGCGGGGGGGGGGGGGGTGGGGGGGGGTCACCCAGCCTTCCGCATCTCCGGAGTCTCTACTGAATCCGTCAGGGCAGTCTGCTCGGTTAAACACTGACGAAGTTCATTTCGTGCTCACAGCGGGTGGTAGGGATGCTGCGCGTCGATGCTGCCCCTCCCCCCCGGGTGTGCCTCCCGTAGCAGGGGGTTCATGGAGCACCCAGGGAGCCTCCCAGGGGCAGTGTGCTCCCAGGACATCTCACTGCCCGAGGGGAGCAGATCCAGGAATCACGGGGGTGAGCCCGGCACTGCAGCTTGTTCGCTGACGGATCTCTTGCTAAGGCAGCCATTCCCTTTCCCTGCAAACCAGGGCTCTGTTCGGGTGCAGGGAGCAGGAGCGAGGTGTGGTCCAGGGAGGAGTGTGCATCCCACTGGGTTCAGGAGGCACGGTCCTCCCCCACCTCTGTGTTGAGAATATCGTCACGCTGTTGTTTTAAGCTACGGAAGGTCTATAACATTTCCAAAAATAAGGACAGTACAGATGCACCCCCGGGGCCATCTGCGTGGCCATCTCCGTCCGAGTCCGTCTCCACTCCCACCCACTTTCCCCGTCCGCCCAGACTATTTTGAAACACATCCCAGAGAGCAAGTCATGTCATCCATCCGTACATAGATACGGGTTTCTGTAAGGACACTCCAGAAGCTCACGCCATAAGAAGAGAGAGATTCCTTAACGTTGTTAGTATTTTTTATGTCACTTTATAGCACATCGCGTCAGGTAACCAGAAAGAAGTGGAAAGACTCCTGAGCCAAGATGACCAGGATAAAGATGCCGTCCAAAGGATGTGTCACCCTCTGTGCTTCTGTGACGACTGTGAGAAACTTGTCTCTGGGTAAGAGCGTCCCCGTGCAGACTCCGTGTGCCGGGAGGCGGGTGGTGCGGGCCTGGGCAGAGCTTCTCCCCTCGTTTGTTGTGAGATTTTTTTTTTTTTGAAGATTTTATTTATTTACTCATGAGAGACACAGAGAAGCAGAGACACAGGCAGAGGGAGAAGCAGGCTCCATGCAGGGAGCCCCCCACGTGGGACTCGATCGCCCTGGGCCGAAGGTGGCACTAAACTGCTGAGCCACCCAGGGGTCCCCGCATTGTGCGATTTTGCATACCGACCTTACCCTCGCCGCACTTAGTGGCACGCCGCTGGGCTGGATGCCAGAGTAGGCGGCTACAGGGCCTGCCATCCCCAGAAAGTAGATTTTAGGGGGAGGAATGTCAGCCTCTCCCAGTAACCTTTGGGGTTTCCTAACCCTTGTTGGCTGTTTCCCTGGGTATCGAAGCCTAGAGGGGTGGGTGGGGGAGGGATGTCACATGCAGGAGACCCTGCAGGGGCTGGGTGATCTCTGGACCCGCCATCTGTCTGCTAGCCCCAGGACTCTGGCATGTGCGGCCTGGCAGGGAGAGGCTTATCCTTGCCATTCCTAGGGTGTGTTTCTGGGGGCGGGGGGGTTGGGTTCCATATCTTCTATTTCTCCTCTTTTTTTTAAGAAAGCAAGAAAGCGCAGTAAGGGCAGGGAGGGGCAGAGGGAGAATCTGAAGCAGGCTCCATGCCCAGCGCTGAGCCCTACACAGGGCTCGATCTCATGACCTGAGCCAAAATCCAGAGTCGGGCGCCCAACCATCTGAACACCCAGGCACCCCTCTTCTCCCTCTTTTAGGAGGCTGAACGATCCCTCCATTGTCACTCCATTTTCCAGAGATGACAGGGGTCACACACCGCTCCATGTGGCCGCCCTCTGTGGTATGTGGGCTTGGGGTGCCCTGTGGTTGGGCTCCTGACGGGGGGCCCAGCAGAGGCCTGACTGACCGGGGGCGGCGGAGTCGGGGCAGAAGGGCCGTGTCATGGGCCACCCCCAGGGGCTTTGCTGTTCCCATCAGTGAACTGGTGAACCATGGAGTCTTCCGTGGACACCTAAGACTCTTGCGCTGCCTTCTGTGGCTGAGAGCGGGACCAGAGCCGAGCCCCCTCCGGGCCGCCCAGAGTGGCCTCTGTACCTCTCAGGCAGAAAAACCCCTCCGGGCATGCGTCCTGCCAGGGCAATAAGGGCAAAATGACAGGCCGTGCTGAGTAGGGCTTGGGGAGCCCCTGTGCTTCCTGCTGTGTGGTGAGCCCCTCTGTTCCGCAGGGCAGGCATCCCTCATTGACTTCCTGGTTTCCAGAGGCGCGGGGGTAAATGCCACGGACTACCACGGGTCGGCCCCCCTTCACCTCGCCTGCCAGAAGGGCTATCAGAGCGTCACGGTGAGCCCGGCTCCGCTGCAGCCTCGCGCGGGGTGGGGGGGTGCGTGTCTGAGCCCCTGGCACCTTCCGTGGGCCCCCTGGACCCAGACCACTCACTGGCACTTCGGGGATGGAGGGTGGGGCTGCAGGCCTCCTTCTGCAATCTGGGGGGTTTCTGGGGGAAGGAGGAGAGTGAGGATGGGATTGTAAGGGGAGCGCAGGTGCGTAGGGTTGCAGGGAGGATGCACGAGCTCCTCCTGCTGATCCCTCCCCTGTGCCCTCCCACTGTGAGTCCTCCCCCCAGCTATACTCTGAGCCCTCCCCCTGTGCCCTCCCCCCAAACCCTCCCCTTGTGCCCTCCCCACCAAACCCTCCCCCTGTGCCCTCCCCCCCGTGCCCGCCCCCAGCCATCCCCCCAGACCTCCCCACAAGCCCTTCCCCCAGCTATCCTCTATACCCTACCCCCGCACCCTCCCCTAGCCATCCCCCGAGCCCTCCCCCCAAGCCCTCCCCCTGTGCCCTCCCCACTGAACCCTCCCCCCAAGCCCTCCTCAGCCCTCCCCCCAAGCCCTCCTCTCCTCCTGCACCCTCCTCCCCTGAGCCCTCCCCCGCGCCCTCCCCCTGCACCATCACCCCAGCCCTCCCCCGAGCCATCCTCCCTATGCCCTCCCCCACACCCTCCCCCCTGCGCCCTCCCCCTGCACCATCCCCCCCAGCCATCCTCCCTGTGCCCTTTTGAGCCCTCCACCCTGGAGCCCTCCCCGCTGAGCCCTCTTCTGCGCTCTCCCCCTGTGCCCTCCCCCTGCACCCTCCCCGGGGGTGCACATCTGCTCACCTGTCCCCTCCTCACCACAGCTGCTGCTGCTGCACTACAAAGCCAGCCCCGAGGTGCAAGACAACAACGGCAACACACCTCTCCACCTGGCCTGCGCCTACGGGCACGAAGATGTAAGTGGTGCTTCCCATCCCCATCCCCGTCCCTGTGCCCATTCCCAGGGTGCCTCATCTTCCCATTTCTCAGTCGTGGAGACACAGGCCTTTCTGATTGGCCTCCCGGCGTGCTTTCTTTTCATGGTGACTGGAACATTTGGTGTGTCATTTCTTTTTAATTAAAAAAACCTTAAATTTATTGTAGATGCTCTCCTGAAATAACAGATACCTAAACTTCGATTGCCCGTTAGCATATCCTGAAATTAAAGTTATTTTCATTCATCCCTGCCGCCATCTGGTTCTTACCTTTGTTCATACTCAGTTTTTAGATTTTACATTTTTGTAGTAACAGCGACAATTGTACCGTTTCCATTTCTGCCCCACGTTGAACTGCGTGTCTGTGTTACTTTGTCGTAAGCGCTCTCTCTGCATCTTCCCTGTGTGATTGATGTGGAAAGATGAGATCGTACCCTACCCACCTTTTTATTTTTTAAGCAGAATACTTATTTTGAAACAATTGTAGGTTCATCTGCAGTTGTAAGGATTAACAGAAGGAGACCCCTTGTACCCTTTACTCCGTTTTCCCCACTGATACCTTCTTATAAATGTGTGGCATATTATTGCTCTACTCATCTTCCTGCAACTTACCTTCTTAACACCACATCCTGGAAACCCTGGAGGCCAGGGAGTGTAGCCCCCGCCCGTACTGTAGTCACCACACAGTGATCTGTTGTGTGTTGTGTCCCTAAGACCACCCCTTGGCTCAGCGCTTTGCTGGGACGACCGATAGGACTCAGCGTATGGTCACCCAGCTATGACCGATTGTAGCCGAAGGACACAAAGCACAGACACCAAGTTGAGGAAAGGTGCACGGATGGAGTCTGGAGGAAACCAGGTGCGAGCTTCAAAGCGTCCCCTCCCCAGGGAGCGTACGTCCTTAGTTCATCCAGCAGGGAGTTGTGACAACAGATCCGGAGGCTTGTCCACCAGGAGAGCTCCGGAGGGACTCAGGGCCCAAGATGTTTGTGGGAAGCTGGTCACCTAAATACCCTGTGCCTGGCACATACCCAAATTCCAGAGTCCTAGAAGGAAAGCAGGTGTTCCGCAGAAACCACATTGTCCCACAATTGATTGATCGATGGATTTAATGTTGAACCATTCTTGAAATTTAAATTCAATCATTAGTTTCAGATGAAGAGGTCGGTGGTTCCTCAGTTGCACGTAACACCCAGGGCTCATTACACCACGTGGCTCCCTAACGCTCATCACCCAGTTAGCCCCCCACCCCTCCCCTCCAGCGACCCTCCGTTTGTTCCCTAGAGTTAAGAGTCTTATGGTTTGTCTCCCTTTCTGATTTCGTCTTGTTTTACTTTTTCCTCTTCCCCTGTGCTCCTCTGTTTTGTCTCTTAAATTCCGCATGTGAGTGAGATCACATGGTAATTGTCCTTCTCTGATTGACTTGTTTCACTTAGCATAACACCCTCCAGTTCCATCCACATTGTTGCAAATGGCAAGATTTCATTTTTTTTTGATGGCTGAGTAATACTCCATGGTATATTTATACCACATCTTCGTTATCCCTTCACCTGCCGATGGACATCTGGGCTCTTTGCACAGTTTGGCTGTTGTGGACGTGACTGCTGTGAACACTGGGGTGCAGGTGCCCCTTCGGATCTCTGTAGTTGTCTCTTTGGGGCAGATACCTAGTACTGCAATTCCTGGGTTGTAGGGTGGCTCTGGTTTCAACTTGGTGAGGAGCCTCCATACTGTTTTCCCGTGTGGCTGCGCCAGCGTGCATACCCACCAGCAGTGTAAGATTTAGACACCGTGTCCTCAAGTCCGAGCTCCTGAGGAACATTTCAAGTCGGGGGCCAAGCTTGCAGTGGGCCTTTCAGGGGACAATGGTTTCCCGCCTGCTGCGGCCACCCCATTCTGCATGCGGGTGCGTCCCAGTTTGTTCAGCCTTTTCTTACTCACTGGCAGTTGGGTTCTTTCAAAAAAGTGATGTGTCCTGCTGAGGTGACCTTGAGGTCTCTCTCTTCCTGCACGTTTGCTTGGTGACTGGACCATGGATGGAAGCAGGGCGTGGACTGCGGCTGTGGGGGTCCACAGACATTGTGCAAGGCCTGGCGTGTGACTTAATGGTGGTATTCCCCATTTTCTTTGCAGTGTGTGAAGGCTCTGGTCTACTATGACGTGCAGTTGTGCAGACTGGATATCGGTAACGAGAAAGGAGACACCCCACTGCACATAGCTGCACGGTGGGGCTACCAAGGCATCATAGAGACGTTACTGCAAAACGGAGCGTCCACCGAGATCCAGAACAGGCTGAAAGAAACACCCCTCAACTGTGCACTAAACTCAAAGGTAGCTTTTTTCATCTCGGAGCATCAATTTGATTCAAAAAAAAAAAAAAATGTCCAGAGATGAGGTCTTGGCCGTGCAAACTGCATTAGTGCCTCAGGACCGAACTTGGCCTGCACCCTCTCTGCTGCGTTTGGGACCTGCTTGTTAATGGATTTTACTTATTTATATGATTTCCAACTTTACTGGCAGTTGTTCTCAGTCATGTTCAAAGAGCTGCTCGCAGCAGAGTTTTCCCCGGCCTCCGAGTGCTGCGGGATTGTGAGCAGACGGATTGTGAGCAGAGGGTGACAGGACAGCGGCTGTGGCTGAGAGATGCAGGGACACGGCGTGGGCCGTGGAGGCAGCAGGTGTCTGAGCTCTGCCTTCCTGTTTCTTCCTCCTCGGCTCCTAAACGCCTTATCCAATCCTCTCCTGGCCGGTTCTGAGCATCACTGGGTTCAGTTTCTTCACAGATGACCTGTGAACGAACCAGTCCTTTCCCGTTGGTAGTTCTGGGAAACGCTCGGAGTCTGGCAGCGTGCGGTGAAGGAGCTCAGCCGTGGGCGGGTGGGGAGCGACGGGGCGCTTCGGTGGCCGCCTCGCCGCGGGTCGCCAGGCCTTTCCCTTGGCACAGGCTCTGCTTTCCGCCTCGTGACGTTTGACCGGCTGCTTTCACAGCTTCCGTCTCTCCCACGGGGTTCTTTCAGGGCGTTCGTAGGAGAACAGTTCCTACGAACGTGAGAACATCACCTTCTAGGAGAACAGTTTTTGCTTTTTAACCACTTTATTGAGGTACGGTTGACACACAAAAAGCTGAACTTGTTTAACGTGTACAACTCAGGCTGGAGAGGCAAGTAGACACGTGTGAGACCGGCCCCGTCACCCACGCCACGGACGCGCCCCTCACCTCCCCAGGTCTCCTCCCGCCCTCTTTCTGTGTCCCGAGTGCGGTTGTAGGCCGTGTGTCTCATGAGAACACGACCTGAGATCTGCAGCAGCAGGTTCCGGAGGGTTAAGTCCCTGCTGCTCACCCCAGGGAGGGTGACCCTGGGGGAGCCCCGCCTGGTGGGAACGTGGTTTCTCAGCCTCTCCAAGGGCGCGGTGGGGCTGTGTGACCTCCTGAGGAGAGGGGCAGCAGCCGGGCGTGGGGGACGCTACTTGGGTAACTTCCCTCGTTAGGGATCTCTCACGCCCCCTTCTTGTCCCAGATTCTGTCAATAATGGAAGCCCATCACCTGCCCTTGGAAAGGAGGCGGAAGTCTTCAGAGGTGAGTGGGCAGGGCTGGCCTCGGGGGTCCTCTCTGAGACCGGGCCTGCTCTCTGGCCCTCACGAGGCCCTTCCCTGTCGGGCCCCCGGCCACAGGTCCCCGTGCAGCCCCCTCAGCGCCCCGCGGATTCCATCAGCCAGGCCTCCTCCACCTCCAGCTTCTCCTCCGTGTTGGCGAGCTCCAGGCAGGAGGAGCCCAAGAAGGACTACAGAGAGGTGAGGCGCCCAGGTGGGAGGGCGCTGCGGCCCGGAGGGGACCCCGCCAGTACTTGTCACCCTGCTGCCTGCGTGGTCGGCTCCTGGAGCAGCTCTTGACTTTGGGGATACTGGGTGTGCGTGTGAGGGAGTGGCGGAGGGAGAGAGGACGGCGTCTTCCAGGACAAGTCTAAGTAAGGTCACCCGTAGGCCCACAGATTTAAGATCATATATAAACTACAGTATCTTCCCGCACGTCCTGCCCCGTAAGCATCCCCGTCCACCTGACGGGTCATTCCTGATTTCGTACCGACACGTCGTATCCTGTAACGTGATTTGCAGCCTGTTAGGGTTTTTTCCCTCCATTTAACTCATCTGAGAGCTTGTCCAGCGTCAGCGCACAGAGCAGACCCTCCCACGGACGTGCCACGACTCCTCTGTGTGCTTCCCTGTGGGCGGGGAGTATCCGCGGAGGCCAGTGACCTGCTCTGGGAGGGCCCCATAAGCTTAGCCTGATGCAAAAGCACAGCAAAGTAAGCCGAGAGACACGTTCCAAAGTCTGGGAGAGCCCTGGCGTCGTTCCTGGCAGGAATGTGCCCCGTGGTGCGCCCTCCGCTGTGGGATGACGGGGGCTGAGCATGTGGTTCCACAGGGCGGCTGGCCCCTAGCAGGCACTTGTACTTTGTTCGCAGTGGCCAGGTCACCAGCTGCTGGTTTCATGGACCTCGGGTGGTACCGGGTTCGGTGCACGCTAGGGCTCTCCTGGACGGCCTCCACGGCCTGGCCGGGCGATCCCAGGGGTGGCTGGAGAGACGCCGAGGGGAGCTTCTGGGTGGTCGGATGCTGTTATTTCTATTATTGCTCTATTATTGAAGTCGTTTCTTAACGTTCTCTTTCCTTTAAGGTAGAAAAACTTTTAAGAGCGGTTGCTGACGGGGATCTAGAAATGGTGAGTTTTTGGAAGCGCGTCTAAAAACGCTTCCTCTTGGTTGAAAAGAGCTGAGCCTGTGTTTCTTGTCTCCAGCTCAGTCAGGAGCTGTGTTCTGTTCACCTCGCGCGGGAGGGCGGCATGTAGCGACTACGTGGCAGTCACGTAGGGGCAGGCGGACATAAACAGCTACGCAGGGAGCCTTTCCCACGTTCCTGTCCAGGAGGGGGTGTGGTGTTGGCCAGCCCTGCCGAGTGCGGGCCACAGAGTGTGCGCTCAGCCCAGGTGCTGGCTGCGAGCACGATGCACAGGCAGGGCCAGTGGGGAGGAGGGTGGCGGGCTGGGATGGGGGCCGGGGTCGGGGTCAGGGGTGGCCACTGGCTGTGAGCACGATGCACAAGCAGTGCCAGAGGGGAGGAGGGTGGTGGGCTGGGGTTGGGGTCGGGGCCGGGATTGGGGTCAGGGTCGGGGTAGGGATCGGGGGTGGCCACTGGCTGCGAGCGTGATGCACAGGCAGGCCTGGTGTGGAGGAGGGTGATGGGTTGGGGTTGGGGTCAGGGGTGGCCACTGGCTGTGAGCGTGATGCACAGGCAGGGCTGGTGGGGAGGAGGGTGGCGGGTTGGGCTTGGAGCCGGGGTCAGGGCCGGGGTTGGGGTCAGGGTCGGGGTCGGGACCGGGGTCGGGGTCAGGGTCGGGGGTGGCCACTGGCTGTGAGCGCGATGCGCAGGCAGGGCTGGTGGGGAGGAGGGTGATGGGTTGGGGTCGGGGTCAGGGGTGGCCACTGGCTGTGAGCGTGATGCACAGGCAGGGCTGGTGGGGAGGAGGGTGGCGGGTTGGGGTTGGAGTCAGGGTCAGGGCCGGGGTTGGGGTCGGGGTCGGGGTTGGGACCGGGGTCGGGGTCAGGGTCGGGGGTGGCCACTGGCTGTGAGCGCGATGCGCAGGCAGGGCTGGTGGGGAGGAGGGTGGTGGGCCGGGGTTGGGGTCAGGGTCAGGGGTGGTCACTGGCTGTGAGCACGATGCACAGGCAGGGCTGGAGGGGAGGAAGGTGGTGGGTCGGGGTTGGGGTCAGGGCTGGGGTTGGGGTTGGGGTCAGGGTGGGGGTGGCCGCTGGCTGCGAGCATGATGCACAGGCAGGGCCGGTGGAGAGGAGGGTGGCAGGCTGGGGCTAGGGTCGGGGGGCTGGGGTCGGGGCTGGGGCCGGGGGTGGCCAGAGTCCAAAGGCGCTGGTGTGGCCCGGTGGACGTTGCTGTGGTGTCTGGGCAGGAGGCCGAAGTCTGAGGCTTGGGACTCCGAGGAGTCACGGTCGGGGGTCCTGACGAGGTGGCTGCTCTGGGTTGGCGAGGGGAGGTGACAGTCCCAGCCCCCGCTGCAGGTGACAGGGATGATCCGAGGAGGCCACTGGAGAGTGGAGACGGCCTTTGTGGATTCCCTGGGCCGCTGCCCCCGCCTGCCCTCGGCTTCCTGAAAGGCTCTCGCTCCGTCTCCAGCCTGGGAGGAGGAGGAAATTGGGTGCCTGTGGGGCGAGGGGCTCGCAGTCAGTCCTCTGACGAGAGCTTGGCAGTGCCCTGTGGTTCAGGGATGCCTGTTCCTGATGGTCCAGCATGAGGGGGTGCGTAGAAGTTACTGGGGTCCTTGTACAACCAGCTCGGGGCGCTCACGATCTGACCGTGGTCACTGACGTGCCAGCTTTTATCCAGAGGCCACGGTCAGGGCAGCGGCTGACGCATGGTCCCTCCGGGGGTGGGACGTGGGGTCCGCATCTGTACCTGTCCTCTCATGAGACTGGCCCTCGGGGACCCTGGCGGCCTTTGGGGGCAGCAGAGTGCGAATTCTTCAGGCCCTGACGTCAGAACGAGCACGCAGAGTGTGACGGGGCTGCTCCCTGAGTGCCGCTGGCTGAGCCACGGTGGGGCCTGTGCGGGGCAGGGACTGGGACTGTCCCCGTGTCCTGACACACCCGCTCCTCTTCCTTCTGTGCCTGGGTGAGGGCTGAGGCAGCGGCAGACTGCCCAGCGCCCCGGGGTCACCACCCAAACCGATCCCCGCCCCGGGCACCTGCCCCTCTGCTCCCCTCAGTTCTTGGTCCCCGGCCCTGTCCGTTCCAGCCTGAGGGGTGTCTGCTGTCAGGGTGCGGAAGGGACCTGGAGGAGAGGGGGTCGGGGCGACGGGGGCTCCATGGAAGCCCTGCCCCTCCCTGCACGCACACGCTGGCCGTCTCCGTGCTCTCCAGCAGGCCTGGAAACGTGTTAATACTGTTTCCCATGGTCAAATTTGATGTCCCAGAGACTAGTTTTCACTGGAACATACATGGGACCTTTTGGCAGTCCCCTGTCCCTCCCGGGTGGCGTCGACTAATCCCCCGTCCCTCCCGGGTGGCGTCGAATAGTCCCCCGTCCCTCCTGGGTGGCATCAGGCACTCCCTCGTGCTCTCCTGGGTGGCGTCGAACAGTCCCCCGTCCCTCCCGGGTGGCATCAGGCACTCCCTCGTGCTCTCCTGGGTGGCGTCGAACAGTCCCCCGTCCCTCCCGGGTGGCATCAGGCAGCCTGCAGGGCGGTTCTGGCACCACTGCCCGGTCGTGTGGCCGCAGCCACCTTGTTGAGCCCCCGAGCACGGCCTTGCCCGGGCTGTTGAAGGTGTGCAGCCAGGTGATACGGCCAAGGTGGCCGCTGCTTGCCCCAGGACGAGGGTGAGCACAGCACCGCTCTGAAGAACGGAGTGTCCAGCCCAGGCTCTAGAAGGGTCGCTGAGGTCTGTGCGTCACCCGGAGGAGGGCTGAGCGGGGGTCGGGAAGCCAGGTCCTGGCCTGGGAGCAGGTGCGTGTGGGGCACCTGCTGCAGCTCGTACAGGATGAAGGAGTTTTATGTTCCCCTTTCTCCTTCCTGCGTGACCCCAGGTGCGTTACCTTTTGGAGTGGACCGAGGAGGACCTGGATGAATTGGAGGACGCCGCCGCTGTGGGTGATGTCGACTTCTGTCACCCCCTGTGCCAGTGTCCGAGATGCGCTCCGGCTCAGAAGGTTTGGTCGGCTCCTGTCGGCGCGGCCAGGGGCGGGGCGGGAGGCAGAGGGCTCTCCCCCCAGGAAGGCCGCCTGCTTCTCAGCCAGCGCGTTACTGAGCGGCTGCCTGTTGCTGTCCCCCCGAGAGGAGGGGACGGGGAGTTGTTCAGCTCAGGAGAGAAGCTGGGACTAGAGCGGCTCTGGGTGCCACCCGCACCCGTGCTCCATCTGCGTTGCAGCCGCTCCCTGGGCCCGTGGGTCACAGGCGAGCGTTTGTGCCTGAGGGTGTTTGTCCACACGCCTGCCAGGCCTCTGCGGAAGCTGCTGCGGGATCCACTGGCCACTGTCTTTGCTCACGTTGCTACGCCTTCTGCGGGGGGACCCTCCCCCCAAACGCAGAGAGTCCCACTCCCTCTACTCAGGCTACCCCGGTGGTAAGGGGTCGTCAGGCCACAGGACGGTATCCCAGTCGGGATACTGACACAGAAACAATCCATACGTCTTATCCACATTTCTTTGGTTTTCCTTGTGCCCACATGTGTCTGCACAGGTGCTTACTTTTATCACAGGCATAGCTTGGTGCACCCACCGCTGCGCTGGAGGTACCGACCAGCTCCCTCACCACGGCAAGAACCACTCGTGCTGCCCTTCCCCCATGCACCTGTCTCCCTGCCACCCCCCAACCTGCGTTGGTTCTTCTTCTTTTTTTTTTTTTAATAAATTTATCACCCAGTGCTCATCCCGTCAAGTGCCCCCCTCAGTGCCCGTCACCCAGTCACCCCCACCCCCCACCCTCCTCCCCTTCCACCACCCCTAGTTCGTTTCCCAGAGTTAGGAGTCTTCATGTTCTGTCTCCCTTTCTGATATTTCCCACACATTTCTTCTCCTTTCCCTTCTATTCCCTTTCACTATTATTTATATTCTCAAATGAATGAGAACATATAATGTTTGTCCTTCTCTGATTGACTTATTTCACTCAGCATAATACCCTCCAGTTCCATCCACGTCGAAGCAAATGGTGGGTATTTGTCATTTCTAATGGCTGAGGAATATTACATTGTATACATAGACCACAGCTTCTTTATCCATTCATCTTTCGATGGACACGGAGGCTCCTTCCACAGTTTGGCTATTGTGGACATTGCTGCTATAAACATCGGGGTGCAGGTGTCCCGGCATTTCATTGCATCTGTATCTTTGGGGTAAATCCCCAACAGTGCAATTGCTGGGTCATAGGGCAGGTCTATTTTTAACCCTTTGAGGAACCTCCACACAGTTTTCCAGAGTGGCTGCACCAGGTCACATTCCCACCAACAGTGTAAGAGGGTTCCCTTTTCTCCACATCCTCTCCAACATTTGTGGTTTTCTGCCTTGTGAATTTTCCCCATTCTCACTGGGGTGAGGTGGTATCTCTTTGTGGTTTTGATTTGTATTTCCCTGACGGCAAGTGATATGGAGCATTTTCTCATGTGCGTGTTGGCCATGTCTATGTCTTCCTCTGTGAGATTTCTATTCATGTCTTTTGCCCATTTCATGATTGGATTCTTCGTTTCTTTGGTGTTGAGTTTAATAAATTCTTCATAGATCTTGGAAACTAGCCCTTTATCTGATACGTCACTTGCAGATATTTTCTCCCATTCTGTAGGTTGTCTTTTACCTAGATAACCGTCAAATCACCTTGCATTGGTTCTTGTGCGAGCTGTGAGATTAGGTTGGGGTTCATTTTGTTTGCCAGTGGATGTCTCCCTATTGCACACCACCTGTTGAAAGGACCATCCTTCCTGCATTGTTTTGCTCTTCCTATTCATTTGCTAGTGTATGGTGTGGGTCCCCCTCCAGGTTCTGCCTCTGTCCCACACACGGATCTATGTGTCTGTCCTTCCACCAGTCCCACACTGTCTTGATTACTGTAGCTATATGAAGCCTTTGGATGGGGCAGAGTGATTCTTCCTAACTTGCTCTTCTTTGCCAGAATTTTAGTTATTTTACGGCCTGTGCCTTTCCTTGTACATTTTTTAAAAGACAGATTGATTGATTGATTCATTCATTCATTCATGAGAGACACAGAGGCAGAGACACAGGCAGAGGGAGAAGCAGGCTCCCTGCAGGGAGCCCGACACGGGACTCGATCCCAGGACTCCAGGATCATACCCTGAGCTGAAGGCAGACGCTCAACTGCTGAGCCACACAGGCGTCTCTCCATATACATTTTAGAATAAGTTTGTTTATGTCTACCGAAAATCTTGTTAAGATTTCGGTCAGAATTGCATTAAAATCATAGATCAAACTGGGGGAGAAGTGACATCTTTACTGAGTCGAGCCTTCATGAACATGGTATATCTCTCAAATATTTAGTCTGTCTTTTAATGTCTTCGTCATTTTGTGATTTTTAGCATACAGATCCTGTCCATGTTTTCATAAGTGTATACTTATTTCATTTTCTTTCGAGAAATAGTAGATGGCAGCGTGCAGTGTAGTATGCCCTTGTGTGCTAACTACTCGATGTGTGTGTCCCACACTGAGAAAATTAATTTGTCTGCAAAACAGGTATAGTGGTGTCATCATTCATTTTACAAGATAATATACTGCCTTATCGTGACAAGCTTCACTGTGGGTTATTCTAACCCAGTAATGTTGAAGTGAGTAAAACGTTCATTCACATGCAGCTTTTCAGCTCACTCCAGGGTCATGTGTACACTGGGGATGTGCAGCTTTTGTTCTGTCCTCATGCTGCAGGGTGGGCTCAGCCCAAAGAATGGTTTTTCCTACGCAGACTGCTATGTAGGGATTAGAAAGGCAGGTGATGTTTCAAAGGATACGATGTGAAGTGATCGGACTTGGGGCCCCAGCAGTGACTGTTGTTTGGCCAGAGGCAGTTAGTGTGTCTGTCACTGTTCTCATCATTGTCCTCGGCTTTTCCCCCGCCTCATGGTTCACTCATTGTAACAAGAAACTGGATTACATGTTAAAATAACTGCTGGATTTATTGGATACAATCTTAGTTCTCTGCTTTTTTATTTTTTTTTTAAAGATTTTATCTATTTATCCGTGAGAGACACAGAGAGAGAGGCAGAGACCCAGGCAGAGGGAGAAGCAGGCTCCATGCAGGGAGCCCTATGTGGGACGATCCCAGGACTACAGGATCACACCCTGGGCCAAAGGCAGGCGCTAAACCACTGAGCCACCCAGGCTGCCCTCTCTGCTTTTTTTTAAAACCTCTTTTTCTGGTTTTGAAATTTCTCAAAAAGACATAAAAAAAACATTTATGTGGAAATTGCTTCACATCTGTGATTTAGCTAACCACCCCCTGGCCTCACCTTCTTCTAGCTCACTGGTGTGTTTAGAGTGTTTATTTTGTTTTGTTTTTAAAGAATTTATTTATTCACAAGAGAGACCAAGAGAAAGAGACACACAGAGAGAGACAGAGAGGCAGATGCAGAGAGAGAGGCAGACTCCCTGCTGAGGGACTTGATCCCAGGATCCTGGGATCATACCCTAAGCCAAAGGCAGACGCTTAACTGAGCCACCCAGGCACCTCTAGGGTGTTTGTTTTAAAAACCCTTGTTGAGGGACGCCTAGGGGCTCAGTGGTTGAGCATCTGCCTTCGGCTCAGGTCATGACCCGGGGTTCTGGGATCAAGTCCTGCATCGGGCTCCCCGCATGGAGCCTGCTTCTCCCTCTGCCTGTGTCTCTGCCTCTCTCTCTCTCTCTCTCATTAATAAATCAATAAAATATTTGAAACAAACCCTTACGTAGAATTTGCACCCAGTAAAGTGTACCCGTGTGCAGTGTACAATGTGATGAGTTTCTGCAGATGTGTAAAGCCATGAAGCCGTCACCACAGCCCCGATCCAGAACACTCCATCACTTCTGAGGGTTTTCTTGGGCTGCTTTGAAGTTTTGCTCCCCTCGTCCCTCCCCGTCCCAGGCAACCCCTGGTCTGCTCTCTGTCATTGCAGACTTGCTGACATCTTCCAGAACTTCATGTGAATGGAAACTAGACAGTACATACTCTTTTGAGTCTGGCTTCCTTCCCTCGGCAGAACGTTTTGAGATCCACGCCGGGTCGCCTGCCCTTCCTTCTTATTGCTGTCTTTTGTTCAATACACTATAATTTATCTAATAACCTGTTGATGAACATTTCAGTACTTTCCTGTTTGGGGTTTTGTGAAGAAAGCTAGTGTGAGCATTTGTAAACACATTTTTATATAAATGTATGTTTACTTGGGTAAATACCTCGGGGCGTAATTAAGTGCTGGATTGTGCAGTAAGTGTGTGTGTCACTTGATAAGAAGCTTCCAGTTTTCCAGGGTGATTTTCCATTTTCCATTCCTGCCACCAGTGTGAGAGTTCTAGTTGCTTCACATCCTTGTGACTGTTCAACGTTAGCCATTCCTATCCGTGTGCAGTTTCATTGCATTTCTTTTCTCCCTACTTCTTCATCTCTTTGTTCTTTATTTTGTGGGGTACGATTTACAAGCAGCAAAATTCACCCTTTTAATTAGCATGTTTTTTTCGCCAA
Organism: Canis lupus dingo; assembly: GCF_003254725.2. Taxonomy (NCBI): domain Eukaryota; kingdom Metazoa; phylum Chordata; class Mammalia; order Carnivora; family Canidae; genus Canis; species Canis lupus. The sequence goes on from NC_064243.1 coordinate 119,490,094, forward strand.
GAGAACCTTTTTAATCATCAGAAAGTGAGCTGGATAACCAAAGTTTTCATCCCTGGCCAGGACACCGACATAGTAATTTTATTATCGAAATGTGGGATTCAGTATCACGATTTAATGTTTGTTTTCACTTGTATGGCTAATAAATGTTTCGTTTGTCCTTTTAATTGCTGATTGTTCTTCTGTTGGCATGACTGATTTTAAAACCATTGTGAATCCACAGACTATCTCCCCAATATAAACATGTATCTTTCTTCTTTCCAAATCTTTTGCCTTCTTTTACAAATTCATATCGTCTAATTGAGTTATAAGAATCTCTTGTTGTTATTAAATTCTGGTTGGTACATGCCACACACTCTCTCCCACTCTGTGACTTGCCTTTTCATTTTCTTGATTGTGTCTTTCAAAGAATAACCATATAAAATTTGCATTAAGTCTAGTTTATCAAACTGTTCCTTTATGGCTTTTGCTTTTCTGTGTCTCATCTAAGAAATCTTTACTTATCACAGCATTGCCAAGATTTTCTTGTGTACTCACTCCAAGAACTTTATAGCTGCAGCTGTCAACGTTTAGGTCTGTGATGAATTTTTAATTGTTGTGTGCGGTGAGCTAAGGGTTGATGTGCAGTTTTTCCATATGTGGATATCTTGTTGTTCGGACACCATTTGTTGAGCAGACTTTCTGTTTCCCATTGAATTGCTTTGGCATAAAGAGGGCATCATTCCAGGGGGCTTGCTCTTGGAGGTGCACGTAATCTTTGGTATACCTTACCTTTCTCGAGATGTAGGAATTCACCTGTGGGCAACCCGATTCTGGGTCCCACCGTGACCCTAAATTTTGCACAGGGGCTGCAGGGGACAGATGGCTTTAATTCCTTCAGCCCAGTGTCTTAAATACTAATGACATTTCTGTCTCCATCTTCTGCATTTGCTAGAAGCTGGCAAAGATTCCTGCCAGCGGGCTTGGTGTAAATGTGACCAACCAGGACGGCACCTCCCCGCTGCATGTTGCTGCCCTGCACGGTCGGGCGGACCTCATCCCCCTCCTGTTGAAACACGGTGCCAATGCCGGTGCCAGAAACGTAAACCAAGCTGTCCCGCTCCACCTGGCCTGCCAGAAGGGCCACTTTCAGGTATGGGTTCTGTCTCCTGGGCAGAGGGCTTTGGGTTAGAACTATGCTTGGTGGGAATGCTGCAGAGGCGGAGGGGGTGTTGGCCCAGAGGACAGACACATTTCCTTCCTCCCGGCACTGAGATTCTGTGCTGCACATGGCAGAACTGCTCCATACCGGCACACAGACCTCTGGAGCTTCTGGGGGTGGGCCTTCCCCCTCCCTTCCCCGCCCCCCACCTCACGGCCATTCACTTCTCGGTGGCACAGAGGCCATCATTCTGTTTCTGACCCCAGCAGGAGCTGTCTCTGGTGCTTGGGTGTTGGTCATCGAGGGCTCTACCTACAGCCTTGCACCTTTCATCCCAAGCCCTTGGCCTTTGTCCGACACTTTAGTACTTTATAGAGAATGGCCCTATGGAGGGGGTGCAAGAGAGAATTGTGAAGTGATAGAGTTTTTCAAAGTCCTAGATTTCTTTTTGAAAATTACCAACTTAAAAAATTTTTTCCCTCACTAGCTCTACCGTAAGCTTTTAAAAGACAAGAACCAGGGGTGCCTGGCTGGCTCAGTTGGTTAGATCATGTGACACTTATCTCAGGGTTGTGAGCTCAAGCCCCATGTTGGGTGTGGTGCTTCCTTAAAAAATAAAAGACAGGAACCAAATCAGGTCTTCCATCTCTCTTGTAACAGCTCGCATAGCACTTCAAACATCAGTTATCCCATCTGTAGAACTAGAGTAATAATTCCAGCCCTCCAGAGGGCAGGTCACATGATGACATGGACAAAAAAAATTGCACTAGCACGTTGCCTGGTGGAGGAGACCCTCACCAAATGTCCGTTGCGCCCCGCTTCACTTGGTCTGTGTTCTCCTGAGTCAGGCGTGTCTAAAGAGCCTCCCAAATAAACTTAGGGGAAAGTCGTAAGGATGTCAAGTTAAAGAATTTCTTCTATAACTTTAATTAAAGTTGAAAATTTGTCTTCTCTGGGCTAGGTGGTGAGGTGTCTATTGGATTCTAAAGCAAAACCCAATAAAAAGGATATAAGTGGAAACACACCCCTCATTTACGCCTGTTCCAACGGCTACCACGAAGTTGCAGCATTGCTGTTACAGGTAAGGGCCCCCCAGCCCTGGAGCCGCTGATACTCGTCAGTAGTGGGGTCCTCATTGTTTTCTGGCATTCCTTTTGTTTTTGTTTTTGCTTTTGTTTTGAGAGAGAGAGGGAGCAGCATGTGCTAGCCGGGGGTGGGGAGGAAGGAACAGAGGGAGAAGGACACAGAGAATCTAGAGCAGGCTGCATGCCCGGCACAGAGCCTGACACGGGGCTCGATCTCACCTCCCTGAGATCATGATCTGAGCCAAAATCAAGAGTTGGACGCTTAACCGACTGAGCCACCCAGGCGCCCCTCTGGCATTCCTTTTGATTACACGGTTTCTCCTTCTAGCACGGGGCCTCCATCAACGTCTGTAACAATAAGGGTAACACAGCGCTGCACGAGGCGGTGATAGAAAAGCACGTCTTCGTGGTGGAGCTGCTTCTGCTTCATGGGGCATCAGTTCAGGTGGTGAACAAGCGGCAGTGCACCGCCATCGATTGTGCTGAACAGGTGAGTGGGCGCTTCAGGGATTCCCTGTGGTTAAACCACATCCGATGAGGCCGTGGCCGACCTTCAAATTGCTGCGCTTGGAGTCTGTCAGTGTGGCTAAATATCAGTCCTTGGTCCCTGGGTCAGAGGTGGCCTGCCCGGGGAGCCAGGAGCCAGTCTTTCAGGGCTCGCCTTTGAAGGGGTGCACAGAGGTGCCCCCCGCCCCCAGTAACTGCAGGTGCGGGTGCCCTGGTTGGCCCAGGGACGAGCCATCAGGTGCTCACGGGGAAGCAGCAAGCTGAGGCCGTGTTCTGGGCTCACCCTCCCTGCACTGGGCACCTGGGGTCTTAGCACAATGGAGAAATTTGGTTGGTTGGTGGTTCTAAGACTCCCTGAGTTATTCTCCGTGTAAGGGGATTGGATGACCAGTTCCCCCCTCCTTCCAGCGCTGTGGGTGTTTGCACAGAGAACTGGTGAGGAGAAGCTTCCTCTCCTGGGAGAAGCGAGCTGTCTCCTGTCCCCATTTTCACATTGAGTGTTTTCATTTTCGACTCTGGATACACAGCTAGTAGGCCGTTAAAGGACACTGGTGTCATGAAAAAGTCCCCATAAACCCAACGTACTCATAGGCTCATCACATTATTTTTCAGTGACATTTTTTTTTAAAGATTTTATTTATTTACTCAGAGACACAGAGAGAGGCAGAAACATAGGCAGAGGGAGAAGCAGAGTCCAAGCAGGGAGCCCGATGTGGGACTCGATCCTGGGACTCGATCCCGGGACTCCAGGATCACGCCCTGAGCCAAATTCTGTGACATTTCTTCACAGAATTGAAATATTTTAAACCTTCCCTGAGCAACTTTCTCAACTGACGATAAAGATGAGTGTTTTTTATTGAGTACTTACTATGTGCTGGGCCGTCGGTGACCTCATGGTAACTGCGATAAGAGATCCCGTTATCCCGGGCCCCCGGGGCAGGGCTGCTCCTCCCCTCGAGGCCCTGTGGCTGCAGCTTCGTCTGCCTTTCTGCCCAGCGGCACCAAGACTGACAGGTCAAAACCAGGCAATAACCTGCTAAGAGTGAAAAATATTACTGTTAACCTTCTCCCTTTCAAATTGTAGAACTCAAAAATAATGGAATTACTTCAAGTGGTACCGAGCTGTGTGGCGTCCGTGGACGACGTGGGCCAAACAGACCGCAAGGAGTACGTGACGGTTAAGATCAGGAAAAAATGTAAGAAGTTACATTCTGATTCTCAGTGTGGGCTTATTGGGAAATTTGTGAGCCTTGATTGAATTGTGAACGTAGAATGTCATTATACTCATGACTCGGGGCAGGAGACGGGCACCGAAGAGCCGTCCGTTACTGCCTAGCTCAGCAGCTTGTTTTGCTCCTGGTTTTCTGGTTGCTGGGGGTCATGCCTCCCAAGGGAGCGAGGTGGCCACTCAGCCTCCCTGCCAACTGCAGAGGAGGAGCAGCCTCTGGGAGGTTCTGCATGCCGCATGGCCCAGATCCAGGCCTTTTTCTAAGCATCTCCTGGACATCTGGGGCGCAGCATTTCCCGCTAACTTTAAAGGTTTTTTATTCATTCATTCATTCATTTTTAAAATTTTATTTGCAGGTGTATAGAGATTATTGGTAATTAGAAGAGTAGTTGGCAGACATGGATAGGGCTGAAGTTTTTTGCTATAGTCTAGATAGGGCCCATGCTCTTTATTTTTTAAAGATTTCATTAATTATTCATGAGAGACACACAAAGAGAGGCAGAGACACAGGCAGAGGGAGAAGCAGGCTCCCGCGGGGAGCCCGATGCAGGACTCGATCTCGGGACTCCAAGATCACGTCCTGAGCCAAAGGCAGATGCTCAACCACTGAGTGGCCCAAGTGTTCCTGTTTTAAGATTTTTTTTTCTTTTGTAAGCAGTGGGTTTCAAACTCACAAGCCTGAGATCAAGAGTCACGTGCTGTACCACTGACCGAGCCAGCCAGGTGTCCCTCTACTCTATTTCTTTTTAATTGTTTTTTTAAAGATATTGTTTGTAGGGCAGCCTGGGTGGCTCAGCGGTTTAGCGCCACCTTCGGCCCAGGGCGTGATTCTGGAGACCCCTGCGTGGAGCCTGCTCCTCCTTCTGCCTGTGTCTCTGCCTCTCTCTCTCTCTGTCTCTCATGAATAAATACATAAAATCTTTAAAAAAAATTGTTTGTAGTGCAGTGATGTGAGTAAACCCACTTCTGTCTCTGGATAATCCTGAGGCTGTCTGACCACAGCTGCCTGTCGCTGGAGAATATCCGTGTGTATTAATAAGACGTGTCTTTCCTTTCCATGGGGCTTCACGTGGTAATAAATCGCTACTGATACGTTTCTTTAAGCAAACAGCAGTGCTTAATTTTCTAAATTTTGTTAAACTAAGAAAATTGGAAGGTTGCACCTATGCTATGACTTTAAACCAATTCTTAGACTACTTTGGAAGTTTTCAAAGGTTTGTCCTTTTCTGTCTACAGGGAACTCAAAAATGTATGACCTGCCAGATGAACCTTTTACCAGACAGTTTTACTTTGTCCCCTCAGGTGGTCAGTTTAAGTGAGTATAAAATTTGAGCTGGTTTCTGTGCTTTCGATCCTACTTTACTTACAACGCAGGCCCCGTCGGTGGGTTAAAGAAAAGTCTGCGGCCACCAAATGCTGCCACCTGGTGGCCAGCCGGGTGCTTCACACCACTATTTCAGACCCCGATTTTACTTTGTTTTGGGTTTCAGGGGAAGGACTTCAAGGGAGATTCTGGCAAGAGATAGAAGTGTCCCTAATTTTACTGAAGACTCTCTGCATGAGGTGAGTTGTTCAGCGCTGGCTCATCATCATATTTCTTAACGCCTGGCTTTTTCCAAAACAAATCCACGGCGCACTCATTTCTCATTTCATGCTTCCCTTCTTTGCGAGAGCTAACAATTAAGGTGAGTTCATTAGCGGGACAGCCAAGAGTACACACTCCCTTTATTGAGAACGTAGAGTGAAGGGGAAAACGGGAAATAAGGGCACGCGTGGAGAGAGGCAGCGGGGCACGGTGTGTGTACCTGGCGAAATAGCTCAGCTGCCGCTAGTGTGAGAATCATTGATGTCAGGAAGAAACCGAGTTCGTATGTAGATGGGCAGACACTTCTCCAGATGTGGCCTAGAGCTGCTCCTGTGGACAAGTCCGCGTGTGGCCGTCCTCCTACAGCACAGTTTACCCACTCGCTGATAAAGAGAAGCTTGCTTTACATTCTGTTGTACTATTAGGTGACTCTTCTCAGAAATGTGACTTTTCTTATTGCTCCTCGTGATATATGACGGTTGACGAGAAGCAGACTTCACAGCCTGTGTGGCATAGGCTCGCTGAAGCAGATATACCGAAGTCCGAAATCTTGTAGAGGACTAAAGCGATGTTTGTTAACACGACTAATTTCAATCTGCTTTGTGACCTTTCATGACTTTGCTAACAGATGTGTTGCTGCATGGGAAACCCGCAAACTTTGAAATCTGCTCGGGTTCCACTGAGTGCTTTTCTCTTGTGAGCTATGGGGACGTCAGGCAGGTTGCTTCCATTTGCCGATCCCGTGTCCTCAGCTGTAAACGGGGGCAGCGATTAGTGCACACTTGTTACGAGTCATAAAGACTAAATGTGCAGACAGGTGGTGTCTGACGCATGGCGTACGCACACGCCATACTGTCCCCCTGGGGATGTCACAGCTGAAAATTATGCCCAGAAGGTACCCAATGTGCCTGGGTACCCAGAAACACCCAAGAGCACTGTTCTTGCTTGTGTGGTTTCTTGTTTAAAGTGCAGTGCAAATGAACTGCTTGAATTGTACCGTTTCTTCAGCCAGGGAGGCAAACAGTCACAGGCAGACAGAGCAACCTGCCAGACCAGAGCAGATCTGAGACTGCTGACAGAGGAGGCGGCAATCGGCCCGAGAGGCCTGGACCGAAACAAAGCGTTCCTGCCAACAGGCGGATGCTGCGCAGACACACAGTCGAGGACCCAGTCGTATCCGTGAGCCCAGGCTCCGCCGGCAACCCAAGCACATCCCCAGAGGCCGATACCGCTTCCCAGTCTTAACGGTGATAGCAGTTGTTACATTGGCTGCCAAGAAGTGGGTCCTCGGCAAGGAGGGGCCCAGCGGGAACATGGCTGAGAACGAGAAAAGGGCTTTCTGTTGGATTTGCAAGAAGAGCAGAAAGTTCCTGAAAGTTTTTCTGCGGCCGAGGGAAAGAATGCAACCAAGAAAACGATCACCACGTCTTTCCTCTCCTAAGCTCACGCATTCCCTGGGAAAGGAACACACACCAGTTCCAGTGGGGTCCAGATCCCTGAGAGCAGGCGAACGTTTCTGCTGAAGCAGTAGGGTTCCCTGGCTACCGGGCGAGGTTTCGTCACCAGATTCTGACCTCCTCCTAACGAAAGGTGCTAACCTCCGTGATGTGGACAAGTGAGCAAACCACAGGCTGAAAGAATTCCTCCTTCTGGGATAAGCTGTGGGGAAGCAGTTGAGGTGCCATGGTTGTGGAGGCCGGGCCAAAGCGACACGGGGGAACGGACAAGAGGACCTGGGAAACGTTCCTTTGCAAAGCAGCACTTGAACCCAAAGATGCCTACATGCCATTGTGATGTTCATCTTAGTGAAAAGGACATTTATGACCTCTACTACGCTGTGTATGTGGGGAAAGTTGCGTGTGACTTTTCTTCCAACAGAGTAAGTACAGATATTTGATCACTGCACACATGCACCTGTATCAGTGTCTCTCGAGACATCCCCGTCCGTTAAAAACCTCCCTTAGACATCATTCCTGATGGATGGTTACTGAACTAGAGAGATTTGGCACATCTTTTCTTAGTCTTTTGATTCCGATTCAAAACTTGCAGCACAAACCAGGTCAGAGTTACTTTCAGTTAGAACTTATTGCCATTTATTCCTTTTTATAAATTTCTATAGATTATACTCTTATTTTTTTATGTTACTAATTGGTCTACAGCCGCAGATATGGGTTTGTCCTGAGTACCTACCTTTTCAAATAACTTTGTAATATGGAAATGGTTCTGTGCATGTTCTTGGAAATACTTGTGTATGTATAGAAGGGAGGGGCTGATTATTTTTCTACAAAGTAATTTATGATTTCTAATTTTCTAATGTGCCTTGGATATGTGCCAAATGATGGGAAAGAAACAGTAAACTTTATGATTCTTGAGCGTGTCATGGTGCACTTTTTTAATGTCTTGCTCTGGAGATTGGGGGGGGGGGGGCATTTCTCAGCCTGTCTGCTACAAACATGCGCTCTGCGTATGGAACGATCATGCCCCACTGGATGGATGTGTGTATTTCAGTTACTAGATGTCCCTTAAATATGTAAACTGCATCATTCAGAGCAGACCCTTATCCATTCCCCTGCTTAGGCCTGACAATCTAGTAGGTGCAATAGCAAAGGCTTTTAAATCAGAACAAAAATGAATGTAATACAGCTTTTTAGCTCAAACAGAAATAAGCACGGTTGCTTTGCAGACTCCTTTGTCCTGATTTATTTTTCTTCCTTTTCACCAGTTTTAAAACAAAACTGCCTGTGTTGGCCAGTTGTTGTGGTTCACGGTCACCCTAATTAGGAAACTGTATCCTGTGCAGTTTATCAACACAGCCAAGTTGCAAATACACACATTTGGTATCACCTGATTTTTTGGGGTGGTACAATATAATCTTGAAAACTTTTAGGTCTACTCCTAGTTGATTCTAACAATTGCCCCGATTGGTAAAATTGTCAAAGGAGGAAACAGGGTCAAGAGAAGTTAATGGGGCTGATGCTTGCACTGTCAGAGCTGTGGTTGAGGCCTGCTTGGCGGGGTCATCCAAATTGGCAGTTTCCAGGGTCTCCTGGAGACATAAATACCTTGAATGAGACAGTTTTAGGGGACAAACTGCTTCTTGAGCTACTCTGGTCATCGGAAGGGTGAGCCACCCGAAATGACCACCTCGATTTCTTTTAAAAACACATGTTTTTCTCCAATTGCTTTCCCACTTTAAACTTGACAACTCAAATTGGTAATGCCCAAATTTCTGTGTAAGTATGTTTTGAATTCAAAGTATTGTCAATCAGGAAGCTCAGAATAACCACTCCTCATTTCCGAGGCCGAAACATACTCCACCCCCCTTTTCCGCCTTCTAGAGCTTCTATCTTTCCATTCTCAAGTGTCTCTGGAGGACAGGACGGGTTTGACCATTTAAACACATTCATATAGGCATCTGCTGTCAGGACAGTGGTTATTCTGTAGGAAGAAGCATGTTAACACAACTTGCTGAGCCTCCCTCCAGGGTTTTTATGTAAATGAGACCAAAAGCAAAGTTCACTTGTAATTGGGATTCTTTAAAATCCCCGAGTGAAACTTACATTTGACTGATTTTGTCCCTTTTAAAAAAGTTTGACGTAACCATTCCACTCATTTGTTTATTCAGGAATGCTAGGTGCTCCCAACACTTGACTTTCTTCGTTGGCCACGGTTCCAATTTCAAGCCTCAATAAACTGTAACCTCTCAAATACACAGTTTAAACACAGATCAGCAGTACGTGAGCTAAAGCAGGTGGGGACTGTAAAGCACTTTTCCTGCTACTAATCCTGTTCACCTCTCAGAATGTTACGGACTTCCTCCTGGCCTGGAACCTCCAGGTTACACCAAAGAGCTCACCTGACAGATCAATTTACTGGCACAAGTTTTAAAACCTAGTGGGTGGAGAGCCCAACAGAAGAGATGACAGTTAAGTTACCTGCAGCTTTTATCTGTGAAGAACTCAGAATCTTTCTACCAAAATGTCTTAACTGCTCAACTGTCTCATCTGGACTTGACCACTAGAAGGCACTTCTCTTACACCCACATTTGTTACCGTTGAGGTATCACCACCAGTATCTCCCAGTTAGCCTGGTAACCTCCTACAACGCAAGCATCACTCTAGGTACACGGGCTGTCTGGGCCACGGGGGATACTTGTCACATCATTTGGTCTCAGTGCCTTTGAAAAGCAGATTATAAATGAAACCAAAACTAAGAATTTTCTTAGAATTAGGTTGAACGTAAGTACTACCTTCAGGAAGAAAAATCGTTTACCTGGTTTCAGAACCTAGGCCTTGGAAAGATGTTAAATATTAGAGTTGATTCCTCTCAATCCATGGGTTTTAACTACCACAATATTACTGGATGCTATTTTCTTCTTAAGTGAAGAGTAAGCCGCTTCAGTTTCTGCGAAGGCCATCTTCCTAAGGCTAAGGTCACACTTGCAAAGGACGAGGTTCACGCCGCCACACTTTTTAGAACTTGGTAGGAAAAGAAAAAATGCAGATCTTCTGTTCATTCAGCCATGATACACAAACAACTCTGCCCAAGAGTTATTTTATTTTGCATAACAAGTTTATTTTTTTTAAAAGGCATTTAGACAATAAACAAAGTAAACAATCAGATCTTCACTTCTACCCAGTATTATCTTAGAACTGTTCCATTAAGTTCCAGTCTCTAAACATCTTAAATTTCAATAATCGTCCTCTTCATCAGAGTCCATGACTTTTCTTCTGTTGAACTGGAGGAGGGAAATTAAGTGAATGTCATAACATGTTTAATAAGGCATAACTCAGGCTCTGAGAACAACAAGGTCTACCTACTACAGCAAGACACCAGGTCTTTAAAACAGCTTAATGTTTCAGGTCTATGGGGGGAGGGGGAACGACAGATCCCCTCGGCACTTTCTCCCCAAACTTTCACAAAATGGAAAGGTCTATGGGCTGAAACATGTTTTGATATAGTGCGTATTTAACACAACACTTAAAACAGCAATCTTTTTCTTTTGCCACGAGCATTTGGGGACACTTACTTTAACTGTGGTTTTCTTTTCTGTTTGTTGGCTTACTTTTTCAAGGATTTCTATTAAACCTTGTTCTGATACCTAGGATAACCAGAAAGAAAAACAGTACTAAGAGTTTATCTCAGGAGACAATGGTTTTAATCATTCTGGGATGTGGGGGAAGAGGTCAAGAGGGAAGGAAAGGCAAGATGGGAGGGTCTAACTAGCAGTTTGTTCCACAAGGATTTCGCTCTGCGAGGCTCACTTGAGGAAAGGTAAGTACCCATCGACATTAGCTTTCTCAGGAGAGTCCAAGGTTCCCGTCTTTTAAGAACACCTCCATCACCACCAGCGGACAACCACCTACACCAACTGCTGTTGAGGGTCAGGCACAGAGACCCGTAACAGAGGGTCTGCCCCGGAGAAGCGTAAGTGCAGGAGAAGTCACTCAGAAAAGATGAAGCAGTCGTCGTGTCTCCCGTGCATGCTCAGCGTTAAGGGGTTCAGGGCAGAATGACTCCCGCAGGCTGTGGAGGCAGCAGGTGCAGGTGGGGCTCATCTGGATCTTGAAGGAAGGCTCACCAGAAGACACGCATCACGGTGTCACAGCAGGGCACGTAATAACCAGAAATTTTAGCACCTCCTCATTTGCAAAACAAGCTTAACTTCCATCGTTGGCAGGACGTTAGTCGGTGTCACTGACAAACCTGCCTCCAGTGCAGAAGCAATTGGATGCTGACCCTAACGGTCCCTGGTTACACGCCCATCGCTCACAACACCAGGAAGGGAAGCAGCAGAGGGTTTTAGGAAAGGCAATCAGTTATCTTTTAGGATTTATGGCAGATACAACGATTCCCTCCTGTCTAAGTGCCTCACTGAAATAGTCACCAGGAATTTCTGTAACCAGAAAATGAAGCTGACCTTGTAAAGATGTTTGATAAAGTTAGGTAAGAGGTAGAACCGCCTCAAGGCAGGCCAGGCTTACCTTCCCACTGAGTTGTCCGTATCTTGCCATCTGTATGAGGTAATTCTCTACTGCTTTAGTTTTTTCAGGCTTTACAAGTGCTAAGTTACTTACTAAAAAGAGAAAGAAGGAGTCAAAACTAAATGCACTTACAGGACTTAAAACTATGCAGTGGCATTTCCAAAGCACTTCACAGACGCAGTGGGCGGATGGATGGTACTATTACCCCTCTTACAAAGGGGAAACTGAGGTTCAGCCGTGCCAGAGCCAAGATTAAACCTGGGTCCTCAGATTCTAAGCCAGATGCTCTTTAATTTTTTTTTTTTTAAACGACTGCCCTCTGGAACACAGCTTCTCTAATACCACACATACGGAATCGTGATCATCCACCTCATGATGCTTCTACACTGCGCTTCAGGCTACAATACAAAATTCCTAGTTCGTCCTGATTGGGCTTGTTTTACTACGTTCTCCTTCATTGGTTTGGTATTATGAAAAGTTATGAATGTACACTAAAACAGACAATAAACCCCAAGTCTCCATCCCCCACATCAACTGCCAGCAACATTTTGTGGCTGACTCGATTTAAGAGTTGTTTCCTGTAAATCTTACCTAATGTGCACTTGGAGATCATCTCCTTGGTAAGAGAGAACTGAGCTGGTATTGTTGATAATGATTTAAATATATTTCTTTAGATTTATAAACTTCACATTTCCTGCAGTATTATCTGCGTCGTGTTTTTAGGTTAAACAATATTTAATCCAGAATTAGCCATGATTTCATAGATCACTGCCTATTCAACGGACTCAAGTCAATGTTACAGAAACAACTTAAAGGAAACAAGATGCTTACAACGGGCCCGGGCCGACTGATCCAGGACTTGGGCTAAGATACTGTTCCTCATCTCTGCTTCCCTACAACAAAAACAGGTCAGCAAAATTAGAACTATGCTGTCAGCATTCCTACCGAACATACGAAAACAGAACTTCTCCCAATGTTTCCCGAGACGGAAGGAAGCCTGCCGTGTGCACGGACTGCGCAACAGCGGGCACTGTGCGGGTGGCACCACCATATTCAGCAAGAAGAGTCCACCTCTGCCCTCAAAAGCCAGCTTCATTTTATGTGGGTGGGTGTAGACTAGACCTACATTTTCACAGTTCAGGGGGGAGTTTTAGTTCAACCACCAACATTTATTCAGTACACAGTGTGTGAGAAGTCCGAGAAATTTGTAGTGAGATTCCAGGCAATTAAAGGACCAAAGGATTAATCTGTGTGGTACTTTTAGAGCTGAAGAAGCTGAGACCTAGGGAAGCTGTAACAGGGACACAGGTAATCACGGCCAAGCTAGAACCAGGCCCTATGTTTCTTTTCTTCTCAAGATTTATTTATTTGAGAGAGCCGATGACAACACGTGCCCAAGTGCGGTGAGGGGCAGAGGAAGAGAAGAGAATCTTCAGACTTGGTGAGCGCAGAGCCCAGCGTGGGACTTAATCTCACAACCCATGAGATCATGACCTGAGCCAAAATCAAAAGCTGGATGCTTAGCCAGCTGAGCCACTCAGGCTGAGCCCAAGGTTTCGGACTCTCGGTTCCACTTTTCGAGTGGGCAGAGAGTGAAATTATAACCCTGCAACTATCCTTGCATCTTTCTACCTATTCAAGCGGGAACTAGTTCAGATTCATAGGACAGTGGTTTTCAGACTTTTATTTAAGCAGCAAAAAAATTTTTCCCCCAAATTAAGTCCTTTAGGGAACTTAATACACAACACAGACAAAAGCAGATCCCCTGGCCGAATCAGAAGAGGAGCTGGGGCTGACTGTACCACCTAACCACCCCCTCCTGAAAAGGTCTAGGAACAGGGCTTACAGCCCATTTCCACAGGCCATTTCCTTATTGCTCCTGAGTACTTCAACCCTGGTACGAACAGCCGTTACTGTATTTTACTGATTCTAAGATGCCATCGGCTGTAAGATGCACCATAGTTTTAGGTACCTCTAAGAACAAAACAAAAATAAAAAACACCCCAGGTGAGTCTAGCAAGAGACCCTCACTCAAAGCTGGGGCATCAGAGTAACGTCCACAGTAAACAAAAAATATGCCAGCGGCTCAGAAAGGGGCAGCAAGGAAGGACGGAGGCGTCGGCCTCAGCCCTGAGTGGAAGAAAAAAGTTCCCCTTAAGAGTTTGAACTTCAAGCTTTAGTCTTACAGGTTTGCTGTCTTAATTTAGGCTGCTTGAGGGGAAGTGGAATCTCAGGCACAGAATTTAACTTTAAAAGGTCTCAGGTTAGAAATGTACCCAAGTGATGATGGCAGAAACAAAAATAAATCTTCTCTGGAAGAATCCAGGACAAGAGTGATGCACAGGAGACATATCCCAATCTGTGTTAAAATGCGAAAAATGTACACCTTAGAATCAATGAAATTCATGTAGTAGTTGCATTTTCTTAGCACCACCCTCCCACTAACAAGCCATGTAAGGATGGAACCTTCTTTGCCTTGCCCATTTCTGTAGATCCAGCACAGTGCTTGCCCCAGACCTAGTGCTCAATGAATATCTGCTGAACGGGGGGCGCCTCGGCGGCTCAGTGGCTGAGCATCCGCCTCTTGGTCCTGGCTCTCTGGTCCTGGTCTCCAGGTCATGGTTTCTTGAGCCCCGCCTTGGGCTCAGAGCCCAGAGGAGAATCTGCTCAGGCCTTCTCTCCCTCCCGCTGCCCCTCCCCTCACTCACATGTGCACTCAGCCTCTAAAATAAATAAATACATCTTTAAATATTATATATATATATATATATATATATATATAGTTGCTGAATGAATGAGTTAAATGGCAGCATGATGGAAAGAGGGGAACATGTGGTGGTGTTCCCTAAGTAAGTACAGAGTTTCACAGAGTTTAGGTTCTGTAAGATGAAAAAGTTCTAAAGATTTGTTAAATAATGAGAATATAAATAACAAACCTCACAGTTAAAAACTGTTATAAGGGCAGCCCAGGTGGCTCAGCGGTTTAGCGCCGCCTTCAGCCCAGGATGTGATCCTGGAGACCTGGGATCGAGTCCCGCTTTGGGTTCCCTGCATGGAGCCTGCTTCTCCCTCTGCCTGTGTCTCTGCCTCTCTATCTCACGAATAAATAAATAAAATATTTTTTTAAAATTGTTATAAAAAAAGGGGAAAAACTGTCATGAAAATTTTATGTGTTATTTTTAAAAATTACAATTAGAAGGAAGAAAAACCCCAGATAACTGGGTCTTCACGCAAAAAGTCTGCTATGCATGAGCTGCCCTGCCATGCGTCGGGAATAAAAGAGCGGTAAGAACAAGGTAACAGTGAATGCCTATAAAGCATAAATGTGAGGCACAGTGCCCTGTGCCCGTGTAATCCTCCCCGCGGCCCCGTGGGGCAGTCCTATTATCAGACTCATTTTAAGGTTAATCACAGTGCAGCAGAGAAGCAAACATCAATCAGCAATTGCAGTACAAGGTGAGTATGCGGAGTTCCTTCCATGCACGTTTCTTTAATTAACAAATCATGAAAACACCCTGATCATGGGGGGGGGGGGGGGACGACGGTAAAAAACCTCTACCCCAGAAAAACCTGCAAAACTCCTATGCCTATCAAAATAACTTAAAAAAAAAAAAGGGCAAACCACCCTTCAAAAAGTTCACAGCTGCAGCCCCTACCTGTGCTTTGCTTCCTGCTGGGCTGCATCACCAGGATCCTGGGGAGGGGGAGAGACACACATCTTTTAGTCGAGTGATCTCACTTAAAAGAAAAAAAAAAAAAACAACTAGGAACCACTTTCTTGTTTCTGACACTTTCTAGGCTCCCGCAGGGGCCGAGATCAAATTCTCAGGAGATCGTGAAAAGCTGGGCCTCCCCGCAATCCGCGGGAACGGCTTCGACTCACTACCGCGTCTCGGTAAGCGTCGGACCCCGCGATCTAGCGGCAGCCGGGCGGGGGGGGGCCCCCTGTGCTGCGGAGCCGGGGTTCGCGGGGCCGCCGGGCCCGTCCTGCTGCAGCGCCCCGGCCGCGCCCCCGCCCCATCCCGTCCCGCCGCAGACACCCCCGGCGGCGGCCCCGCCCCTCGCCCCGCCCCCTCGCCAGCCCCGCTGCAGACCCCCGGCGGCCCCGCCCCCTCCCCGCGGAGGCCCCGCCCCTCCCCTCGCCAGCCCCGCCCCCTCTCCTCGCCCCGCCCCCCCGTCACCCGCCGCAGCGCTTCTCCCCCGGGAGGAGGCTCCTCCCCGCACCCTCCGCTCCGTCAGCGAGGATGCTCCCCGGCCCCCGCCGCGCCCCGCTCGCGCCCGGCCAGGGCCCCCGAAGCCCGCAGACGGCCCGGGTGGAAGGCAGTCGGCGCCGGGAGGCCGAGAGCCAGGGCGGCCCGGGGAGGCCGCACGCGGTCGGCCCGGCCGCCCCAACGCCCCCGCGCCCGGAGGGCCCGAGCTCCACCCCGGGCGGCGGCGGCGGCGGCGGCGGCGGCGGCGGGCGCGCTCACCCCGTGCTTCGCCTGCAGCTCCGCCAGCCTCTGCTTCCTCAGCGCCTCCAGCTCCTCCTCCGCCATGGCGCGGCCGTCCGGGGCGAGCAGCCGCCACCTCGCTCCGCGGGCCCCGCAGCCTCGGCGCGCGCACGGCCGGCCCACTGCGCAGGCGCCCGCCGCGCCCAGGCAGCACCAATCGAGCCCCGAGCCGCGCGCGCCGCCGCCAGGGCGCCGGGAGAGGCCCGAGGGCGCGATCGCAGGCGGGGCGGGGCGGGGCGGGGCTCCCGGGGCGGGGCTCCCGGGGCGGGGCTGCTCGAGCGCCACCTGCTTCCCCGCGCGCCCCCGGGCCTGCTGCTCTCGCCCCGCGGGACGACGGTCGGCTGCAAACGGGTCCCGTCGCAGGTGTAGCCGTAGGTGCAGGCTGCGGGGGGCGCTGTGTGCTCGCTCGCGTTACCTCCGCCTGCCCTGGAGGCCGCGGGAGCTCGGGGACCTCAGCTGGACGCTCCGGACGGCTCGGGGCGTCGGGGAGATGGGGGTGGGGAGACCGCGGCCGCCCGCGCCGGGCCCCGGGAGCCACCGGGAAGCGGACGGACGCCGACCCCCTCCCCCACCCGCGGCATCCCCGGGGCTCGTGCGGGGCCGGAGGCTGTGTAGTTCCAGACAGCGCCCCCGGCCCCGCGGACCCCGCGGACCCCGCGGAACCCCCGCCCCACCGACCCCGATCCCCGCGGACGCCCCCTCCCTACGGACCCCGATACCCAGGGACGCCCCCGTCCTACAGACCCCAATACCCGCGGACGCCCCCGTCCTACAGACCCCAATACCCACGGACGCCCCCGCCCCACGGACCCCGGTCCCCACGGTCCTCCCCGCCCTACGGACCCGGATCCCCAGGGAGGCCCCGCGCCCTGCCCCAGCTCACACCCACAGCAGCCACACAGCCCCCCACCCCCGCCGCTCTCCGCCCCACGGTCACTCGGGCCGTCGGAGGACCTCGCAGGAGCAGCTGCGCCCCGCGGGTGGGGGCACAGTGTGCGGAGGGGGCCGCTGTGCAAGGCTCGGCCTCTAACCCCCTGACTCCTGCAGGTTATCCACCTGCTGTTTTGTTTTTCTCTTGAGGCAAAATATAAAACTTAGCATTTTAACCATTTTTAAGCGTGTGGTTCAGTGAACAGTGTCCTGCAGCCAGTCTCTAGGACTCTGTTCATCCCCCAAACTGCAACTATACCCGTTCAATGCAACGAGTCCTCAGTTTCTACCTCTTAGGATTTTGACTACTTTATCTAAGTGGAGTCCTGCATTATTTAGGTCCTTTGCTTTCCGTTAGAAATTGCTTCTTAGGGCTGAAAAAGCAAATGCCATTGCCACTTTTTGTTCATGCAAACTAAATGGACGGTTGGGGTTTTTCCACTTTTGGCCGTTGTGGCTACTGCTGCGGTGAACATCATTAGCCCGGAAGAATCTCAGTTCTTGCTCAGAGAGAACCCGCGTCTTTCGAATGAGACTGTTGGTTAGAGATGTTGAATTTACACGCGAATGAAGGCCTTTTCTCTAAGATGTAAACAGGCAAGAGTTAAGGGGGGAGAGGGCACCCGGCTGGCCCCGCCGGTGGAGCGACCCTCTGAGGTCCAGCCCCAGGTTGGGTGTAGAGATTAAAGATCTTTAGAGGCACCTGGGTGGCACAGTGGCTTCCGCCAGGGACTCTTGGTTTTGGCTCAGGTGGTGATCTTGGAGTCTGGGACTCTGTCTCCCTGCCCCTCCCCACTGTGCCCACCCACGGGCACTCTCTCTCTCTGTCTCCCCAAAGTAAATAAATCTTTAAAATAAAAATCTTAAAAGAATTAAGGGAGGGGGGAGATTATAAAATCTTATAAAAGATTATAAAAATGCGAGTCTGGAGTTTTGAGGGTGTCACGGTGGAGACCCCTTGTAGGCCATCTGGGAGATGGGGGGGTGTAAAGGCTCCCGTGATTCCGCTGGCTCCCCGGGCTCAGAGGACACAGCCCCAGCTGGGCCCGCGTGGCACCCACCCGTGAGGAAGTGAGCGGACCGGAATCAGCAGACAGGCATTCGCACCTTCCTTAAATCTAAAATGCATTCCCAATGGAGCAGATATTTAAAGTTTAAAAAAAAAAAAAAAAAAAAGAACCACAGAACTCCCGTGATCACTCCTTCCTGGAGTTCTGTGACTTTTGTGGGGAGATGAGAGGACTCTCCATCTGAGTGGGACCCCTCTTGGAATTATATCACTGCGACAGCTTTTCATTTTTCTCTGGGGTCATCAGCTCGTTCAGGTTTTCTGTTTCTTCTCAAGATAATTTCTGGAGAACCATTCTTTCAGCATGCTCGGGGTGTCACATTTTAAAAATGTATAGCTATCACATCTGGTTCTGTCTATTTTTAGGAATTGTTGATTCATTTATTTGCATTATTATTTTTCCTAATTATGCTTTCTCGCCATTTTTATATTTTGCTGTTGTTCTCCGAAGAACTCAGTTCATCAGTATTCTTTTATAATTGATTACATTCTATTTTTATCTTTATGTCTTTTTTTTTTTTTTTAAAGATTTAATTTCCTTGAGTGAGAGCGCAAGCACAAGCCGGGATGGGGGTGGGTGCAGAGGGAGAGGAAGAAGCAGCCTCCCCGCTGAGCAGGGAGCCTGATGCCAGGGCTCTATCGTCGGACCCCGGACACATAACCTGAGCCAAAGGCAGATGCCTAACTGACTGAGCCACCCAGATGCCCCTATTTTTATATTTATTTCTACCTCTTTTTAATATTTTCATTGTTATTTCCTCTCAGGTTCCTTCAGGTGCTCTATTTATTTTTGTCCTTTTAAAATAATGAGTACATTGAAGGAATGAATTTGTCGGTAAAGTTTTGGTGTTTTCACCCACATACGGCGTTTTTAGTGTTCTCATTTTTTTTTCTTTCTCGATGCCCTGAACCATTTTTCTGTTGTTTTGATTTAATAATAGTTTCTTTAAACCTTGATCAAATAATACATTTATATCATTTTTTTTAAGTCAGTGGTATATAAGGAGAGGCAGCTATTTCTGGTCCACTCCTACACAACCCAGTCTCAGATCCTCAAAGGTAAGCGCTTTGGCCTCTAGCGTGGCTCCCGAGGTGTACTTTCTAGTAGTACGTTCATTTATTTTTTTAATAACTGTTTACTGAGTGCCTGCTTCCTGTGTGCCACGCCCCTGCTCCAAGCACCAGTATGCACAGAGAAGAATAGGGACGGGCAAGCGTCACCAGCCCTCCTTACAAAGTCCTGGGCAGGGGTACAGAAGAAATATGTAAATAAATAAAAGACACCACACATTGGATGATAATTGAAATGTTTTGGAGAAAACCTAAAGCAGGTAAGTGGGACTAGGGAATGGTGTGTCAAGGAAGGCTTCACTGAGAGGGGGACTTTTTTTCTTTAAAGATTTTATTTATTAGGGGCGCCTGGGTGGCTCAGTGGTTGGACATCTGCCTTCAGCTCAGGACGTGATCCCATGGTCCCGGGATCAAGTCCCGCATCAGGCTCCCTGCATGGAGCCTGCTTCTTCCTCTGCCTGTGTCTCTGCCTCTCTCTCTCTCCGTGTGTGTGTGTCTCTCATGAATAAATAAATAAATAAAATAGTTTTAAAAATAAAGATTTTATTTATTGAGAGAGCACGTGCACATGCAAGTGGTGGCAGCGGAGGAGAGAGAGAGTCTCAAGCAGATTCCATAGGGCTCGAACTCATGACCCTGAGGTCAGGACCCTGGGATCAGGATCTGAGCCGGAAGCAAGGGACAGATGCTTGACTGAGCCACACAGGCGCCCTGAGATGGTGACTTTTGAGTAGAGACCTAAAGGAGGAGAGAGAACCATGAAGCTATAGGGAAGCGTATTCCAGGCAGAGGGAACTAGAAGGCAAGGGCCCCGAAACAGGAGCATGCCGGACATGTGGAAGGAACGACAAGAGAGCCATTGAGGCTGTGCAAACAGCGGGGAGAAGGCAAAGGCAGGATCAGGACGTGAGTTAAAAGGTTCCCCCCGCCCCCGAGGGGCGTCTGGGTGGCTCAGTGGGCTAAGCATCAGCCTTCGGCTCAGGTCATGATCCCAGCCGGGGTCCTGGGATCGAGCCCCGTGTCAGGCTCCCTGCTCAGTGAGGAGTCTGCTTCTCCCTCTCCCTCTGCTGCTCCCCCTACTTGTGCTCTCTCTCTAACTCTCTCTCTCTCTGTCTCTCAAATAATAAAATCTTTTTTTTTTTAAGATTTATTTATTCATGAGAGACACACAGGGAGAGGCAGAGACACAGGCAGAGGGAGAAGCAGGCTCCATGCAGGGAGCCTGATGAAGGACTCGATCCCAGGACCCGGGGACCACACCCTGAGCCAAAGGCAGATGCTCAACCACTGAGCCCCCCAGGCGTCCCATCACATAATAAAATCTTTTTTAAAAGGCCATCTA
Source organism: Canis lupus dingo (assembly GCF_003254725.2). Classification (NCBI taxonomy): domain Eukaryota; kingdom Metazoa; phylum Chordata; class Mammalia; order Carnivora; family Canidae; genus Canis; species Canis lupus. The sequence continues at coordinate 119,510,523 of NC_064243.1, forward strand.
TTTAAATAACCTACCTATGTTATTATTTCTTAATTTATATAGTTCAGGCATTTTCAAATGATCTCATCCCGTGGTAGATATGGATTTAACACATTTCCAGAACCCCTGTGTTCCTTCCCTCTTAGTTTCTTTGTACACATATTACTAGTTTTAGTTCTAAAGTTGGTAATTGTTGTATCCTTAAGCAATATACTTACACTTTCTATTTCTTATTCCATCAAGGACAGATGGTGTCTCTTCACTCTCAGCTTGAAAAATGAAGATATTAACATCTCTACCCTCCTGTAAGCTCACATCTTTTTTTGTACATTCTCAGCTTCTATTATCTGTACTTGCATTTCTACATCTTATTGATATTCTGATCTGCAGTCGTGGCGAAGTCTTTTTGTTTTGTCTACAGGTTGATTCTAAAAGTTAAAAATAGCTTTTCCAGTTCTTTTGCTCTTTTTAAAATATTGTGGTAAAAGATACATAGCATAAAAGTTACCAGATTGACCATTTTTAAATGTATAATTCAGTGGCCTTAAGTACTCTCACACTGCTGTTAACCTTAACAATAAAAGCATTAGTTATCTTACCGGCACAAATGGCTTTATTTGGGGGGGCGCCTGGGTGGCTTAGTGGTTGAGAGTGTGCCTTTGGGTCAGCGTGTGATCCCAGGGTCCTGGAATCGAGTCCCACATCGGACTCCCCACAGAGAGCCTGCTTCTCCCACTGCCTATGTCTCTGCCTCTCTCTGTGTCTCTCATGAATAAACAAAGAATTAAAACCTTTTTAAAAATGAGTTTATTTGGGAATAACAGAGAATCTCAATTTGGGACAAACAAGCTCTGGCAAAACCATTGGCAAGTCCAACAAAGGAGAGGGATCTTATTTTACGGAGAAGAAGGAGGCAGTTGGGAGGGGTTGTTTTGAACAAAAGCCCATTTGGAGAAAAACGTGAGTCCAGGGTGATGGTGGTTTCTCATTGGCTGAGTTGCAGGGGGTTGATTTCTTATAGGAGATGCAGTGGACATCTTTTTGTGATGGGGCCTGTGATTGGTAATTCTTTCTTGTTGAGGATTCTTCTGTTGGGGTCCATAACGGACAATTCTTCCTATAATTGATGTTGAATGTAAGGCTCCTCATTGTAACCACCCCTTCCAGCCCCCCTGCTCCTCTTTTTTTTTTTTTTTTTAAGATTTTATTTATCTATTCATGAGAAAGAGAGAGAGAGAGAGGCAGAGACACAGGCAGAGGGAGAAGCAGGCTCCATGCGGGGAGCCCGATGCGGGACTCGATCCTGGGACCCCAGGATAGGCCCTGGGCTGAGGGCAGGCGCTAAACCACTGAGCCACCCAGGCTGCTCCATTTTAGAGACCTTTCCCGTTATTGATTTTCACACCACCATCTCCAAAAGGTTTTCATCTCTTGACTGAAACTCTATACCCATTAAACACTAACTCTGCACTCCCTGCCCTCCCAGCCCCTGACAACCACCGTCCTACGATCTGTCTCTAGGCACTTGATTACTCCAGACACCTCAACAATAGTTGTCCTTTTGTGACTGTCTTATTTCACTTAGCGTGATGTCCTCAAGGCTCTTCCATGTTGAAGCCCGTGTCAGAATTTCCAGCCCTTTTTAAGGCAGAATCATATTCCATTCTGCATATATATCACATTTTAGTTGTCTGTTCCTTTGTCAGTGGACACTTGTACTCTTTCCACCTTTTGGCTGTTGTGATTAATGCTGCTGATAGGAAATACAAATATCTGTTCGTCCCTGCTTTCACGTCTCCTGGGTATATATGCAGAAAAGGAATTGCTGGAGCATATGGTGATTTTATGTTTAGTTTTCTCTGGGAATTGCTGTATAGTTTTCCACAGTGGCTGTGCTATTTTACATCCCCACCAGCAATGCACAAGCATTCCAATTTCTCCACATTCTTACCAACACTTATTATCTTTTATTTTTGAATAATAGCCATCCCACTGGACATGAAGTTGTATCTCGTCATTGTTTTTTTTATTTTATTTATTTATTTTTGACAGAGAGAGAGAGAGTACAAGCAGGGGGAGGGGCAGGGAGCCCGATGTGGGACTTGATTCCAGGACCCTGGGATCATGACCTGAGCAGAAGGCAGACACTCAACCAACTGAGCCACTCAGATGCCCTCATCGTGGTTTTGATATGCATTTAAAGTAGTGATGTTGGGATCCCTGGGTGGCTCAACGGTTTAGCCCCTGCCTTCGGCCCAGGGTGCGATCCTGGAGACCCAGGATCAGTCCCACATCAGGTTTCCTGCAGGGAGCCTGCTTCTCCCTCTGCCTGGGTCTCTGCCTCTCTGTGTGTGTGTGTGTGTGTGTCTCTCTCGTGAATAAATAAATAAGATCTTAAAAAAAAATAAAGTGATGTTGAGCATCTTTTCACATGCTTATTGGCCATTTGTATATCTTTAGAAATGCTTATTTAAGTCTTTTGTCCATTTTATGCTGGGTTGTTTCTTCTGTTATTGAATTGTAGAGGTTCTTTTTTTAAGATTTATTTATTTATTTGAAAGAGAGAGAGTGAGAGAATGAGAGAGAGAGAGAGAGAGAGAGTGAGCTGGAGCAGGGGGAGGAGCAGGAGGAGAGGGAGAGAATCCTCAAGCAGACTTTGTGCTGAGTGTGGGGCCCAATGCAGGGCTCCATCCTAGGACCCTGAGATCATGACCTGAGCTGAAATCAAAAGTCAGATACTTAACCAACTGAGTCACCCATGTGCCCCAAGTTATAGAAGTTCTTTTTTTTTTTTTTAAGATTTTTATTTATTTATTCATGAGAGGCTCAGAGAAAAGAGGCAGAGACACAGGCAGAGGAAGAAGCAGGCTCCATGCAGGAAGCCCAATGCAGGACTCGATCCCAGGACCTCAGGATCACACCCTGAGCCCAAGGCAGGTGCTCAACCGCTGAGCCACCCAGGTGCCCCAAAACTGATTTTTGTGTTGATTTTGTATCCTGCAACTTTGCTGAATTTATTAATTCTGCCAGTGTTTTTTTTTTAAATGGAAACTTTAGGTTTTTCTACATATAAGATTATGCTGTTTGTGAACAGAGATCATTTTACGTCTTCCTTTCAAATTTGGATGCTTTTTTAATTTCTTTTTTCTTTCCCCATGGCTGTGGCTAGGACTTCCAGTACTATGTGAAACAGATAGAATAGAAGCAAGCTCTTGTTTTGTTCCTGATCATAGAGGAATAGCTTCACCAAAAACTGTGGGTTTTTCATATATGGCCTTCATTATGTGGAGGTAGTTTTCTTCTCTTCCTAGTTTTTTGAATGTTTTTTTTAATCATGAAAGGATGTTGAATTTTGTCAAATGCTTTTTATACATCAATTGAGCTAATGATGTGGATTTTTACCCCCTTCATTCTGTTGTCATAGTATATTGCTTTGATTTTCATATACTGAAACATCCTTGTATTCCAGGAATAAATCACACCTGATTATAATGTAGAATCCTTTTAATATGGTCTTGAATTCTGTTTGATAGTATTTTGTTGGTGATTTTTTGCTTCAGTATTTGTATAGGATATTTGTAGGGTTTTTTTTTTTTTTAAGATTTTATTTATTTATTCATGAGAGACACCGAAAGAGAGGCAAGGACATAGGCAGAGGGAGAAGCAGACCCCTCGCGGGGAGCCTGATGCAGAACTTGATCCCAGGACCCCGGGGTCACACCCTGAGCCAAAGGCAGATGCTCAACCACTGAGCCACCCAGGGGCCCTGATATTTGTAGTTTTCTGGTTTTTTGTTTTTTTGTTTTGTTTTGTTTTGTTTTTGCTTGTAGTGTCTTTATCTGGCTTTTTCAAGGTAATGTTGGCCTCATAGAATGAGTTAGGAAGTGCTCCCTCCTCTTCTGTGTTTTTGGATGAGTCTGAGAAGCCTTTGTTTTAATTCTTCTTTAAGTGTTTGTCAAAATCCACTGTGTGATCCTGGACTTTTCTTTGTTGAGAAGTTTTTGATTACTGATTCACTCTCCCTACTAGTTATTGGTCTATTCAGATTTTCTCTTTTTTCATGATTCAGTCTTTGGTAGATTGTGTATTTCTAGGAATTTGAACATTTCATGTAGATCATTCAATTTGTTGGTGTACAGATGTTACTTTTTATTTCCCTAAAATCAGCTGTAATGTCTCCTTTTCCATTTCTGACTTTAGTTCTTTGAGTCTTCTTCTTTTTTAGTTAGTCTAGCTAAAGGTCTTTAAATTTTGATTTTTTTTTTCAAAGAGCGCACCATTGGTTTTGTTGATCTTCTCTATTATTTTCCTCAGCTCTATTTTACTTATATTTGCTATAATCTTTATTATCTCCTTCCTTTGCTAGCTTTTGGGATTAGTTTGTTCTTTCCTAGTTCATTAAGGTGTTGAGTTGATTTGAGATGTTTCTTATTTTAAATGTGTTTATGGCTATAGATCACTATCTTTTTTTTAATTTTTTTTTATAGAACACTATCTTAAGACTGCTTTTGTTATATCCCATAAGTTTTGATATGATGTCTTTTCATTTTTATTTGTCTGAAGATATTTTCTAACTTCCTTTGTGATTTATTCTTTGCCCTATTGGTTACTAAAGAGTATGTTGTTTAACTTCCACATATTTGTGGACTTTTCAGTTATCCCTCTGCTATTGATTCCTAGTTTCATTCCATTGTGATCAGAAAAGATATTTTTACGATTTCAGTCTTTAAAATGTATTAAGACTTGTTTTGTGGCCTAACTTATGGTCTATCCTGAGAATGTCCCTTGTGCACTTGAGAAGAATGTGTGCTGTGCTGTTGCTGGTAGAGCGCTCTGTATCTATCTGTTAGGCCCAACTGGTCTATAGTGTTCAGGTCCTCTGTCTTCTTATTCATCTTGTATCTGATTGTTACTTCCATTATTCAGAGTCGGATATTGAAGTCTTCTACTGTTCTTAGCTCTTTCTGTCAGTGTTTGCTTCAAATATCTAGGAGCTCCAATGTTTGACACATGTATTTTTATAATTGTTATTTCTTCTTGGTGAATTGACCCTTTTTTCATTGTCTTATGGTCTTCTTTGTCTCTTGTGACAGTTTTTGACTTCAAGTCTATTTGTCTGATAGCCACTCCTGCTCCCTTTGGGTTACTATTTCTATAGAATATATTTTTCTATCATTTCACTTTCAACCTACTTATGTCCTTAGATCTAATGTGAGTCTTTTAAAGACGCCTATAGGCGAATTCTGTTTATTTAGCACTTACTTTTGCATTTGTTATTTGTTTTATGTATGTCTTATAAATTTTGTTATTGCCTCCATGACTTTCTTTTGTGTTTCATTGAATTTTTTTTTTTGTAGTGACACATTTTGTTTCTCTCAGTAATGATTAAAATGTTGTTCAACACAGAGCCATGTAGTGTACCATGCTATTTCTTTTCCTGGTCAAATGTTTGCTTTTGCTGTAGTTTTTAATTGTGTCTATTTTTTTCTCTCTCTTTTTTTAAAGCTTTGCCTATTATTTTTCAAAGTATTTTTCACCAGCTTTATTGAAGTATAATTGATGTATAACACTATGTAAGTTTAAGGCTTACAACGTGATTTGCTACAGGTATATATTGTGAAATAATTACTACAATAAGATGTTAACACATCCCTTCACATAATTACGTGTGTGTGTGTCAAAAATATTTAAGATTTACTTTCTTAGCAACTTTCACATATATAACACAGCATTATTAACTGTTGTCACCATGTTGGACATTTGATCCCTAGAACTAAACTACTTTTTTGAAAAGATTTCCTCATTTATTTGACAGAGAGAGTACGGGGTTGGGGTAGAGGGAGAAGGAGAGAGAGTCTTAAGCAGATTCCTCGCTGAGCATGGAGCCTGATACAAGGCTTGATCTCCACAACCAGAAGATTACAATCTGAGCCAAAACCAAGAGTCAAAATCTTAACCAACTGTGCCGCCAAGGTGCCTCAGACCTTATTAATTTTATAACTGCAAGTTTGTACCCTTTGGCCACATCTTCCCATTTCCCTCACCCCTTGGCCCCTGGAAACTACCAGTCTACTCTGTTTCTATGAGTTTGGCTTTTTTAGATCCTATGTACAAGTGAAATCATGAAGTATTTGTCTTTTTTTAAATCTTATTTATTTCACTTAACATAATGTCCTTAAGTTTCATCCATATTGTTGCAAAAGGCAGGCTTTCCTTCTTTTTTATGGCTGAATAATATTCCTGTGTGTGGGGTGTATATCACATTTTCTTTATCAGTGGCTACTTGGATTGTTTCCATTTCTTAACTATCATGAATAATGCTGCAATGAACTTAGGGGTGTCCTTTGTTTTTCTTTATTAAAGCAAATTGAACATTTCTTTTCTAAACTCTCCATCCTATATTTTCATAGGCTCCGCCCTTATTATCAGAGACCTGTCTTATAAAGGCTTTCCTCCTCCTCCTTCAATCTGGACATGTTTTTCTCTAGGCCTGGTGTGTACCTGTCATTCTGGATTTCCCTTTGTTACTGTCTTGGGTTGTATCCTGTTTCTTGGATTCCTTGTCTTCTTTCCTGGTTCAACCCCTCATTTTTTGAAGCACATCCTCAAGTAATTCTTTATGAAAAAAAAGCATGGCAGGTAAATTCGTTGTGTTTTTATATGTCTGAATATTGAATTCAATCTTACATTTGACAGTTTGGCTGGTTATAGAAGTCTAGATAAAATAATTTTCCCTTCAAACTATTTTGAATTATTAAATAAAATTAAATTATTTGATATTTTCCTTTCTAGCTTTGTTATGTATTGGTAGTATTTTAAAAATTCCTTACTTTTCATTTTGAAAAATAGCAAATCTAAAAAATGGAATGACAGATACAAAGAACACTTATGTACCTGTCATATAGATTTACTAATCTATATGATTAAGACTTTGCCATATTTGCTTTATCTGTCTACACACATGTGATGTATGTGTGTGCGCGCATATACACAGATATACACACAGAGTTTTCCTGCAACATTTGAAAGTACTTTGTAGATATTACATCACTTCACTCCTATGTGTATATATATATATATCCTAAAAGCAAAGACATCTCATACATAACTAGAATACGATTATTACACTCAGTAAGTAAATATAGATAAAATATCATCTACTTGATATATACTGAGCAGGGAGCCCGATGTGGGGCTTGATCCCAGGACCTCAGGATCACAACCTGCAGAAGACAGACACTTAACTGATTGAGCCACTCAGGTGTCCCTCAGCATTATCTTTTTATTTTACAAGAGCCTTTTCTTGTTCTCTGAACCATTTACATAACGTCTTGTTCTTGATTTTGAATAAAATAATATTGAATATAGTTATGATAATAACTAGAAAAATATATTTATTTTATCTGTTTATTGAATTAGTTCTCTTTCCTTTTTTTTTTTTTCTTTTAGTGGAACTTTTTTAATGACGACCCTTACCAAACTAATACACATCTGTCTCCTTTTCTGTCTTTTCCTTCTTCCTTCTCCCTTCTTTCTCTTCTTTCTTCTTTGAACTTTTCTTTCCCTTTTTTTTCTGGAGCTACTAAAATTCTTCATGGAGGAACTCTCTGATGTTTCATTTGTGGAGCTGATGTTCTGTGGCCCTGCATTCTCAACAAGAGGAAGGGAGAGGACTGGACTATTTAAGGCAGTATTTCAAGCAACCCCCTTGTTTTTGACCTAGTCTTTTGCATCCTCTGTCCTGTGCTCTGGGATTTTGTAGGAAAGATCAGCAATCTCCTCTGTGGTGTGTCATCTGTTATCCCTTCTCTATCAGCTTGACAGAGTCGCAGAAACTTTTTAAAGCTCTCTTCCCCAGATGGACAACTTTCTGTTCTCTTTGTCATTACACATGTGTTCCCAATTTAGTTCCTTACTATTGTTTGTGTAGGGTCTCAGGAGGGAGAGGAGAAGAACCGAGTATTCAATCCATCATTTTGAAAATAAGACCCGTTTTCTGGTCTCCAACTTGCAGTTCTGATGCCCTTGGCTGAGAAGTCACTTGGGAGGTCCACGGCAGTTAGGATGGACTGGCCATGCTGTAGTAACAAAAATCTCAAAATCTGAATGGCTTAAAACAACAAAAGTTTATTTCCTGCTCATTCCGCCTTTTCACTGAGGTTGGCTAGGGGCTCTGCTTCGTGTCTCCCCACTCTGAGACCCAGGCTACTGGGGCAACTGCTATCTTGGTGATACCAGCTGCCATGGCAGAGACAACCTGGTGAACTGCTCACTGTCCCCTTCAGTATCCACCCAAAATGATGCCGTCATTTCTCTCCATGTTTCACTGACCAAAGCAAATCAGTAGACTGTGCCTGACATCAAAGGGGGCAAAGTGCAGTCCTGCTCTGTGTCTGGAAAGTGGAATACTGGAAATATTTGTTGAAAAATACTGTGGCCCACCAGAAGATTGTAACATTTCAAGGGGTTGAATTCTTGTAACTATTGTTTGTTTGTTTTTTGATGGCATTGGATTCAGAGAATGCAGGCTTGTTTAAAATCCTAAGATATTATTCATGATTAATTTTGACGAGTGTTTTATGGGATTGGAAAATAATTATTCTTTATTGGTTATAGACAACTTTCATACAAAACAAGAAGCTTTTTATATCTTCTATATACCTGTTGATTTTTTAGAGATCTACCAAAGACTAAAGAAGTATTGAAAGTTCTTACCATTGTATTGTGTTTCTATAGGTTTCTCCTTGTTTTTATAATAGTTTTATATTCTTACTTACCTTGTAGATATACCTAGTAGATATACATTTTCTATTTTGTTTAAATAACCTTCTTTGTCCCAGTTAATGGAACTTTTAAATTCCTCTTCCATTGACCATGCATCTTCCCTACTCTCTTAGGATCTCCAACTGCTTCTTAATTATTTTTCTGGATTGTGCACTAGCTAATTTCCAGAGCAGTGGGTGAACTATTCAAACCCCTACTTAGACCAACCTGCTTATTTGAACATATTAAAGATTTTATTTATTTTAGAGAGAGAAAAAGTGAAAGAGAGCAACTATGAGTGGGTGCAGCAGTAGAGGAAGAGGGACAAGCAGACTCTGTGCTGAGCACAGAGCCCAACGAGGAGCTCAGTCATGACCCAGAGATTGTGACTTGAGCCAAAATCAGGAGTGGAACACTTAACTGACAGAGCTCCCCAGGTGCCCCTGAACATGTTAGGGAAAAAATAATTCTGATACTTGTTAAAATGGTAAGAAGGATTATGGCAAATTCAGGCTCAACCCTTACTACAAAAAAAGACTAGTGGGGATTTATGGCCAAGGAGCAGTGTGAGGAGGTCAGTGGATGGACAATTATTAAGAGGAGAGATGTTGAGGGTAGGGGATTTTTACTAGACTGGCCCAATGAGATTCTTGCTAAAGGCAGGGCCAGAGTTCAGACAGCAAGGGTGGGAGATGAGAAACTTGGTAAGTTATCTGGGTAGGTGATGATTTAGGAGGATTCTTTGCCAAGGCTGGGCTGGACAGGCCAAAGACAGGATGGGAGCCAAGGTCAAGACCTAGTCAAAAAGAGGGCTCTGAGGAGCCTGATTAACATGTGGTCAGGGAAGGAGTCTCTCTGTTAAACACTTCATGGCAGCCTTTCTCACCTACTCCAGAACTTTGCTTCTACAATTATCACCCTTTCTCCTGCACATGGTTTTTCTCTCTACTAGATCATTTCCATCAGCTCAGAGACATTCTACATATCTTCCTTTAAAAACACGAAACAGGGGCAGTCTGGGTGACTCAGCAGTTTAGCGTACCTTCAGCCCAGGGCCTGATCCTGGAGACTCGGGGTCGAGTCCCACGTCGGGCTCCCTGCATGGAGCCTGTTTCTCCCTCTGCCTGTGTCTCTGCCTCTCTCTCTCTCTCCCCATGTCTCTCCTGAATAAATAAATAAAATCTTAAAAAAAGATAAAAACACGAAACAAAAAACCTATCCTTACCTTAATCCAGATAACAAAAATCAACTCAAAGTGTATCTAAGACCCAAACGTAAGAGCTAAAACTATATAGAACTTTTAGAAGAAAATTTAGGGGAAAAGTTCCAAGATAGTGGATTTGACAGTGACTTCTTAGATATGACACCAAAAGCACAGCCAACAAAAGTAAAAATGAGTAAGAAAAGGGTTATGGTATAGGCAGGGAAAGAAAGGGGCCCTTGACTAGGCTCTGAAAGAGTGAACAACCCTCAGACCACCTGACCCCAGATGTTAGGGGGTATTTTTCTTTGGTGGCTACAGTGTTATCACAGAAAATGTCAAAACCTCAAACAATCAAATCGTTGTGTTATCAAGAGTCCTTGCTCAAACCAAGATAGCACAAGAATCTCAAGGCCACAAGCTTCCCAGTCAGTTCTCAATAAAAGACTGCCACTAAAAGCCCTCAGTAAATAAATAAATAAATAAATAAATAAATAAATAAATAAATAAAATAAAAGCCCTCAGTGGCGACCCATTCGGGACCCCTGTTGCTCTAGAGAGCTTTTCCTTTCCTTTCTGTTCTCACGTTCACTTGATAAACATTCACTTCACTTCACCCTTTTGTATCCGCAGGATTCATTCTTTGATTCTGTGAGACAAGGACCCTGCAATCCTGTAACAAAAATGATACACTGGACTTCACCAAAATTAAAATCTGTGCATCAAAGGACACTGTCAGCAGAATGAGGACAATCTACAAAATGGGAGAAAATGTTTGCTAATTATGCATCAGATAAGGGGTTGATATCTAGACTTTATGAAGAACTGTAACTCAACAGCAAAGAACCCAGTTCCAAAATGGGCTCGAGGAGACATTTCCACAAAGACCTACTGATGGCCAAAAAACACATGAAAAGATGCTCAATATCACTAACCATTAGGGAAATACAAAACTGCAATAAGACACCATCTCTCATTGGGATGGCTACAATTAAAAAACAAACAGAAGAGAGCGAGTGTTGGTGAGATTGTGGAAAAATTGGAAACCTTGTGCACTGTTGGTTGGGAACATAAACTGATGCCGCTGCTATGGAAAGTAGTATGGTGGTTCCTCAAAAAGTTAAGCATAGAATTACCATGTGAACCAGCAGGGCACTTCTATGTATATGCCCCAAAGAATTTTAATTCAGGTTCTCAAAAAGATATTTGTGTACCCATGTTCATGGAACATTATTCATAATAGTTAAAAGATGGAAGCAATGCAAGGGTCCATTGACGAATGAATGGGTGAACAGAATGTGGTATGTATATACAATGGGAATATATTTCGCCGTAAAAGGAAGGGAGCTCTGACACATGCTACAATATGGATGAACCTTGAAGACATTATGCTCAGTGAAATAAGTCAGTGACAAAAAGATAACTACAGTATGATTTCACTTACAAAAGACACTTAGATGTTTTGGACTGAATTGTGTCCCCCTTAAACTCCTGTGTTGAAGTGTAGCCCCCAGTGTGACCACATGTGGAGATAGGTTCTTTACAGAGAAAGTCAAGGTTAAATGAGGTCCTATTGGTGGGGTCCTGATCCAGTATGACTCGCGTCCTTACAAGAATGAGAGACACCAGGGATGCATGCATGCAGAGGAAAGACCCTATAAGGATATAGCGAAAAGGCAGTCACCCTCAAGCCAAGAGAGAGACCTCAGGAGAGACCGGCGCTGCCAACACCTGGATCGTGGATTCGTAGCCTTCAGAACAATGAGAGGATACGTTTCTATTGGTTAAGCCCCCCTGCCTGGAGTAATTTGTTATCGCAGCCTTAGCAGACTGATACACTAGAGTAGTCGAATTTATAGAGACCGAAAGTAGATTGGTGGTTTTCAGGGGTGAGGGGAGAAGGGCACGGGAGCTTTCAGTGGGCATAAAGTCTAAGTTTTGCAAGATGAGAAGAATTCTGGAGATGGATTGCACAACAGTGTAAATGTACTTTACATCATAGAATTGTACATTTAAAGATGGTTAAGATGGTAAATTTTATGTATATGGTACCATAATGAAAACAAAACACCTCCCTTGATGCTGCAAATCCCTCCCACCGTGGTGCGGTTCTTCTGCTCCGCTTTAGAGCAAAACTCCCGGAGAGAGAGAGTCGTTTATATTTGCTGTCTCTACTTCTTCATGTCTCATGTTTTTCTTAAACCCATTCCAATCAGGATTTTCTGAAATTGCTATGTTCTGAGTCACTGCCACAATTCCAGCCCATTGGCATTTTTTTTTGGCGGGTGGGGATCCCTTGCTCTTCAAAATACCTGTCCCCTTGTCTTCCTGGTTTTCCTCTTGCTTCTGCCTCATTGGATCTAGTTGGCTCCTCCTCCTGACTCTGTGAGGTACCCCAGGGCTCTGCCCCAGGCTTTGTATGCTCACCCCCTGCCAGCTACACTGGTGAGTCTCAAATCCCATCTCTAGCCCCACCTTCCTTTGGAACTTCATGCTGGGACATCCACCTGCCCACTCAGCTTTGTCATGAGGATGTCCAACAAACAGGCATCCAAAGTCAACATGGGCAAAGCAAATCCTTGACTTCTTCAGACTCTACTGCCTCCGTTGTTGGCTCTCTCAGTAAATGGCACCACCTTGCAACCAGGTAAAAAAAAAAAAAACAAAAAGGCACCCCCATAATTGCACAGCAAAGATTTTAGAGTCACCTTGACTCTTCTCTTCCTGTCTCACCCACATCCAACTCACTTGAATATCCTGTGTTCTCTGCTTTAAAAAAAATCTCTCCAGGATCTGACCCCACCTACCTCCTGCACCATGTGCCGTGGCCAAGCCACCTTCTTCTCTCATCTGGATGACTGTGGCCACTTCCTTGCTAAATGAATAAATGCTCCAAGTGTCAAGGTTAATGGTACAAAATACGAATGTACACTCCTGGGGACACCATCGGAAATACAGTTGAACCTTTATTCTATGCAGATTGCGGGTGAGAACAGGTGGTCATATATCAGCGTACTTACCCCAGAGAACAGCAAGTATCCCCGATCCCCCGCCACCCGGCACCTAATTAAACCCAGTAAAATAATGGGAGTCTGTGAACACGCATGGCATCTCTATTGACTAATTGAAAGGAAATTAGCGCGGCCCTTAGAATTTGAAGAGGGGGGATCCCTGGGTGGCTCAGCGGTTTAGTGCCTGCTTTTGGCCCAGGGCGTGATCCTGGAGTCCTGGGATCGAGTCCCGCCTGCTTCCTTCTCCCTCCTCCTGTGTCTCTGCCTCTCTCTTTCTCTATCATTAAAAAAAAAAAAAAAAAAAAAAAAAAAAAAAAAAGAACTTGAAGAGGGAAATCAGAGAATCTGAGACGCCGACCATGCAGATGACCAAACCATCAGAGACAGAGTTGTTCTGCTCAGGATGGTTGATGGCTGTCAGGGGAGCAGGTGTGGCCCCCGTTTGGAAGACTACCACGTGGGACCCCCTCCCTGCGCCTCATCCACTTCCCCACCCCAGTCTGTCTCCGGGCCTTGGGGTTTATGGTCTGTCACTTACCCCTTGGTGACAGAAACAGCTGGCGTTTAAGCATATATTTTTTTGTTTAGCCGAAACGGACACATCAGAGTTGCAGCTGCGGCGTTCAAGTGTTTCCGCTCCCCTGGGGCCCCTGGCTGGCGACTCCTGATCCCGGGGTCCTAAGTCAGAGCCCCGCGTTGTTGGGTGGACAGATGACTTGAAATAAATTAGTTAAAAAAATAAAACTTTTCTGCTCTGGGTAGGGGCCTGGGAGTGGGGGTGGCCGGGTGCACGGGCGGGTCCCCGACGTGGGGAAGGGGACAAGCCTTCTGGATGGTGCAGTGTCCTCGGTGCAGAGGACCCAGCTGCCCCCGAACAACGCAGAGCCCAGAAGAGGGGCAGCCAGAAGGGCAGAGAGGAGCCACCGCGGGCGGGCAGCTTTCGGGACCACGTCACCACTCCTGGGACATGTGTCCCTCGGGACACAGGTGGCGCGGCCAGCACCGCTCACGGCTCCACGGGGTCTTGCTGTTGCGTCCAGGTCTCGGAAGCCGCCTGATGGGCCCAGGGCCCAGGGAGGCAGGGGCGACGGGCCAGGCTGCGGTCGCCGTCCTCCCGCTGCTGGGAGCCCCGGTGCCCGAGCCGGCGGCAGAGGGAGCCCGCGCTCCACGCAAGGGGACCGCGCTCTCCTCCGGAGCAGAAAATGCAATAATTGTTGTTTTCTGCCGCGCAGTATGTCCTTACAGATGACGCTTTAATCTCCCTCGTACATCTCCGGGGCTGTAAATTCATGCTCCATTATGGCACCATATGCCCGGATCCGCTCGGAGGGAGCCGGGCTCGGGCTGCAGAGCCGGCCAGGCCTCCTGGGGGGGGCACGCTGCTCCCCCCACATTTCAGGGCTGTGTCTCCAGAAGTTCTTTTCCAGCAGTTTACCGGCCTCGATCTCAAACAGTGGAGGCGACGTGTGGCGGGCAGGTGACCACCGCACTTACTGACAATCACAGGCTGCCAGAGGCAGAAGGAGAGGTTGGCCCATTAAAAAAAAAAAAAAAAATCCGAAGGCACGAAACACAACGGAGTGGGGTTTCGTCTGATTGCCTCGCAGCTGCCGATGCGCCTTCTCATCTGTTCCTAAGTAATAGATATTGATGCTTCTTTGCTCAGCGCAGGCCTATTTTGCATACAATCGCATGCGGTACACGGAATGGCATTTTTTCAAGCCCCCTTTGGGCCCTGAAAGCTAAGCTTGATGTCAGATGCCAGGGTCTGGGGCGATTGCTGCAGCCAAGCCGTGCGCACGTGCTCCCCACGCGGTGCTCCCCCTCCCTGGGAGGAGGAAAACGCTGGCCTTTTTCTGAAACACTCAGATGGCCCCGTCATCTCCTTCCCAGATCAACTGACCGGATTCTGAAACGGGTCCTAGGAGGGAAAACCCACAGAGGGGCTGTCCTCATGGCAGGTGGGAATGGGGGCCAACAGGAAACATCTAGAAAAGAGTTTGTCATCTAGAGCCGGCTGCGGAGCCCTTCACTTCAGAAGCATCTCCCCTCAAGCCTTCGTGGCCACTGGCTGGGATGGCAGTTCCTTCTCTGGAGGTGACCTCTGGGGTGGAGGGCAGGGCCTTGGCCGCGTCTCCATCTAGAACTCCCTCCGCAGCTGGAAAGCTAACAGGCAGGACCAATCTAAGACCCCCACCCCCCCGGGACCCCCAGGGCTTTCTCTTTGGGAGCCCCACTCTATAAAACATCACAAATATAGAAATGCACTGGAAGATGCCACCACAAGATGGTAACGTATGAGTGAATAGTGACAATACATGGGTGTGGAAACTAGCTGACGTCTTACGTCTCATTAGATGTGTTAATCTTGACTTTGCATTCTCTTCTCTATGGCTCTGCCCCAATACGTTATTTCCTCCCAGGCTGTGTGACCTCCCTTCGGTCTTTGGAGAGCTCTGGGATCTGGGCCTTGCTTCTTGGGGTTTGAGTACAGATGGTTGGAGCCCACGATGGAGTTTGGACCTACTCCTCACCTGTCTGATCCAAAGAGAACCAACCTTGAAGGAAATGAAGAAGAGATGGGATGAGCACTGGGTGTTATACTATATGTTGGAAAATTGAACTTAAATAAAAACAAATTAAAAAAAAAAGGAAATGAAGAAGACCCTTACCTGTCTTTTTTTTTTTTTTTTTTTTTTTTTACCTTTACCGGAAGGACTGTCCTCTGTCCATAAAAAATGTAGCAAGAAGGAGATTCCTTTTCTTTCTCTGTCAACATGCCCATTCATTCACTCCTTCAAGAAACATTTTATTGAAAAGCCACCAAGTGCTTGCTATAGTGCTGGGCGTTCTGGAAACAAAGGCAGATACAATGCAGTGCCTGCTGCAAGGAGCCCAGAGTCCCCCAGGCCCTCCATCCCAGGGCTGGCTGCGCTCACCTGGCCCCCAGGATCCCACCTTTGCCTCTAGGGCCTCCTCGGACACTCCTGGCTGTTGACTGGTTTGTGTCCTCCAAAAATTCATAGGCTGAAGTCCCAACTTCCAGGAGCTCAGAATGTGACTGTATTTGGAACTAGGGCCTTCAAAGAGATAATTAAGGTGAAATGGGGTCATTCCATGGACCCTAACCCAACATAAAAGGTGTCCTTGTAAGAAGAGATCAGGACACAGATACACACGGAGGAAATGCTGTGTGAGGACGGAGGGAGAGGATGGCCATCTACAAACCAAAGAGAGAGCAAACCAATCCCATGGACACCTTGATCTTAGACTTGGAGACTTCAGAACTGTGAGAAGCAAATTCCTGTTGTCGAAGCCACCCAGTCTATGGTGCTTTGTCCCCAGCTCCTCCCTCCAACAGGTAAGAGCTTCTGCTGCAGGGCAACCCCGTTGTGCCCTTACCCACAACTTCTCCAGCCTCCTTCCTTCTTAGTCTGCTTTGTCTGGGTGTAGACAGACACATTAGTGGTGTCTCGGGGTGGGGGGGAGGGGGTTGCAGGGGGTGGGGATAGGGTCGGGGCACCCTTTCCTCAACAGCAGCCGTGATAGTTCTCTCTAGGGCATCCTGTTTGTTACTCCTTGGGGCAGAGGGCTTCACTCCATTGCACCTAAGGCTCCAGGGAACTTTCTGTTCTTACTTTCCTTGTGCTCAGGTCGTCTAAAGCTCTCAGGCTTTCCCGCCCGTTGCTGCCTCTTGACACTCTAAGCGTCTCTTCAGCCCACCTGCTCTGCTCTGAGTGTTTTCTGCCGCTCACCAGCTCGGCTCCTGGCCCACAAGAGCTACTCCAAAAACCCAGCAGGCTGGAGGATGTGTGGACAAAGGCTCTTCAAACAAACAAACCAAAGAAACCCTGATTTGTCTCCTTTGGCACTTTTTACGGTGTAAACGCACCCATCCAGGCCAAGTTCAGGCTACCAATGTGAAGTCACTGCCCTGGAAGTTGAATTGGGAAGATGTCCACTAGCACACCTATAATTTTATTATATTCCCACCAAGATAAAAGAGTCGTAAGTAACATCCAGAGGAAATAACTCCATAAAACGTAGTAAAATAACCAGGGGGGACGTCCAGGCTAGTTCTTCCCTTTGCATCTTGACGCAGTTTATTTGATTGTACGCTCATGTAATTTGATTTTTTAAAAATATTTTATTTATTTATTCCTGAGAAACACAGAGAGAGAGACAGAGAGAGAGAGAGACAGAGAGAGAGGCAGAGACAGAAGCAGGCTCCATGCAGGGAGCCCGACGTGGGACTCGATCCCGGGTCTCCAGGATCACACCCTGGGCCAAAGGCAGCACTAAACTGCTGAGCCCCCCGGGCTGCCCTGTAATTTGATTTTTAACGATGTCTGTGTTTAACAACCAGCTCCCCAATTCCCCGAAAATCTAACAGTTGTGTCTTACAAGCCGGCAGAGGCTGGCTCCAGCCTACAGCTAGGGTAGCAGCCCCCTGGGGGGACTAGAACGGGGTGTGGATGCGGCAAGAGGGGCTGGCGTGGTGAGCCAGTGACCCCGGTCTGTAAGACTGTGGGCTGCGAATAAACACATGGACCATCTGGAAGCCTCCCGTGGGAATGAGTAAGCAGACAGTGCCAGGGCCATGAGACAGTTGCTGTTTCTAATAAGCCCTGTGGCCACAGCCTCGTTCCTAGATGGCCCCAAGCCCTGTCACCACGCCCCGGTGCCGTTCTCCCCGCGTGGCTCGGGGTGGACCCTCCAGATGCGCACCTCCGTCCAGGTACCCAGACGACAGCCTGGGCTTTCTCTGGGTCCTGAAGCCACTTTCCCGGCCCGGGGGACACACAGCATAATGCCCAGGACTGGTTCTGAACAACGAGGAGCAGCACATGCTCTTTCCCCGGGGGGCCCACCTGTCTCTTGCGTGATGCTGCGGCGCAGGGCAACCTGCGGGCTGGGTTGTCCCCCAGAAGCCCCCCCACATCTGTTTCCTCCTGGGGTCGGGCTGAAATGCTTCACCCAGGAGAAACCTATCCCTTATTTCTTTTTTTTAAAAAATTAATTTATTTATTCATGATAGAGAGAGAGAGAGAGAGAGGCAGAGACACAGGCAGAGGGAGAGGCAGGCTCCATGCAGGACGCGGGACTTGATCCCAGGACCCCGGGGTCACAACCTGGGCTGAAGGCAGACGCTCCACCGCTGAGCCACCCAGGGATCCCTATCCCTTATTTCTTACACAACAGTAGGTTTACTACGATCGGCTGTGGTTGTAAAATCACCGAATTCACAATTCTTTAAGATGCATTAAATCATCATTAATTAAACATGTGAAGACTCTCTTTGCCACAGGATCATTTCACAGGGAAAATCCAACAGCCAGCTTGCAATTAAAATATATCCGACAAAACAGCCCCGCCCAGTACGTACTGATAGCAATAAAGCCACAATTTCAAGACACACACTTCTTCTGCTGGGTCTGGAGGAGAAATAGGATGGAAACAACAGGCTGGGATTACCCACGTCAATTAAAGAAACACAAAGCGATAAATGCTCATCTTTCCAGGAAGGCGTCATAACCCCGTAGCCTGTACTCTATAAATGCCTGCTGATTGATTCACTGATTCTAAACATCAAGCCTCTCAGCTTGGGCTGCTGGAGACTAGACCCGGGGTAGGATTTTTTTTTTAAATATGTTTTTTTAATATTTTATTTATTTATTCATTCAGCAGAGACAGAGAGAGACAGAGAGAGAGAGACAGAGACACAGGCAGAGGGAGAAGCAGGCTCCATGCAGGGAGCCCGACGTGGGACCCGATCCTGGGTCTCCAGGATCACGCCCTTGGCCGAAGGCAGTCGCCGAACCGCTGAGCCATCCAGGGATCCCCAGGGGTAGGATTTTTAATTCACAAAGGAAGTAGGCAAAGCCATTTGTCTTCTTCCCCAACGAGCATTTATCTTGAGCTTGGGTGTACGATGTAGACCCTGGGTGTGCTCATGTGCATGTGTCTGTGACATACGGGTCACACACACACACACACACGTGCACGCAGAACAGAGGCTTACGGGCGGCCAAACAGGTGCACGAGACAAGGAAAGCTTCAGTGGGCTGCCTGGCTCTACACAAACACCCTGTGAGTGTCTCGCTTTGTGAAGACGGAGCGTCTGGATCTGTGCCCTTCTCCTGAGTTACCTTAATTTTCGGACTTGGCTCTCCTGTCTGTGCTCCGGGGTGACCTGGCTCACATTCCTTGTTCGCCCCCTGAAACCAAGGGCTGCTCTGCGGGGGGGATGCAGAAGCATGTAGATAAAAGAGGCTTTGGAAAGCACAAACACACATCTCCTTTAGCTGATAATTCCTGCAAAGGCCATTCATCTCAGGTATTATTATTATTTTTTGAGAGAAAGAGAGAGAGAGAGCGAGCGAGCACATGCGGGGAGGGAGGGCAGAGGGAGAGGGAGAGAGAATCTTAAGTAGGCTCCGCGCTCCCACACTGGGCTCCGTCCCACCCCCCTGAGCCCGTGACCTGAGCTGAAATCAAGAGTTTGACTTTTAACTGAACCATCCGGGCGCCTCTCAGTATTATTTTTAGTAGATGAATGAGTTCCCGGATATTTCCAGAGGTTGAGGAAAGGGTGCGCCGGCCTGGGACCGGGCCCCCCACGGAGTCCCAGCCAAGTATAGGCCTTGGAACCAGCAAGTGGTCAGAGGAGCAGTTTCAAAATTTGTTTTTTCTGAGCGTCAAAGAACAAACTGTGCAAAGCCCCCCAAGATGTTTTCTAGAGGATCAGCTACTGTGGAATTCGTTGAGATTCATTAGTTTACTAATTGCCCTCAATCTTATGTTGCTTTTTAAAAACTCCCCCAGATGTCCCCAAACGAGTTATTTATGATCCACCTTTTAATTGGTATAATAAGCCTCCAGGGACGCCTGGGTGGCTCAGTGGTTGAGCATCTGCCTTTGGCTCAGGTGGTGACCCCAGGGTCCCGGGATCGAGTCCCACGTCAGCCTCCCTGCATGGAGCCTGCTTCTCCCTCTGCCTGTGTCTCTGCCTCTCTTTGTGTCTCTCATGAATAAATAAAGAAAATCTTAAAAAAAAAACAAGCCTCCGAAGTTGTGTGGTTTGGAAATAGACACGAACTTGTTTCTGCTTTTACATATTTCATATTTTTTATTTAAAAAATCAAGGAATATCGGCCTGGAAGGGATCTACTTATCCATCATGCCCAGGTGCTCAAGAACCTGGCCTGACGCTGCAACGGTGACGCCTGGTGTGGGTTGCCTGCCTGCCCCGCTCTCCGGGGCCCAGAGGGAAGAGGCGGGTTGCAAGGCTGAAGGGGTTGGGGTGCGAGGGGTCACCGCCGTCTGTGCCACGGCCTGCCTCTGCCTGCAGGCCCCGTCTTGCCTTCCCTTCATACCTCCTACTTACTGAGGGCACAGAAGGAAGTGCTGGATGGGGGACAAAAGGTCTCAGATCCTTGGCTCTCCTGCTCTCTGACCACTGGACAGAAGAGCCCAGCGCACGCCAGGCCAGAGACCCCACTGGGGATCAGCATTTCCCTTAGTGGTAAAGACCCTTCCAGCAGCTGGAGGGCCGGCATTGGGCAAGGGCTGTGCCTGGCGGTTCCTTGGACTCTGCCCAGCATGTGTAGGCCTGTGGTCTAGGACCCTGGCGAGCCCTGGATGAGGGAAGGAGCCACGACTGTTGGCAGGTGTTGGAGGGTGTGGGGCCCCAGCTGAGGAGCTGGCACTGGGAGCAAGGGGACACCCCCAGCTTCGCACGGTGATGTAAAGTGCTGGTGTCCCTTACCTGGAAAACGTGCTCAGCTCTTGTCTTTACCAGCCATTTACGGGATTAAGTTTGCATCAGAGGCATCGGCAAAGTGGGGAGAAACCACGGTGGTTTTTACGCAGCCCCCAGCCATCTCCCGAGTCAGAAGAACACCGGCCCCGCTAGTTAACCAGGCCCCAAAACGCACCGGGGTTAATGCGAGCTCTCTGGATGGACCCCCACAATGTGAGTGGCGACGCTCCCTCCGCCCGCACCCACGGAGGCGGGGTCAGACGACTTCCCCAGCGACCCCTCCTCGCAGCGGGGACCCCAGCTCACCAAGCAGAGGGGCCAGGCTCTCTGCGGGCGCCGCCTGATTCTGTCCTGGATGCAGCATCCAGGGTTGTTTGCAGGAATGGGCAGGAGGGCGAGAGGCCTTCATGCACAGAATCACCCGACGGTCTCTCTTTAACGCAGGGGCTAACCTTCTGGCCAAACCCTTCTTTCTGGGTTGCCCTCGAGGTCAGGGCTCCCACCAGCCTTTCTCCTCCCCGGGCTTCTCCTGCTGTGGTGGGCAACAGAAGCTGGGCGGCAGAGTGGGGCCTGGGATGGCCCACTCAGGCCCCGGGGGCACCTCCCACAGCCCTGCCCCAAGCACAGGGGTCTGGCATCCTCTTATCGTTGAGGGGCCCCAAGCATATGGGGTGCGGGCTCCTCTATAAGGAGACCCAGGCAGGGAGGAAGCGGGAGGCCGGCAGTATTATTTGGCCACTTCATAGCTGCATAAACATACTTTTCAGAAGGAAAAAGAAAAGAAAAAGACAAAAGCATTTCCCCCCAGTAAATCCACAGTTTGGAGATAACAGGTTTCTCTCTAGAAATCACGTTAGCAGAAATGGAGTGATGGCATCCGTCCTGTAGGCCCTGTGTCCCAGCCCCCAGAGGGGTAAAGGCAGGGACAAGTTGAAGAGGGCCTCTCGGTTTCCTGGAAATCCAACTAAGTGTTTTCCGGGGAATAAGATCAATGGAGACAATGTGAAAATTCATAGACCTAAACATCACTAAAATGGGGCAGGGAGGCTACCAGAGGAGGCTGGAAGGGGGAGCCTTATCGCTTAACATCAATTGCAGGAAGACTTGTCAACTAGAGACCCCAAAGAAGAATCCTCAATGGGAAAGATGATCAATTATAGGCCCCATCAGGGAAAGACGTACTTTGCATCTCCTACAAGCAAAGGATTACCTGGCAACTCAGCCAATGAGAAACCGTCATCGCCTTGGCTGGACCCAGGCTTTTCTCCAACGATCGATCGATCGTTTGTTCAAAGCAACCACTCCCACCTTCCTCCTCCTTCCTTCTCCATAAACTAAGGTTCCTCCGCTCTGTGTGTTGGACTCGCCTATGGTTTAACCATAGCTTGTTTGTCCCGGACTGAAACTCTGTTATTCCTGAATAAACCCATATTTTGCGGGTAAAAGAACTGTTCTTCTTAGTTTTTATTTATTTTTTCCGACTATTTCGCTTTTAAGGTTAACGACTTGGTGGGTTGTGAGCTAAGAACTCTACCCCCAAACTCTGGGGGTTCACAGGGCCTAGGCCTGAGGCGGCCTTAAGTTCTCCTGGCCATAGGGGCTCTTCTGGGGCCAAGGAGGAAAGGTTCTGGACTGGGGAGGGCTGGACCTGCCACAGTCTTCTTGCTCCGAGGTGAAGCCAGGTGCCAGGAAGTGTCCAGAAAAGTTCTGGGATTTGCTGATTGGACGAACTTGGGTTATTGGCCAAAACAGCAGATGTTCACTATAATATATATGACTATATATATATACACATATATACACACATATATACATATATAATATATATATTCACTATAATTGCTTTATTTATGCTTAGTTGAAAACTCCATCATTTATAATAAAAACAAAGTTCCCATTTGTTTAGCTATTGATGTAAAACAGATCACCCCGAAATTTACGGCTTAAAATGTTGATGGTTTATTATGGCTTAGACTTTTTTTTAGGTTGGTTAGGCGGTACCTTTGCTGATTTCACCTGAGATCATCAGTGGGTTGTATTCAGCTGGGGAGCCAGGCATGCTGGGAGGTCGGCAGGTGTCAGGCATTCCTGCTGGCCACGTGGTTCTCCTCCAGTGGCCTCCTCCAGTGGCTTGGCTTCCTTAAGTGGCAGTGTTGAAGCTACATTCCAAGAGAGTAAATATTGAAACTGCTGTGCTCACGAGTCACACAACGTCCCTCCCCACATTGTTATCCCTAGTAAGTCAGAGGGTGGCCCAGGCTCAAGGCTGAGTAAACAGCTCTACCTCTTCATGGCTCCATAAAGGAAGGGGGTATACAATGCCGTGGCTTTGTTTTTAGTCCAGACAGCTATTTTTTCTAAGCATAGCCATGTTCCCAAATTTTAACATATATTGCTCTTCCCGTCGTCTATTTATACCTGGTGACTTTTGTTTATTTCCAGTTTGACCAGGAAATCAACTTTCAGTTTACAAGTTGGTTTAACCAATCATTTTGCTATTTTTTTTTCATAGTGGTAAGAGTGCGTACCCTGTTAATTTGGGAATTAATTTAGGGTTTGTTTGTTTGTTTGTTTTTTGTAGCTTAGTATATGATTTTGTAGAAATCATTTGTATAAAAAATGCACCATGGACATTTGAAAAGATTGTGACTTCTTGTTGCTGAAAAGAAGTGGAAATTGATAGATTTATCACTTTATATTTTTGAAAGATCCTATATACACTCTATCCTAGATCTACCTGTCTAGTGTAGCCTGGTGCTTTCCTACAGGAGGATGTGAGAGGCATTATGTTGAGTAGGTGAGGAGCTGAAATAAATCAAGAAATGGTTTTCATCCCAACCACAGTTGACCTGGGGTGGGGACGGAGGGAGAGCCCTGGAGTAGAGGGAAGCGCGTGTGTTTCAGACTGTCAACAATGATCACAACCAGTGCAACAGGAGGGCTTCTTTCCAAAGAACGTCATTAGCAGTACTGAAGACAATAGGATGCGCTTATTTGTTGGGGGATAGATCTGTATAATTGACTTGGGGAGACAGAGGTAACGTAGCAAAGCATAAGGGACAACAGAGGAAGTGGCAAAAAAGTTATGAAGCAGGAGAGTGACAGGTCAGACAGGT
Source organism: Canis lupus dingo (assembly GCF_003254725.2). Lineage (NCBI taxonomy): Eukaryota > Metazoa > Chordata > Mammalia > Carnivora > Canidae > Canis > Canis lupus. Next base: position 119,534,355 of record NC_064243.1, read on the forward strand.
CAGACAAAGAGATCTGTGGGAAGGGAGTCAGAGGGGAGCCTCCAGCCTGGAGTGGGCTCTGAGCTTACAGAGCTGCCTTGAACCCTGAGCAAGGTTTCCTCTGGCTTGAGGCGGCTGGGGGAGTTGTGTCTTAGTTCTTCAAGCCCATTAGCAGTTAAGTCAGAGTCACTGCTAGGCTTCCTAGTGAACTAGAAGTTTCCCATTTTTTGGTGGAGCCATTTTGCTTTGAGTTTTTAGCGGTTGGTGATATGTCTTATGAGCTTTTTTCTTTCTTTCTTTCTTTTTTTTTTTTTTTTTTGCATATTTTTTTTATTGGAGTTCGATTTGCCAACTTGTAGTATAACACTCAGTGCTCATCCCGTCAAGTGCCCCCCTCAGTGCCCGTCACCCAGTCACCACCCGCCCCCCACCTCCCCTTCCACTACCCCTTGGGTTAGTTTCCCAGAGTTAGGAGTCTCTCATGTTTTGTCACCCTCTCTGATTTTTCCCACTCATTTTCTCTCCTGTTCCTATAATCCCTTTCACTATTTTTTTATAGAACAACAAAGCCTGATCTTGCATAAAGTTGTTGGGGGTGGCCAGAATTTAGTTTTCTCAGGAGAAGGACCCTATGGCTTGTCCTTGGGCCTGTGGAACCATGTGCTGATTCCTGTGGTGTCCTCAGACTCTTCAGGAGTGAAGAACTTTTTATTAAAACACTGGAGTGCTGCTCCACTCCAGTGGCAAACAGTAATTCATTGTTTTTGTCTTGTGAAAATATTTGCTAGTTGATGGTTCAGTTTGACCTGTTTACTTGCCAAAGAGATGCAAATCTTAGGTCACTTAAGAATTCAAGAACTAATTCCCTGTGGGATGTCTTTCTATGGTCAAGGTAATGACCAGTTCAATAAAAGGCCAAGCATAATCATGATGTGGAATAAAATGCATTATGCAGGGTGGTCCAAACCCTGAGAAGGTCTTGAACTACTGTGCACATCTTGATTGCTAATTGGAAAAAGGTGTTTCGGCCCAGAAACCACTGAAATATGTGAACCAAGAGTCATTGGTTATGGAAATTAAAATCAAAGGCGTCAAGCTTTGCATTTCTGATTACATATTTAAACCACACGATTACAGTGTCTAAAAATCAATTTTTACTATAGTCATAAGTAGTAATTAGACATAGACTTTTAAAATTCAAATCATATTTGTATTAGATGAAATTTCTCCACTTTTTTTACCCCCAAGCAGAAGAAGAATTGAATGGGAAACTACCGCCAGTGGCTGCTTATTTTACAGGTAGTCCTTAAAATAGTTCAGTTGCAACCCATTCATCTCGAGGGAGACGGACGCACTGGGGAAAAAGTGAACAAGTTGTCTCCCTTCAAATATTGTACCATTTATGCTCGTGGCTGTTGGTTTTTAGAGCTTTCGAAATCTTGTCAAGGATTTGATACCATAGAAAGAGGAAAAGAAAATGGGGGTGGGGTAGGGAAGAGAGCAAGAGGTAAAACAGCAAAGATCAGTTCCTCACCAGAGTGAGTAAGAAAGAAGGGCCTGGAAGCAATGAAAACCCCAGCACCCAGACTGTGGTCCCTAAATACCATTCCCTACCTAAAGGAAACAAGGCTGCTTGGAAAAAACTGGATTCCAGGTCTGGAGCAGAAAATGTACAAACAAAAGCTAGAACGTCTTGTTCCCAAATGCAAGGACATGCTCCCAGGTTGATGGGAACTTGGCGGGAAGGACAGAGGAACTAGCTTGGAGACATCCCCACCGGGCACATCTGGGACCATTTGAGCATAAAGAATGGGTTATAACACGTTGCATAATAATGTTGCTCCTCATGTCCCACCCCTATAAAAATGACAATAAATAAAAATATAGAAGAAATGGTTAAACTAGAAAATCACTTTTTTGCACCAAGTTTTGTTATAATTGATTCAGATGAAACTCCTTGGTGGATGCTAAACCACTGAGTGATAGGTTGTTGGAACAGGATAGTCAGATAGTCTCAAAGTATCACCTCAAAAGACTTACCAGTTAAAGGAAGAAAGAGGATCAAGACAATGGAGGAATCTGGCGGTTGTCACCATAAGAAATGGTGAGACTTCACCGATAATGGGACCAGCTGACACCATGGGTCTTCCAATGAAGGGCACAGCTTCATCTGTAAGTATCCTTGCCCATAATGTTTAACCTGAGTCTAGCCATAAGGAATCACCTGGAAAATCCACATTTAGAGATTTTGTATGCAACAAGAGGCTTGGATTCTTTAAAAAATAGTGTTTGCTGCCTGCCTGGCTCAGTCAGAAAAGCATGCAGTTCTTGATGTTGGGGTCATGAGTTCAAGCACCTTGTTGGGTGGAGAGATTACTTAAATAAATAAAGCTTAAAAAAAAAAGTCAGGAGACACCTGGATGGCTCAGCATGTGACTCTTTTTTTTTAGCATGTGACTCTTGATCTCAGCTCAGGTCTTGATCTCAAGACTGTGAGTTCAAGCCTTGCATTGGATTCCATGCTTGGCCTGGAACCTACTTAAAAATAAATAAAATAAATAAAATAAAACCACAACCAAACAAAACAAAAGTGTCAGTGTCAAGATGCAGGGAACCATTCTGGATTAAAGAGAGTGAAGAGATACAACAACTAAATGCACTGTGTGATCATTGACTGGATCTTGGATTAAAAAAAAAAAAGGTATAAAGGGCACAAGTAGGACAATCTGGGAAATTTAAACATGGCCTACTTGTTAGTTGATAAATAATAAGGTTAAATTTCTTAATTGTAATAGCTTGCCTTTTTGAGGGAATGTCTCTGTTCTTTAAGATTTTCAGACTGAACTAATCAGGAGTAAAGTGGTACGACGTCTGCAATTCATCTCGGATACATGAGCCTCCCCGAAACCGTGTGGGTGCTTGTGTGCACGTGTGTATAAATACGGGGAGAGTGATAAGCATTAACAAGTGAATCTAGGTTGAAGGATGTGAGGCTGTTCATCATACTATTATTCCGACTTTTCTGCAGATTTGAAGATGGTTAAAATGAAAGGTTGAGGGGGAAAAGCTGGTCAAATCAGGGTGACTCCATGTGAGACGAGTTTTTTAATTCATTCTTTAAAAAGAATGAATTTAGGTGCAGTTACATTTTTAAACTAATGTCAATATGATTGCAATTAATTCTTGTTTTTCTTAAGTCATACCTAATTGATTTTTAGGCAGGTTACATATTTGCATAGAAATATGTTCACCTGATTTACAAAAAGGTCTGCAGAGGAATTTCCTTCCATCCTGAGTCCCAACTGCTCTGTTTCTGCCTCAAATCCACCCCCCGCCGCCCTTAGTTTCTGATGTACCCTTTTGGAGGTCGTGTGTACATAAATATAAAATATATATTTTGCTTTTCTTCCTTTGCCGCACAAGACAGCTGCTCATTCTACATGTGGTTCTGCATCTGGCCCTTCGCTTAACAAGATCTTCAATATCTTTCCACAAAGAGCTTTGTCATCTGCATCTTGTACTAGAGCTGCCCAGTGTTCTACTGCGTGCACTTATTTAACTTCTCTAACCTTGAACGAACTTATTTAACCTTTGGCAGACTTTAGATCGCTCCTTAGCCTTTGCTGTTGCGAGCAGGACTACAGTGAACGCCCTTGAACGGGCACCTTCTCACACCATGTGCTGGTTTGAGTATCCGTAGGATGAAATAACCAAGTGGGATCGGTGAGTCGTCAAGGATCAAGGATATGCTTTTGTAATTTGGGGGCCTATTGCTCATGGAGACATAGCGCCCCTTCACGTCCATGTCCCTGCCAGGTGCAGAAACGTGCCTTCCCCAGAGCCCGGTCAACAGGTTGTGCTATGCCCCTATGGGGTGTCGCCAGTTGGATGGAGGAAAAATGTATCACGGGGAAATGTTCGTTTGCCTTTGCTGTAATGAGTGAGGTTGAGCATCGTGTCATATGTCGAAGAACCATCTGTAGTACCTTTTCTGTGAGCTGTTTGTTCACATCTTTTGCCTCTTTATTATCTGATTCAATTTTGTGGGAACAAGGAGTTTACTAGAGCAATTAGAGCTTACACAGATGTGGGAGGTTAAAGGCCCGGAACAGAGGTGTTGAAAGTCTGTACCGGTGACAGGAAGAAACACTGGGGCAGCTGGGGGATCAGAGCCTGTGGGAAGGTGCCCGGAGCTGGGTGTGTGAGAGAGGAGGGCCGAGAGGGCCGTGCAGGTGGGTCCTGCAGCCCAGCGCTCTGCAGCCGGCTGGGGCCACTCTTGGCTGATGGTGCCTGAATCAGCCAGTGTCTCACCAACAACACACCTTCCGAGAGTAATGGTGTCCGCTTCATTTCCATCCCTTCGAACGTCACACAGGTTCCTCTCTTGGCCAGTTTTAACCCAGGGCCGTGTAGGAGACTGGTTTCCCAGCCTTAGGCCAGAATGGTGGTGTCAGTGTTGAGAATACCCAGCATGCCCCACCCCTTTGTCATCTTGGCAGCCAAACCCTCTTCCTTTCCCTATACTCGGACTCAGAGAGGAGCAGAATCACACTTTGACCCAACAGGAGGCAACGATCCCTCATTTACGCATCTTTAGGTGATGTTCGTCCCTCTTGTGACTGGGTCACAACCCACCTTTGGCGCCCTGGGATACAGGGTTCTCTACTCTTGCAGTCCGTTCTAGCTGCGCCCATGGGCTACCACAGGTGGGGGTGCTTAAACAACACACATTCGTTCCCACAATCAAGGCAACGATCGATCGGATTCCTGCTGAGGACCCTCCTCCTGGTTTGCAGATGGCTGCCTTCATGCTGTGTCCTCAGGTGGTAGCAAGAAAGGGGCAGGAGAGCAGGAGGTGGAGGGAGGGGAAGAAGGGGAAGGGGAAGGGGGGCAGGGAGGAGGCCTGGAGAGCTTGGCGTCTCTTCTTACAAAATCCTGTTCTTGAGGCCTAACTACCTCCCAAGGCCCCAGCTCCGAATGCAGTCACGCAGGGGATGGAGTCTCAAGGTGGGAATGTTGGTGGGATCCCCTCTGGGAAGCTCGAGGGCTGCCTTTCTCTCAGGAGCCTACAGTTCATGGACAGTTCAGTCCAGAGGCGATTTACCCACCAGATGTCATTCTAACCATAGGCAACGTTGCCTAGTAGCGTAGTTCCGGGCCATCTTCTCAGGCCTCCCCAGTGAATCCATTACAACGAACCACCCCCAAACACAGCAGCTTAGAACAACAGTCTTTTATTTGTTCAGGATTCTGTGGATCAGCAATTTGGGCCGCCCTCATCCGGGTGGTTCTTCCGCAGGTCACCCAAGTGGCTGTACTTACCTGGTGTCCGACTGAGGCTGGATGCCTAAGATGACCTCACTTACGTAGCTGGTAGGTATTTATTACATTCTTACAGTTTTTCAATGAATTCTCTTGAATTTTCCAATTATATCATCTGCAGATTGTGATAGTATATATCTTCCTTTCTAACTTTTATACTTCGAGTTTCTTTTTTTAAGATTTTATTTATTAGGGCAGCCCTGGTGGCGCAGTGGTTTAGTGCCGCCTGAAGCCCGGGGTGTGATCCTGGAGACCCGGGATCGAGTCCCACGTCGGGCTCCCTGCATGGAGCCTGCTTCTCCCTCTGCCTGTGTCTCTGCCTCTCTCTCAATCTGTGTGTCTCTCATGAATAAATAGAATCTTAAAAAAAAAAAAAGATTTTATTTATTAGAGAGAGAGTGCACAAGGAGGGTGTGGGGTGGGAGGGAGAAGGAGAGGCAGATTCCCCGCTGAGCAGGGAGCCTGACTATAGGGTTCAGTCCAGGACCCCGAGATCATGACCTGAGCTGAAGGCAAATGCTTAACCCATTGAGCCACCAGGTGCCCCACTTTTAATTTCTTTTTTTTTTTTTTTAAGATTTTATTTATTTATTCATGAGAGACACAGAGAGAGGGAGAGAGGCAGAGACACAGGCAGAGGGAGAAGCAGGCTCCATGCAGAAAGCCCGATGTGGGACTCGATCCTGGGACTCCAGGATCACGCCCTGGGCCAAAGGCAGACGCTCAACCACTGAGCCACCCAGGGATCCCCCCCACTTTAAATTTCTATTAACTAATTGCATTGACTAGGACTGGCAAGACGATGTTATGGAATAGGGGTCATGGGGCATCCTTGGGTCCTTCGGAACTAGTGGGACTGCCCCTAGTGTATCCCCACTATGTTGATGCTAGCTTTTGGGTTGAGGTTTTGAAAAATCACATTGAGGGGCACGTGGCTGGCTCAATTGGTAGAAACTGTGACTCTTGATCTCGGGGTCATAAGTTCAAGCCCCAGTTGGGAGTGGAGATTAAAATTAAATAATTAAATTAAATTAAATTAAAATAAATAAATAAACTCCAAAAACAATCACATTGGATGTAAACGGGTATCTCTTTATTTCAGTGTCTTTAAGATTGGCATTCCTTGAATGTGTCTTTTAGCATTTATGAAACGATCATGATTTCTCCTTAGATTCAATGATAGGAAAACAAATCACATAATCAGAAATCTACTCCCAGAATTCAAATCAATTTCCCATTTGATACTGGCTATAGAGTTTCTTCCAGAGAGCTAAGTCCGGGATGTCCGGGATCAGGGTAATAAGAGAAGTAGATGAACTTGAGTGACATTTTGGAAATGGAAGCAATGATGGATGCAATGTGGCAATGTGGGATGTGAAGGATGAAGAGGAATTAAGGATGACTTCTGAGTTAGATCTTGAGAAATGGCTCTGAGGTCACCAATAATTCTTTTTTTTAAAGATTTAATTATTATATTGAGAGAGAAAGTATAAGCAGAAGTAGGGGCAGAGGGAGAGGGAGAGGAGAGGAGAGGAGAGAATCTCAAGTAGACTCTCCACTGAACCCCACACAGGGCTCGATGCCACAACCCTGAGATCATGACCTGAAATCAAGAGGGAGACACTCAACTGACCAAGCCACCCAGGCGCCCCCCCCAATAACTCCTGATGGCTAGATGCAGTGGGACCTTTCCCACCTTAGCTAACACCTGAGGTCTGTGACTCTACCGACCACTCTCTCCACTTCCTGTTCTGCGACCGTAGGGCCCCACCGTCACTGTTTCTTCCCAGTCTCTTGGTGGGCTCTTCGCCCCCTGCCTAGGATGCTGAGGCTAGAGCCCCCAGCCCGGCTCTGTTCTTAGCTGCCTTCTGTCCCTGCACAGTCTCCAGTAATCTCATCTCTGGCCAGGGGTCCCCCGTGATGTGCCACCTGTGATGCGGACGGCTCCCACACCTGTGTCTCTAGCCCTGTCTTGCTCCCCAGCTCCCAGCTGCAGACCCACATCCCCGTGGGACTCCTCGCTACATAGATCACCTAGATCGTCTGCAGGTGTCTCAAATCCTTCAAGCCTAAAACCACACTCCTTATCTGCTCTAATTCTTGCACCAATTCGGATGTGTTTTTGTCCACAGCATCGAGGAATTCTTGGACACCAACTGAGCATCCTAAAATTCAACTCCATTCCGACACTATTTGGACATGCATCAGACCCCACAGGTTAAGGGCTCGATCCCACAAGTCGGCCCCCTGCCCCCTTCAGATGCCAAGAGTTCGGGTTGTCACCTGTGCTTCTGACTGGCTGTGGATCGGAGGTCCCAAGACCCCCTCCTTGGGTGTGATTAGCTTGCTAGAGCGGCTCACAGAACGCAGAGAAGCATTTCACTTACTGGATTACCAGTGATTATAAAAGGATAGAATTCAGAAATAGCCAGATGGAGGAGATGCATAGGGCCAGGTACGGGGATGGGGTGTGGAGCTTCCCCACACCCCCTCCAGGTGCACCATTCTCCCCAGAGCTCCACTAGTGCACCAACCCAGAAGCTTCCTGAACCCCATCCTTTTAGGGTTTTAACGGAGGCTTCACTGCACAGGCAAGATTGATTAAATCATTGGCCATCGACTATAACACCCAGCCCCACGGCCTCCCCTCTTCAGAGGTCAGGGGGTGGGTCGGGAAGTTCCAACCCTCCAGTAGCAGGTTGGTTCCCTTGGCAACCAGCTTCCAGCCTTTGGCGCTTCCCCAAACCACCTCATTAGCATAACAAAAGACCATTTTTCTCTTCTCAGGAAATTCCAAGGGTTTTAGGAGCTCTGTGGCTGGAATGGGAAGAAGACCAAATATATATATATATATATATATTCCTCCTTACAAATCAGTGTCACATCTCCCTTCCTCTGAGCGCGATGGGGTCGGGGTCGGTGTATCACAGGTCTCTTTCCCTCCTTCCTTTTTCCTGATCAGGAACTGGGTCCTGAAAACTCCGACATCTCACGTCTGTTCCTTCCAGGCTCTTAGTCCCGGTCACCTGGGTTGGGACTGACACGACAATCTCCTAAATGCTCTCTCCACCCCCTTCCTGCGTTCCTAACCTCTCTGTTAGCCTCGGGTGTCTTTAAAAAAAATCTGTTGAGGAAGATTTTGTGTTCTAAGAGACTCAGAATGAATTTTTGCTGGAAGAACAATGAGAGAACAGAACGCTCTGTCCTCCTGGATCTTTATTCTGAGCAGGGAAGTGTGGGGAGCCCAGGTTCCTCAGCCCCGTGACTGGGACGTTGTAGAATTTCACATATTTTAAGAAGAATTTCCTCGGCCAAGTGCATCACAGATCACCTGCAGAACACTCGCCCGACGGGCATGGCCTCTGTGTCTCTGGGGTTGTGGGGAGGACGCCCTCCACCTGCTGAGGCCGACCTTGCAGCTCCACCAACTGCCATCCTAGTTCCTTCGCTTGACTTTCAAGGTTCACCTTTAGAAAAAAAATCTTTAAGATTTTATTTATTTATTGGAGAAAGAGGGAGAGAGAGCACCGAGGAGGGAGGAACAGAGGGAGGGGGAGAAGCAGCCTCCCCACTGAGCAGGGGGCCTCATGCCACAGGGCCTCAATCCCGGGACCCCGGGGTCGTGACCCGAGCCCAAGGCAGACACTCAACCGAATGAGCCACCCAGGCGCCCCTTAGAAATTTTTTATGAGAAAATGTGATCCTGAAATAGTTTTGACTAATCACAGATACGGAGAGCCAGTCTGTTGCTGCTGGCATTTTGAGCGACAGGGGGACAGGCAAGGTCCTGGAGGGCCTTGGGGGTGGGGCAGGGAGGGCGCGGGGCTGCCCACCCACAGGGCTGTGGGGTGGCCTGGCAGGTGTAGGAGGGCTGGGCAGGTGGCTGCGGGGTGAGGGTGCCGGAGGGACCCAGTTCAGAGGACCCAGCCTGGGCTTCAGGGTGGGCGCCCTGGGAGGGGAGGGAGCAGGGCCAGGGGAGCTGGGGAGGCCCAGGGAGGAGCGGGAGCCGAGCTGCCAGGAGGGGGGTGACCTCAGTTTATGGGAGTGTCTGAAGAGAAGGGGTGAGGGACAGCGGGTGAGGGACAGCGGGACATTTGATTTGTGCCATCAAATGTGGCAAAAGCAGCAAGATTCAAGAACAGCCCCTGGGCGGATCATTTAGTGGCAGTGGAATCATTCTAGGGGGAAAAGAAAAAGCAAAGGATGGGCAGCCGGGGGTGGGGGTGGGTGGGGTGGGTGGGGGTGGGGGGGCTCAGCGGTTTAACGCCACCTCGGCCCAGGGCATGATCCCCGGTCCTGGGATCGAGTTCCGCGTCGGGCTTCCCGCATGGAGCCTGCTTCTCCCTCTGTCTGTGTCTCTGCTTCTCTCTCTCTGTGTCTCTCATGAATAAATAAATAAAATCTTAAAAAAAGAAAAGGAAAAAAACAGCATATACTATATAACTATATATTGATAATATACGATACTATATTTATAGCATTATGTAATATATCCACATGTCACACTGTATATACACTATTATTATATAATATATACTTTATTTTTTTTCTAAGATTTTATTTGAGAGAAAGAGAGAGAGCATGCGTGGGGGGGGAGGGGGGAGGGAGAAACAGAGGGAAGCAGGCTCCCCGGTGAGCAGGGAGCCCGATGTGGGGCTCGATCCCAGGACTCCGGCGTCATGACCTGAGCCCAAGGCAGACGCTGAACCGCCGAGGCCCCTGGGCACCCCGAGGCTTTACTGCTTTAGAATGATTCAATGCATAATTTTTTCTTAAATTTCATAAATTTTTCTTTTCCTATTTCTGAAGTCCCAGAAAATCACTAAGGTTTGTGGAAGACCCCGTGGGCCAGGCGCCCACGGCCACATCGTTCTCTGCACCAGGGAGCCCCCAGTTCGGACACTGGACGCGGCGTCACCGGAGAACATTAGAGGCCCTAAGGGGCCAGGTTCGCATGGCTCTGTCCCAAGGGCACCAACACCTGAGCACAGGTGCCGCGGAACCTGGGGTGGCGGGGCCCCCACCGGCGGACGGGTGAGTGCCGGGGGCAGCGGGCGCCCGGTGACCCCAGCAGTCCCACGCGCCCGGGGCAGTGCAGCGGCGGCCCCCGAGGGACCCCACAGGCCCGAGGGTCCCCATACTGTCCCCGGACTGTGCTCCAGGTCCTGGGACAAAGGGCACATGGGACACTGAGATTTGGGAGGCTCTCAGGGCTGCGCGGGGGCTGGAATGCTACATCTCCCAGCACACCTGCCCCCCAGCACACCTGCCCCCCAGCACACCTGCCTCCCCAGCACACCTGCCTCTCCACAGTACACCTGCCTCCCCCCAGCACACCTTCCCCCAGCACACCTGCCCCCCAGCACACCTGCCTCCTCCAGCATACCTGCCTCCTCCAGCACACCTGCCTCTCCCAGCACACCTGCCCCCCAGCACACTTGCCCCCCCAGCACATCTGCCTCCCCCCAGCACACCTGCCTCTCCACAGTACACCTGCCTCCCCCCAGCACACCTTCCCCCAGCACACCTGCCCCCAGCACACCTGCCCCCCAGCACACCTGCCTCCCCCTGCATACCTGCCTCCTCCAGCACACCTGCCTCTCCCAGCACACCTGCCCCCCAGCACACTTGCCCCCCCAGCACACCTGCCTCCCCCCAGCACACCTGCCTCTCCACAGTACACCTGCCTCCCCCCAGCACACCTTCCCCCAGCACACCTGCCTCCCCAGCACACCTGCCCCCAGCACACCTGCCCCCCAGCACACCTGCCTTCCCCTGCACACCTGCCTCCTCCAGCACACCTGCCTCTCCCAGCACACCTGCCTCCCCCAGCACACATACCTCCATCAGCACACCTGCCTCCCCCCAGCACACCTGCCTCCCCAGCACACCTGCCTCCCTGCTCCTCCCCGGGAGCTGACCTGTAGCTTCCATTTGAGTCTAAGGGGTGCAGCTTTCTAACAGGGCGTCAATAAAACTTCAGGATCATTTAGTGCCTCGTTGAGTCTCTAAATTCAGCTGAAGCAGTTTATATGGAATCGGGCCATGTCTGCGATGCCTTTTTTTTTTTTTCCATTTATGTCTAAGAAGTCACACTCTTGACTTTTTCTTAATTCTTAAATTCCTTCGCTATGATTGCGGCCGCCTGGTGCATATGGATGACCTTGGGTAGTTTGCTGTGGCCACCGTGCAAGTCAACAAATAAATACAGTAGAAAAATAATACGGAAAATCCCAAAAGGCGAACCACGGGGGGTGAGAAATGAGTTTAAACAAAAACTCCAGAAATTCCTTTAAGGAAAATGCACTGAGACGAGCGCCAGTATATTTGGAATATTGATGCTCCTTCCTGCCAGAGAACCCTTGGCTTTTTGCTAGAAATGACGTCGGGTTTTATTATGGCTTTTGTTCCGCCGACCTCTTCTTTCACCTCTGGGAAGAAGTTACTGCTTTTCTTCAGTATCTGTGCTTTGGTTCCCAGCCTTCCTGGCAAACAGTTATTAAGTGCCTACTGTATGCACCGTTCCAGCTGACAGCCTGGTTCCTGCTCCAGTTCTTGCCGCCCCCCTTCATTCTTCTTCCCCTCCTCGCCCAGAGGGGCAACCTGGCTCTGCGGGGCAGGCCAGCCGCACAATAGGGCTGCACCCTGGGGGGTGTGGGGTCAGCAGGGGGGACTCGGGCTATTTCCGGAGCATCCTTGGAGCTTTGGTCTCTCTTTTCCACCCAAGAGCCAGGGTACTGCCAGTGAGGCCCACGCTTGAAATCTTCAGTTCAGAAATTTATGTTCAAATCCCTTAGAAGGGGAGAATCTGGCCCAGTTGGGGATTATCTTAAAACTGCGCATTATATTTTTATTATTTTTTTTGGCTTTTTTTTTGTATATTTTTTATTGGAGTTCGATTTGCCAACATATAGTATAACACCCAGTGCTCCATATTGTATTAAATATAGAATATTTTAATATATATCAAACATATAATAGATCATATATGTAACACATAATATACAATAATATAATAATATTATATATTCAATATTCTAATATGATAAAAAAAATCAAATTAAATATAGAATGGTGGCGCCTGGGTGGCTCAGTTGGTTAAGTGTCAGAGTCTTGATTTCGGCTCAGGTCGTGATCTCTGGGTGGAGAGATGGAGCCGTGCTTGGGGCTCCAGCTCAGCGGGGAGTCCGCTCCTCTCCCTCTCCCCCTCCCCCAGGGTGTGCTCTCTCTCTCAAATAAATAAATGAATCTTCAAAAAAAAAAAAAAATGTTAAGACGTCTCTGATGCTTAGCATACCCATCCCGATCCTGGGTCTGTCTCTAACGTGGAAAATCTGACACGGACACACGAGGGGACAAGGTGGCATGAGCCCACGTGTCAATAACTGTCAGCTTAGAGCCACTTTGGTCTCATCTGTGCCCTCTTCTCACTGGATGTTTGGGAGCAACCCCAGACATCATGCAATTTCATCTGTAGGTATTTCAGTATGTATTTCTAAAGAAGAAGGAAAAGGAAAGGAAAATTCAGAGCCGCTATGCCCTTAATTCCCTTATGCAGTTTCTTCAGATCGAACACCTAGTTAGCACATGTTCAGACGAGTCAAGGGCCTTTGTCGGTTCGTCTGTTGTCTGGGGTTCCAGATAAGGTCCACACGTGGGAGCTCACATTTGGGTACTTCCTTTTTTTTTTTTTTTTTAAGATTTTATTTATTTATTCATGAGAGATACACACATAGAGAGAGAGAGAGAGAGAGAGAGAGGCGGAGACACAGGTAGAGGGAGAAGCAGGCTCCATGCAAGGAGCCTGATGTGGGACTCGATCCCAGGACTCCAGGATTGCATCCTGGGCTGCAGGCCGTGCTAAACCGCTGAGCCACCCAGGCTGCCCACATTTGGCTACTTCCGATTTGCACAGTGCCCACCACTGGTTCCGAGTGTTTTTATGAGAATCCCATGTAATCCTTACTCCTGTGACTTTTGTGATGTTAGTGTCCACACGGCGGTACAGAGGAGGACACCGGGTGTGTAGCTGGTCCAGGCAGGATCCAAACCGCAGAAGCTGCGTGCTGAGCTTGGCAGCCTTGCCCTCAAGGCCACGGTTCCCGTGAGGACCCCTTACCTACAGCCCAGTTCTCGCAGGTTCCAGAAAGACCATTCCCTCCCCTGCTGTCTTCAGGCCCCGGCCCTGGGAGGGGGCGGAGAACGGGAACAGCTGGCTGGTGTTGCTGGTCCCCACGCTCACACCACCCCAGCTGCTCCTCATCACCCAGCCCCACCCCTCTAAAGAGTTCGTTAAACTGCTTGCCTTAGACCCCGGGAGCACCCAGCAGGGACCAAGTGGACGCCCTCACTCCTGGGAAGTGCCAGGGCTCCGAGGCAGCTTGCTTCTGGTAGGTTCTTCGCACCTCTTACTCAGAAACAGAGTGAAGACCTAAGAAGACAGTGGTTGAGGGGACGCCCAGGTGGCTCAGTAGTTGAGCATCTGCCTTCAGCTCAGGTCGTGACCCCAGGTCCTGGGGTCCAGCCCCACATCGGGCTCCCTGCTCAGTGGGGAGCCTGCTTCTCCCTCTCCCTCTGCCCCGCCCCCTGCTTGTGCTCTCTCTGTCAAAAAAATAAATCTTAAAAAAAAAAAAAGACAACAGTTGAGAAGCCATTGAAGATGAGGATGGAGAGAGTTTACGTTGGCGTATTTTAACTTAGTATTGAATATCCCCATATTAAAAAAAAACCCAAACTTGTTCTAATGTTGTGAGAATTATCACACTATCCATTTTGCTATTTTGTCTGTTAACCACTTCATGTCTGTGTGCTAAAACTGTTGATCCAAGCAACTTCTCTTTTTCAAAAGGGGCCATGTAACCTTAAGTTCCTGTTGTACCACTTTTGAAGTGTTTGGAAAACCAGTGGGGCTCTCGGTGGCACACCCCGGGGGTTGCCAGCTTCAGCCTCCCCATTGGGTTTTAATTGTCATCGCAGAGAAGAATGGTTCCTCTCCAGAGTTTAGACAGCTGGTCCGTGGTGAGGACATTGTCTCTGAAAGAGTTACCATGACAACCTCCCTCTTCAAGGTAAGCATTTGAGTTTTATCAAAACAAAGGACTTGGCTTTGTATGAAATCGGTCCCCATGGCAGTGCTCATCACCGGGTGCATGCTGTATCAGCCGCCTCCGCTCCTGGGGTATTTTTACCCCGAGATCTGGGGGCTTGGCTCATGACTGGGTGGCCGCCTCCTCGCATGTTGGACTCAGACCAGAGGCCTGGTCTCTTCCATGAAACAAACTCCGTCCTCCCTACCTAAAGCGAGCTCTCTGTTGGCTGGAGATGGCTCATCATGTAGTTGCCACTTCCTCTTGGAATGTGGGCTCTAAGATTTGGAAAGAGAATGTGATGCGCTGGAGCAGACACTTCTTCTTTGTCTCCCTCCAGCCTCCTTCCCTTCTCCCCCTTCTTCTCAGAAAAGTATTTCACTTCTTTTGGTGGACCGGGCCATTGGCTTACTCAGCAAATGTTCCCAGGACGGGTGGTTAGCCATTTGGGGAGAAGTCACTTCTCTGCTTTTGTGCTATTCACGAAACTCTGGATGGATTAAAAATCTAAACATAGGGGCACCTGGGTGGCTCAGTTGGTTAAGGGTCTGACTCTTGCTTTCAGCTCAGGTCATGATCAGAGTCGTGAGACTGATCTGCGAAACAGGCTCTGCACTCAGCGTGGAGTCTGCTTAAGGTTCTCTTCCTCTCTCTGCTACGCCATCCCCACCCCATATGTGCATGTGCGTGCGTGTGCGTACATACACACACTCTCTCTCTAAAAAAAAAAATAAATAAAAAATCTAAGTGTAAAAGAACTAAAGTATCCAAAAAGATATAGAAGCATGTTTTCATAATCTGAGAGATGGAAAGAAAAGAAATTTAGAAGCAATAGAAGAAAAGAGGGGGAGGCACCTGGGTGGCTCACTCAGTTGAGCATCTGGACTCTTGATTTCTGCTCAGCTCATGATCTCGGGGTCCCAGGATGGAGCCCCACGTCTGGCTCCCTGCTCAGCAGGGAATGTGTTTGTCTCTCTCCCTTTGCTCCTACCCCTGTTCTCTTTCTCTCTTTAATAAATAAATCTTAAAAAAAAAGGGGAATTCCAAATTTTAAAACTTATGTACACAACCATGTCATAACGTTAAACAAAAAATAACAAAATTGAAATCATACTTATGGTATCTGGCAAAGTGTTAATATCTATAGAGTGGGAAGGGCTTCTGAACATTAAGGCAAATAAAAGGTAAAAAGTACTCAATGTGAGTAAACTATCAAAACTACGACTGTCACCTCTTGGGTCAGCCTAAATGTAAGACTCTAGAGAATTTACAGTCCTTCAGGGATGGTAAATGTGGCAGTTGGTGTCCATTTAAAATGCCCATGACTGTCAACTCCCAAATTCCCTTTCTCTTTCTAATGATACAGGAATATTCTTACAGACTGAAGATGTGTGCGAGAATGTGTGAGTGTGGAAGCATGTGTGGGTGTGAGGCAGAGAGAGGAATGTGAATCTAACGTTGCTGGTAAATTTACTCAGTCTCTGTCCTTCACCAGGAGCAGGGACGTGGTCGGTCCCATTCACCCCTCTGTCACCATGGCAGGTGCTCAACTAGTCGAGTGAATGACTCTCAAGCAGATGCAATTTAAAAAACGAGGATTATGTTCTTAATCTGTCATGTGGATTTGGGTCAATGTATGAATGGTACAGAGGGTCTGAGTCATGATGTTGTTCGTGCCGCTCCCACAGATGTAGTAAATTCCCGAAGTTGCAATGCATAAAGCAAAAGTGGAAGAAACTCAAGGATAAATTATCATAAGGAGAATCAAAGTGAGGCCCTGGAACACCCCGTTCTCAATCTTTGAGATTGAGGTCGAATAGGAAAGACGGAAGAGTCAGAGCTTCGCAATAGGCGGACTTAGCCACAGAACTTTGCGCCCTGTGCACAATCAGATTCTTGCTCTGAGGCTCCCCAGTTCCGCACGGTGGGACCAGCGCAGGGCACATTTTCTCACAACCATGTAATAAAACTAGCAATCCATTGCTGAGAGATTCTTTTAAAAGTTCAGGGCCTGGAAGTTAAACAAATAAGGCTTCTGCCAAGGGTTAACCTCTGTCAACAGCCAGTTCTGGGCTCCTTAGAAGTTAAGAATGCGGAAAGCACGGAGCCCCCCAAACCCAGGAGACAGACAGCCAACACTCTGCTCAGAGTAACAGAAGTGTTTTCATTATTAGGCAAGAAAGGATGAAAATAAATGAACCAACCGTTCAATAAAAAGCTGGAAAAACAAGAAAAGAAAGCCAAGAAGAACACAAAGGGAATCACTGGGGACAAAATGCCAGGACACCAGAGTAGAGAAGAGAACTGGGGTAGAGTTTTCAGTCCAGGGAATGGTTCTCTGGGAAAGATAAAGAGGACTCGAATTTGGGCAGGGCCAAACAAGAAAAAGGAAGAGAAGACACCGGTGACTGGGGAAGGGGAGGATGAATGGCATGTCACCACAGTCTCTGTCCCTGTCCCCGTTCTGTCCACAGGCCGGGCTCGGGGGCGTCAGCAGGGAGAGAGAGCTCGGGGAGCCCCCGCTGCTCCCTGGGGAGCTCCACTCCTGTATTTCGTGATGCACCTGCAGAGACAGCCCCGTCTTTTCCTCCAGCCGAGGGGCAGAGGCTGGAGTGGAACTGGAGAGGCCACCGTCTCTCTCCTGCAGGTGGATTTAAGACTCTGGGACTCTGGTCAGCCTGTGCTCTTCCTGGGGACCAAGGACATGCAAACCCGAGAGCCGTGGATGGCCATTTTCTGTAAGGGCTTGGAGGGAGCCGTGCTGCCTCCAGGAGAATGCAGCAGGTGTGGGGACCATGGGGGAGACAGACAGACACGATTGTGGTCCAGAGCGACCCCAGACAGTGGCTGCTCCTGGAGGCGGAGCGGTTCCTCCCACCCTTGGGTTCTCCGATACCCATTTTCACCTTAGGTTAGGATGTAATTCACGAAAGATCAAATAACACAGCGACAATAAAAAGAACAGTGTCCAAGATTTTCTTGGACTCTTTAATTAATGTGGAGACCAGGAAGATGCTAAATGTAGTTCGAAGCGGATATGAAGAACCTGCTATTTTAGGCATTTTTCATCAAGGAATCGGGGTAGGATTGCTGGTTTAGACAGTTAGCTGGTTGGTTTCCTCCTGGGCCATAACCATACCACCTGGGATGATTTTTTTTTTTTCAGCACCGGTCAGTAATTATTTGCATATCTAACTGAGAAAAATCTCTAAGTTCACATCTGCTCATGCAGAGCCGTAAAATGCCCGGTCAAGTTTAAATAGAAAGGGAGTCAGAGGTGTCAGCGCCGCACCGCACCGCACCGCAAGAGCACCCAGCAAACCCCCTTCATCTCTTTCCAACCTTTGGGTAGCTTTTATGGTGCTTACAAATAGATCCCCCCTTTAATCTTATCTGAGAAGGGTTTTGCTGCTCAGAGCCTCCAGGTCTGGTGGGATAAAAGGGGACCCAGCAGCCAGGACAGCCAGGAACGCAGGATGTTGTGACCCAGGACCAGCCCCGGGCTGCCCTAGGAGCTCCGTAAGAGGGCATTCAGGTATCAGTGCTTTCTAGTCCATTATCAATTAACCAATGAAGCGATCAAGCAACTAGTGTATTTTAGAGTCGATGACAGCCGGGTGGGAAGTCCAGTTGACCCCTGAACGACACAGTGGTTGGGGGCTTGGACCCTCATGCAATTGAATATCCATGTATAACTAACTTGTGACTCCCCCAAAACATAGCTGCTAATCGCCTACTGTTGACGGGAAGCCTCAGCGATGACAAATAGTCAACACACACTGTGCATATGTGTTATGTACTGTATTCTGGCAATAGAGAAAACTGGAGAAAAGCAAATGTTACTAGGAAAATCATAAGGAAGAGAAAATACATTTACAGCACTGTATTTGTTGAAAAAAAGTCCGAGTACGAGCGGACCCACGCTGTTCAAATCCGCGTCATTCGTTGTTCGAGGGTGGTCAAGTGTGTACACGTGCGGAAGTGCTCTACGACCACTCTGCAAGACTTCATCAGTGTGAACAGACGCACTGAAATCAGTCCTGTATCTATCACCATGTTAGTTTGTCTTTATGATCATAGATGTCATTGTAACTTAGGGGGAGAATAGGGATAGTATGTGAACTAGTAGCGATAATTAGTAGGGGAAAAAATGAGAAAAAGGTGTGTTTGTGTTTTCAGAGATTTTTCTTGATAGTCACACCCAGTGTGGTGGTTTCTTTCTTTTTTTGTTTGTTTGTTTGTTTTTTTAGTGTGGTGGTTTCTTTTTTTTTTTTTTTTTTTTTTTAGTGTGGTGGTTTCTTAAAGCACACTCTCTCCCGGGACCCTGGGCATTTGGGGAACGATGTCAGTTATTTTTTTAAAAAAGATATTATTTATTTATTCACAAAAGACACAGGCAGAGGGAGAAGCAGGGTCCCTGCAGGGAGCCCAACGTGGGACTCGATTCCGGGTCTCCAGGATCACACCCCGGGCTGAAGGCACGCCAAACCCCTGGGCCACCGGGGCTGCCCCGATGTCAGTTATTAAGGCTGCATAACAAGCCCCAAACTCAAAGCTTCAAAACAGCGGTGACATATTCATTCTCATAGTTCCAGGGGTTGGCTGGCTTCAGCTGGGGGATCCTTCTGTTGGTCTCACCTGCGGGTTCTCACGTGACTGCAGTTCTCTGGCAGCTGGAGGGTCCCAGACAGCCTCCTCCGGCATCTGAGCCCTCGGTGTTGGCTGTCAGCTGGGTCCCAGGTCACTTGGGAGTCAGTGCAGTGTTGCTCACATGGCAGCAAGAGCATCCCAAGAGTCAGAAGAGGAAGCTTCCAGGCGTCTCCCCACCAAACCTCAGATGTACTGCATTCCATTAGCCAAATTTGCAAAGCCAGCCTACATCTCTGTGGGGAGAAAGTAGGCCCCACCTGTTGATGGGAGGAGCCACCAAGTCATATTGAAATCAGGCAAGCCCAATTCCCTGGGTGTGGGCGGGAGTGGGGGGGGTCGTGCTCCCCTGTCTCATCCACCGTAAAACCACAAGGCAGTTGCTGCTCATAAGGTTCAAAATGGAACAGGCATTAGGTGCTTATGCTACCTACTTAATCCCCATAGGGCCACACGTATGGGAGGATTTTAATAAACATTTACTGTACTGAACCAGATCGAGTGAATTTAGACCCAAAGTGAGTATTTCTTTTTGTTTTATAACCTTCAGGACCTTACCTTGCGCTGACTCAATGGACCACAAGCCCTGGAAAAGGTATTTAAAGGAGTGGGTAAAGCCCTTTTCAGAATTTTTCATTCTACTTAATTTTAACAAATAGTATATATCTCAGCTAATGAATATTTCAGTCTTTCACATATGAACCAAAAATGTAATTATGGATTTGATTTTCCCAACGTTTGCTGCCTGCAGTAGTCAGTGATCACAAATCGCATTAAATGAAAGGTGAACTCCATTATAGTATCTGCAAAATGGAGCTTAATAAGTTTTGTAATTATGGGGCAAATCTATGCAAATTGCAATTTTTATTAGGCAATTTTCCATCTTCATCTAGGCTCTAATAGTCTATTAGACTGGTGGCAGTTCAGTGCTTTTATTAAGGAAGTTCTTTAACTTCCCTTCTGTTTGGTTCCTTATAATGAAAAAATTGCATTTTGGGGTAAAATGGTCACAGGCTTGATTTACTTATCTTTTTCCATCTTATTATAAATAGGAAACTGAATTCTATGTTAATTATTTAGCTAAAACTCATAAGCCAATTTCTGTCCATCTTATATACAAAGAACTTAAGAGAATTTTATGCCCCCCCCCCAAAAAAAAATCCAACAATCAAGGTCTTTTCCATTTATTGTTCCATGTTGGGATGTTAGCCGAAAAAAAAGTTAATTTTAAAACCTTACCTAAAATCAGTCTTTCATCCTAAAAGAGTTGTTTCACCCATTTGATGGTTATGAAGCTATAAATCCTTTTATAAAGTGGGAATTCAAACTTGACACGTAAAATTAACCATCATGCTACCCATTTCTGTACTACTCTACGGTTGTGCTAGGGTTTTATGATACATCAGATCCAGTAATTCTATGTTTAGCAAATTATCAGCTTTTGCTGTCATGTTTGAACAAATTTTGTCATATGTTTAAAAAAATCATTGTCATATGTTTTTACATCGCGATTGGATAAGAAGCAAATGGCCCCGTGTCACTAAGTGTTAGGATAAAAACCTCGTGGAAGGTTTTTCCAGGTATTTCTATTTGCAGAACGGGAGATGCTGAGGAAGGACAGGGTTGCTCCGTGCTCAGTTCAAGATTTATAGGGTGAACCTGGACTAGAGGTTCATGGTTCAAATAAATAAACCAAGTAGGGTTTATTCCAGGTGTGCAAGGCTGGCTCAATGTTTGAATAGAGAGCGTGGCAGGCGGTGGGCATGGTGGGTCACCCTAGTGCAGAAGGGCCCCCCTGACAGGGCACAGGTGTGTGTGTACTCTGGGTTTAACTCGAAGGGGGTTTTATGCCGGGGCCTGTGTCTCCGTAGCACTTTAGGCCTCCGGCCTAACCATCTTGTTCAACGGACGACTTTGCAAGCTCCACATCTCCGCCTTGCAGAAGGTGCAAGCCACCTCCCCCTTGGTGGAGCGGGGGCTCCCGATGAAACGGTGATGCGGGATCCTTGGGATGGGTGAGCCAAGAGATTATTTTATGAGATAATAATAATAATAATAATAAGAAGAAATTATTATATTCTTATTATATTTCTTATTATTATATAAGAAATATTATTATAAATAAGAAATTATTATTATGATGATTATTAAATTCACCAGTATCTGTGTTGTTCCCTCTCACAAGCTACGAGCTTTTACTTCCTCCTTCATCTCCTGTCAAGGTCAGAGGGAACGTTCATTTGTTAATTGAGACTAAACTATGTATTAGTCTCTTTCTCCAGTAGTGTGTTCTCTAATTTTCAGGCGGGCTACAATCTCACCAGTGAATTCGACCAAACGTTTAAAAAGAGATAATACCAATTTTCAACAGTCTCTTCCAGAATCTAGAAGCAGTGGGGGAACACTTTGTAATTCGTTCCAGGAGGCCAGCGTTAACTTAATGTCAAAGCCACTTGAGACTTGACCACACAGGAAAACTATAGGCTAATATCTCTCATGCTTATAGATGCAGAAGCCCATAACAAAATATTGGCAGATCAAATTCAGTGATAAATTTCTGTTAAAAAATCATACACCACAACCAAGTGGGGTTTATTCCAGGTGTGCAAGGCTGGCTCAACGTTTGAAAGTCAGTCAATGTTATTTACCATATCGACAGTAAAGGGGGAAAAAATCATGCGATCAGATCCACTGGTGAAGAAAAAGCATTTGACAAAAATCTAACACCCATTCATGATCAAAATTCTCAGCAAACTAGGAATAGAGGGAGAACTTCCACGACTCGATGAAAGACACCTACAAAAGCACCTGCAGATAATATGACACCTGTGACGCTGGAGAGACCGGGAACAAGGCAAGACGCCTTGCTCATCGCTCCTCTTGAACAGCATATGGGAGGTCCTAGCTAGTGCAGTAAGACCAAACCCCCAAAAAACAAAACAAAACAGAAAAAAAAAAAACCCATATATATAGATTGGAAAGGAAGATATAGGATCATCTTTATTCACAGATGATATGATTGTCTATGTAGAAAATCCTACAGAATTTACACAAAAACAAAAAACGAAACAAAGCAACGTAGACTCACCATACGATCCGGCTCGTGCTCCTAGGTGTTTACCCAACTGACTTGAAACCGTATGTTCACACGCAGCCTTGCGTACTAATATTGGAGCAGTTGTGATCACGATCACCTAAATCTGGAAGCAAACCAAATGGAATACTTTCTTTAAAAAAATGTTTATTATTATTATTATTTTAATTTTTAAGGAGGCTCCCGGTGTGGGGCCCGAGGGCGGGCCTGGGACTCACCACCCCGAGATCAGGGCTGGAGCCGAGCTCACGAGTGGGGTCCCAAGGCCCGCGCCTGGAGCCACACCAACTGCGGCTGAGTCTCCAAGGCTCGTCCAACCCAGGAGCCGGTCCCTGAGGTGCAGGCGCTAGGGGCCCAGCTACCTGACGTTCTGGAAAAGCTGGAGCTGGACAACGGTGAGCAGATGGGTGGCTGCCAGGGGTTTGAGCGGGATGTGGGGAGGCGAAGCACAGGCGATCGTTTCGGGTGTCGCGGTACAGCGTGGGGCAGGGCGGTGGGAAGGGGAACACGCGACGCCCTGCGGGGACCAGAGCTGCCAGGTGGTGTCTGTGCCCCGGAACCGTGAGAAGCCCAGGCTTACGGCGTCCCGCTGCTCAGAGCGCCCTGCTCCCCTTGGTGGCCCCGGGACAGGGGGAGCGGCCTATGTGCCAGCTCCCACCTCCCTCTGTCTCCCCCTGTTTGGGTCACAGGCACTTCGGAGACAGGGGCCCTTCCGTGGCTCCTCTACGAGCCAACCTGTGCCCCTCTAGAGCAGGGTGATGCTGGTCGCCCATAAGAAGTCCCCCGACTGGGGGTCCGGGGGGATCACGGTTGGGCGTCTGCCTTGGGTCATAGTCCTGGGGTCCCGGGATCGAGTCCCACATGGGGCTCCTGGCGTGGAGCCTGCTTCTCCCTCTGCCCGGGTCTCTGCCTCTCTCTGTGTGTGTCTCATGAATAAATAAAATAAAATAAAATAAAATAAAATAAAATAAAATAAAATAAAATAAAAAAGAAGTCCAACTAGTCGGAGAGCATTGGACTGGGAGAAAGCCCAAGTCGGGCGTGTGGAGAGGCCATGCAGAGAGAGGGGACCCCCAGCCCCCCGCTATTGCAGGCGTCCTGGCCCACGACCTCGGCCTCCTGCCTGCAGCTGGAGGCCCCACGACCACGCAGCTGAGCTCCGTGGGCCCCAGACGGGATTGCGTGACCCTGGGGTGTTCTTCGCAGTCAAGCCTGGGGCGACTGGCCCTGTGCCGGGGACTCCCGCCCCCCCAGAGGTGCTCTGCGCCCCCCAGGAGAGAAATGCCTGAAGGAGCAGAGGCCGGTCAGTCGGGGGATCTGCGGGCAGCGTCCCAGGCCAAGGCCGTCCCTGCACTGTCCCCGCTCTGGCCGCGCCCACTGTCCCCGAAGGAGCGGCAGCTGGGTCATTGTCCGCGGCCACCTCCCTTCCTTAGCGAAGGAGGAAGACGGTGCTCAGGTTCAAAGGATAAAAATGGAGAAAGGAAAGGGCGCTCGGGGTGTCGGGCAAGACGTCCTGCTGTTCCCAGGCGGCTGCAGAGAGAGCCACCTGCTGGGGACCAGGGAGGGGCCGGCCCTGGGCTGAGACACGACAGGGTTGGAGAAACAATTAGAGGGGGGCGCCCGGGAGGCTCCCCAGTTGAGCATCTTCCTTCGGCCCAGGGCGTGACCCCGGGTCCCGGGATCGAGACCCGCATGGGGTTCCCCGCGGGGAGCCTGCTTCTCCCTCTGCCTGTGTCTCAGTCTCTCTCTGTGTGTCTCATGAATAAATAAATACAATCTGAAAAAAAGAAACAATTGGATAAAACTTCCCCAAACCCTCAAAGAAATCGAACGAGGCACAGGTGCCCCTGAAGTGCACCTGAGTTCAACCAAGGGGGGGGGGAGTGTAAGAGCATCACACGCAGCAAGAGGAAGAAAGTGGAGTCTGGAGGATGAGGAGGGGGGTCCTGCACCCGCAACCCCCTGAGAGGCACATCACAGTCAAATGCGTGAGGGGGCCACGGAGACATGGGCCAAACCTTTGGGAGCGAGGGGCTCGGGTGGGGGAAGCAGGTGGGCCCAGGGGGCTGATTTGATGACGCGACATGCTGTGGGGTCCCCTGAACAGAACCGGACAGATGTCACCAGGCTGAACTTCCAGGCGGAGGGGAAGGGGGAGGTCTTGTCCACTATGAGGATTCTCTTGGTGTCGTTAGACATGTCGGGGTGAAGCCCTCGGGCCCGTACACACTCTGCTGGCAGCGGGCAGCAAGAGGTCAAGCTCAGGAGGGGACAGTCAGGTTGGCTTCAGCCTCTCCTCCAAGGTGCCAGGGCGGCGGGGGGAAGCCTCGAGCTCGGAACCCACAAGGGCTTCTTGACTTGATGGAATACGTATTAGGAGAAGAATCAAAATGAAGAACTCATGAATATGAGGGACGGAGCTTGGAGTCAGTCTCGGATAGAAATAGCCAAAATTATTAGGTTAAAACGACTGGCAGCCGTGGCCATAAACCAGCATCTACTTATTAAAATGTTATTATTTTTACATTATGCAGCTTATTCAAGAAATCGAAGGGACCACAAAATTCCCAGCTGGTGCCAGCAGAAGTAATGGAAGGGGAGAGAATGGGAAAGAATCTTGGCTCCTTCACTTTTTCTATAAGGGGAATGTCTTCGTCTGTCAGGCTGCTGTAGCAAAGTACCACAGACGGGCAAGTTTATAAACAACAGACACTTTTTTTTTTTTTTTGGTCACAGTTCTGCAGCCTGGAAATGTGAGGTGAGGGAGCCAGCATGGTTGGGTGAAGGCTGTCTTCTCCCTGTCTCCCCACATGGTGGAAAGGGCTGGGGAGCTCTCCAGGGGTCTTTTTGAAAAGAATCCTAATCCTGGGGCACCTGAGTGGCTCAGGGCATGATCCCGGGGTCCCGGAATCGAGTCCCACATTGGGCTCCCTGCAGGGAGCCTCCTTCTCCCTCTGCCTGGGCCTCTGCCTCCCTCTCTGTGTCTCTCATGAATCAATAAATGAAATATTTTTTTTTTAATAAATGAAATCTTAAAAAAAAATAAAGAACCCTAATCCTACTCATCAGGGCTCCACCCTCCTGACCTAATCACCTCTGCAAAGTTCTCATCCATTAATACAGTGACATTTGGGGGCCAGGATTGCAACAGGTGAATCTGGGAAGATACGCACAGGAAATCAAGAGGTGATAAGCTGAAAATTATGCTTTGACTTTTTCATACCAAGTCCTCATTTTAGATGATCACAAACTTTAAGAGATCCCATCCATGTGGGCATAAATAATATAACAAAACCACTCCTCTGTCTTCATGTGCATTTCTGCACTTGGCCTGATGGGTTCTGAGAGGGGTCTGTTGCGCCCCTGCTGCTTGCTCCTCCCTGTCTCCTGTGCCGGCACACAGCCCAGTGCCACGTTACTTGGTGCATGGTGGTTCCCTTCACTGTGGACTAAATAACCTTTATTATTATAACATGATCCTCTGAATCACTGAATGCTTTTTGACTATAAATTATATATGTGATGATCGCTTTTGCCACACTCATGCTTTTTTCGTTTGCACTGGCCCTGTATATTTTTATGAACCCTTTTGTTTTCAGCTCTGTGATGCTCTTTTGTTTCGAGGGTACATAGAGCTGGATGTAGTTGTTAGACCCAGTTTTGGATCTGTTTCACCCGCTAGACTGTCTTATTCCATTTTCATTTACCATAAGGATCAGCAAGACCAGATGGACAAATGACGTAGAGCAGAAAGTTCTGAACCAATGAGTGGGTTGACTTTTCTCATCTGAAAATGGGATTTGTAACAGTGACTTTGTCATTGGGTTGTAGTGATGATCAAATCAATCAATACGTATATAGGTCGTGCTTAGAGGCAGACAAGTGATGCCATGTGAATGGCAATGCGGCAAATGCAACGGAGAAGGGGAAATGGAGCTAGTGCCCGAGTGCCCTCTGTTTGTCCCCAGCTGGAGGGTTGTGGTTTGTCCGTGACTGTTTTATCTTTATATACAGGGAGCAATGCAGTAACTCTGGAGGTCAGAGAGCCTGGTGTATGTTTAGTTCCTAATTCCCTGGATGGAGAGACAGTGCCTCCTTGGACCCCTTTGAGAAATTCCCATGTGTCGGGAATTCCAGTGCATCAGTTCTGGACTTGAAGCCTGATGATGCCATGATTGGATGGAGCTTTTGGATTCTTCCCGTTGGGGGCAGTCGTGAAGGTATATATTGCTTGTTGGCTCCTGGTGGTGGCTGGATGGGGCCATGTGACTCTTCTGGCCAAGGAGTTGTGAGCAGAAGAAACATGTGGTGCTTCCAGGCCAGAGCCTGGGTCATGACTGGTGCAAGACCCCCCCCCCCCCCAAAGCCATCTCTCCTTCAGCCAAAGCAACCAGGCACATCCATACAGGGTCCGTTCCATCGGCTGGTTTGGGGGGAGGACAGCATGATGGAAAGCCCTGGTCGCCTGCTGGATGTGTAGCAAGTATGGGAACTAACCATTCGTTGCTTTCAGTCCTTGAGATTGTAGGGTTGTTTGTTCCTGCAGCAGAGTCAACCCTATCCTGCAGACATAGAAATCGTGAAGGGAACATTTCCCTTGTATAAAACTACTTTGCTCTCCCTTTCCCTATTCTGGGGCCAAAACCGTTGCGGGAGTGGAATCGGCACGGTGCTGAACCCACCGTGGTACCAGCTGGTGGTCTACGATGGATTGGTGGACTCCATGTTATTTATGCTAGAGATTTGCTTCCATTGGACCTGCAAGGGCTCCGCTCAGCTGTTGTTCGAACACACAGTGGAATGGATGGCTTTGTGGTGACAGGAATCTAAAACGTTGGTAAGTTAGAGGCGCTTCATTTCAAAGCCATTTGGACCACTCCCATTCAGGTCTCAGAGCGGAGCGTACAAGACGAGGCAGGGAATGGGGGGATGCAGCCGTGGTGAGTTTGAAATGCTGCTGGCATCACCCGAGGGGACCCCAGGCATCTCAGTATTCTCTGCATGGGGAGTGTCGAAGGGGGCAGGTGCTTTCAGCACGTCAGTGTCCAGCGATGGGCTCTCTTACAGACTAGAGAAGGAGCCGAGGACAGTCATGGTGTAGTCACCTGTTGGGTGTAGAGCAGGCCAAGTTCAAAGTCATCAATTTTCATCATGAGTCCCCTTAGTCGCTCTACAAAACGTTTCTTAGCCTGCTGTGGGCCACCTTCCCAAAGTCTTCATGCTGTGAATTGATGCTCCTATCTCATGTTTTTTTTTTTTTTTTTTCATGTTGGTTTTTAATAAAGACTCTGCTCCTCAGAGCAGTGAAAGGTGGGAGAAGCCAGAGGGGCGGCAGTGATCAGATTCACATCGAGAAACGCCTCCGCGGTGTGGACAGGAGCTGCTGGAGGACTCTGGAGGACAGGGGGTGGCAGCTTGCATCACTAGGTTGTGGCCAAGAGGGAGAGGTGGACAGACACCGGAGATGCAGAGGAAGGAGGGGTATGGATGCGTCGGATCCTGGGAACGAGGAGAGTCATGAGGTTTCTGGCTCAACCCACGGCGGGGGGCGGGCGGGAAGGAGGTGCCATTCGCGGGGCCGGATGTGGTGGGTTGCAGGCAACCTGTGAATGTGACCTACTTTTGTCTTCGCGGGTGCAATTAAGTTGGGATTTTGAGATGAGGTCCTCCTGGATTTTTCCAAGCCCTTCTAGGAGAAAGGCAGAGGGTGTAAGGAGAAGCACGGAAAGCCGCGTGACCATGGAAGGTATGCAGCGACGAGCCAAGGACACCTGGAGTCAGGTGCAGCGGGAAGAGGATGGTGCCCCAGATCTAGCCTGCGGAGGGGGGTGTGATGTCAGACTTCTGCTCTCTGGAGCTGTGAGGGAATAAGCCACGTTCGTGGCCATTTGTGAGTCTCTGCCTCTCTCTGTCTCTCATGAATAAATAAATAAAATCTTAAAAAAAAATAAAGGGATGAGTAGTAGAAACACACCTGCACAGGAGCTAGCGGAGGGGGGGCCAGGGGAGCAAGGAGAACCAGGGCAGCATCGTCTCACAACATCGGGGAACAGGATATTTCTGGAAGGATGGAGGGGTACCAGTGTTTCAAGTGAGGAGAACACGAGGATTAAACGTGTCCACTAGAGCTCAGGAAGTCATTGGTGACACGAGCAAAAGCTCGGCTCGTCAAGTCATCCCGCCATCTCCAAGTGGAGTGGAAGTGACAACAGGAGGGAGGACCTTTGGACCATTACGTAAAGGAGTGAGCTAGGAATGTGTTGGAGACAGGGGATACGTGAGGGTTTAGATTGGTTTGTGTTTTTTAAAGAAGGATCAAATGGGAACCAAACCACAGGTGGAAGAAGGGCAGCCCTGGCTGCAGAGGACAGAGGTGGTGGGTGCAGGTGAGTGAACAGAAGAGGATGTTCTTGGGTCGCGGCTTCTGTTTTCTGAGATTGGACGTGGAGTGGAGGAGGCAGCCTCTAGGACGGTCCCCTGTGACCCCATGGACCCCAACGGCTTGGCTGAAACCTGATGTGATCTTGAGCCAGGGGCATCCAGCTAATCCAGGTCTGGATTCCTTGAATAGAAGCTATGAGATGATGCTTTTTATGCGTTAGCCACGGAGTTTGGGGGTAATTTGTTACACAGCGAGAGATAACTAATACATAGTTTTATTTCCTGAGAGTGTAGGATGGGGAGGAGGATTGAAGTTTGGGGGCACCTGGGGGACTCAGCGGTTGAGCATCTGTCTTTTGCTCAGGGCGTGACCCCAGGGTCCTGGGATCGAGTCCCGCATCCGGCTCCCTGCATGGAGCCTTCTTCTCCCTCTGCCTGTGTCTCTGCCTCTCTCTGTGACTCTCATGAATAAATAAAATCTTTTTTTTTTTTTTTTAAAGGGGAGATTTTGAGAGGCACCTGGCTGGCTCAGTTAGTAGAGCTGGTGACTCTTGATCTCAGGGTTGTGGGTTTGAGCCCCACGTTGGGGGTCGAGTTCACTTTATATTTTTAAAAGAGAGGGGACATTTGAAATGGTCATGGTGCAAAGCAAGACAGAGTAACACAATAGGATTTCTGGGCTATAACGAGAGCCCATCTGAGCTTAGCAACCATGGCTTTAGGGTAGAACCAGCTTGCCGTATGTCAGCTATAATGTTTTTTTTTTTAACTTTTTTCGAATGGAAACTTTTCTCATGGTTTGGTGAGTCACAGGACATATGCCCCGCCCGCCCCCCCCCCCCATCCTTCCATGGCATCTTCAGGGATGTTTATTCATCCAGCATGTTTGCTGAGGACCTGTTAGGTGCCAGGCTCTTTTTATTTGTTAACAAGTTTTATTGAGTGTCTAACTGGTGCCAGGCATTCCAGACACCATTCCAGCGTGGGGCATGGAAAATAGGTAAGTCAGCGACATGGTCATGCGTACCAAAAATAAAAGCAAAGGATGGGGCACCTGGGTGTCAGCGGTTGAGCATCTGCCTTCAGCTCAGGGCGTGATCCCGGGGTCCTGGGATCGAGTCCCGCATTGGGGTCCCTGCAGGGAGCTTGCTTCTCCCTCTGCCTGTGTCTCTGCCTCTCCGTGTTTCTCATGAATAAATACGTAAAATCTTAAAAAGAAGAAAAGGTTAACAAGGGAACGGAGTGAAGGGGTGCTCCCGTGTATGGGGGGGCCAGTGCAGCCTACAGTGGGACAAGTGGAGGAAGCCCGTAGAACAGCGAACAGGCTAAAGTCCTTGCCCTGCTGCAACTTACCTTCTGGAGGAGGAAGCAGAAAATGGAGCAAGAAAATGGACTTGCAGGTGTTGACCCATGGCAGGAGGCTGCCGTAGGGTGAGTGGCGCAGGCCTCTCTGGGAAGGCAGGGCCGGGGCAGCGTTGAGTGCAAGGAGGGAGGGGGGTCAGGCAGGTGAGGGCGAAGAGAATCACAGGTTGAGGGCCTGGCTCGTGGAAATGCTCTCGGATGGGACCGTGCTTGGAACATTCCAGAAGTGGCCGGTGCTCTGCAAAGTCAGATTTGCTTTGTGCTAATGGCACAAAGTGCTTCGAAGTGGTCACGGGGGCAGGTGAGGGAGCGGGGTTGGGTGGGGGGTGTCTTTTAGCAGATGGCTCGGCCACATCGGGGACAAACATTGTATAGCACGGCGTAAAAAGAATAATCACACAAGCCAAACTCCCTTTTAAAGAAGTGTCAAAATTGCGTTAATAACAGCAATAAATATTTATTAGGTGCTTTAGTCCGTGCCTGGCACAGTTCTAAGGGCTTTAAATTATTAACTAATTTAATCCTTTCAAAAACCTTATGGGATGAGACTATTGATTTAATCTATTTACAGTTCAGGAAACTGAGACACGGAGAGCGTGCCCAAGGTCACACTGCTGGCAGGAGATGACGCCGTGTGGAATCTTTCACTGTTGCGTGCTGCCTTCCTCCAAATCTCTTGGAATAATATTAGAAAATATTAGCAAATAATGTGCATTATGACTTAAGTTTAATGGAGTGCATTATATATGTGAAGGGAAAATTAATTTCAAATATCATAACATAACAAGTACCGTTGGATTCTTGGCAGTCAGAAAGCAGCTTAGATTTTACAGACGACTCACTGCTTGTTTTGGGTTAGATTTCTTAAAATATCACACGTTGCGTTTGCATATTAACCTAAAATATTAGGTTATTAATAGGCTAAGGATTTACGTTGAAACCTCAGCTGCTAATATGCCAAGTCCTTTAAAATATTACCAATCTGGAAAGACTCAAACCGAGCCTGGGTGGTAGTAATTCTTTGTGTTTTATGGTTTTTGCTGTTACATATCAGGTTCAAATATTCTGCATCTTATTCTCTTTGTTAGTTTGGAGCTCAGTCTGTTCGTGACTGATTTTCATTTAATTAACCTTTAAAAAAACAGACTTTACGTTTTAGAGCAGTTTCAGGCTCACAGTGAAATTGCACAGAAAGTCGAGAGTTCCCATATGCCCCCCTCGGCCCCCGGCCCCCGCCCTAGCCTCCTCCTCTGTCAGCGTTGCTCCGGCACAGACGGACATGTGTTACGACTGGTGAGCCTGCACTGACACGTCGTCATCACCCCAAGTCCATCGTCTGTGTTAGGGTGCGGTCCTGGTGACAAACGTGTAACGACAAGCATCCACCACTCCAGTAGCACACCGAAGTCTCGCCGCCCTACAAATTCTCTGCCTTGTGCCTATTTCCCCTTCCTCTCCACCTACTTTCTGGCAAACACCGACCCTTGTACTGCGTCCACAGCTTCACCTTTTCCAGAATGTCATATAGGTGGATTGATATAGGACGTGGCCTTTGCACGCTGGCTTCTTTCCCTTAGTCCTATGCATTAAGGTTCCTCCATGTCGTCTTCTTCTTCTTCTTCTTTTTTTTAAGATTTTATTTATTTATCCATAAAAGACACAGAGAGAGGCAGAGACACAGGCAGAAGGAGAAGCGGGCTCCCTGTGGGGAACCTGAAGCTGGACTCGATCCCAGGACCCCAGAATCACACCCTGAGCCAATCACTGAGCCACCCATGCATCCCTTCTCCACATCTTCCTAAGGCTTGATAGCACACTTCTTTTTAGCGCTGAATAATATTCCATTATCTGGATGTACCATGTTTTATCTTGGTTGCTCCCAGGTTTGGGCAATTATGAATAAAGCTGCTGTAGACACCCACATGCAGGGTCTTGCATGGACATAAATTGTTGGCACATTTGCGCAACACCCCCCCTCCCGGGGTGAGCACATTCGCTGGGTCATATGGACTATGAGGCAGGGAGAGTGACCTACTTCCGAGTGACACCCCTGCTGTGGGAGCAAGACACTGGTCTTCCCACCCTGCTTTCCCTGGGGTGGGACCTCTGTCCTATAGGCGGGGCCTGACGTGTTTTGTGTGCCACCCCAAGGAGAGCACCCTCACCCCCCCCCCCCAGGCCACACCTGCCTGGAACTCAGCCTCTACAACATGTCACTGGGGCTGGAGGCTGAGACAGGCTGTGAGCTGCCCCTCCTGGAAGGACATGGTGGCAGCTCCAAGGAGCAGGGTGGGACAGGGCCACGTGTCTGTGGCAGCACCTGCCCGGGTTGGCTTCAGTCACGCTGAATGAAGAGGGGAGGAGCGGGGGGCAGGCTGTGGCTCAAATGCCAAGCTGTAATAGATTTTCTCCAATAAATGTTTCCTTGTATTCTGTATGCCCTTAAGATAATTTTCCTTAAGATAAAGATCAGACTTCACATGGTTGGTTTTTAAAAATAATTTTCCCAGTGATGCTTGTTTCACTAAGGAGCAGGTCTGTACAATTCTTCATGCTGTTGCTGTGGGAGAACTCTCTGGAGAGGTTTTTAATAAAAAAATTCAATTTTATTAAGATACTAATTGTTGGGGCATGTAGGGGGCTCAGTCAGTTAAGCATCGGCCTTCGGCTCAGGTCATGATCTCAAGGTCTTGGGATTGAGCCCTGCATCAGGCTCCCTGCTCAGTGGAGAGCCTGCTTCTCCCTCCCCTTCTGCTCCTGATCTGTGTGTGTGTGTGTGACTCAATCTCGCTCTCTCAAATAAACAAAATCTTTTTTAAAAAAACTACTAAGTCTTTTAAAAAAGTTTTTATTTATTTATTCATGAGAGACACACAGAGAGAGGCAGAAACCCAGGCAGAGGGAAAAGCAGGCTCCCTTTGGGGAGCCCGATGTGGGACTCGATCCCAAGACCCCTGGGATCACACCCTGACCCAGGCGTCCCACACTAATCCTTAAAGTATGGTAAATAACCATCTCTGCATCCTGCCATCTATCAATTATCTATCTATTGAGAGAGGGAGAGAGATCACTTTAAGGTTTACAATACGAATCTTTATTCCTGCAAATCATACTATACCACTTCAGGGGAATTAATAAGAACCTTACAACGGGAGGAGACATGGGTGGAGAAAGAGCAGTAAACAGAATATGTTCTGAACGTAGAAGATGACAAGTAAACATGACAGGAGGAAGAAAGGAAAAAGTCAAATAGGATCGCCGATTGTTGGCTGGATGACAAGTGAGAATCAACATCGATCTTTAAAACTGAGGCATCAGATAGCAAAAGTTCAACGAGTTTTTCTCATTTATGTCTAATAAAGAGCATCAAAGGTACACATATGAAGAAGACCAGTGGAACCAAACATGAGTTTTCCTAAATACAAAAAAATAATTTTAGAGAGAGGTTGGCACATCACATAACAAAATGCAGTAAATATGATACATCAATTATAACACAATAATAGGAGAGACAAAATATGTCAATCAATAAATATTAATGAGCTTAACTTAAGTAAACAGGCATAAAAAAAGGATGAGTAAAATCTCTCTGGGAAGATGGGGAATGATTTCTGGGCTATACTGTTAAGAAAAAGGGTAAAGTGTGAAAGAATATATATTCATTTTGTGTAAGGAAAAATGAAAAATAATAAAACATACATGCATCTGCTTATTTTTGCAAAAGAAACAAAGAAAGGGTAAACCAGAAACTAATAAAATGGATGGCATGCAAGGGGGGGCAGAGTGGGATGGAAGGGATATTGGAGGGACCGACACTTTTGTGAGTACACTGTCTTGATTGTTTTGACTTTTGCAATAATATTAATGTTCTAAATATAATTTTTTAAAAGATTTATTGATTTATTCGAGACAGACACAGAGAGAGAGAGACACAGGCAGAGGGAGAAGCAGGTTCCATGCAGGGAACCCGACACGAGACTCAATCCCGGGTCTCCAGGATCATGCCTGGGCCGAAGGTGGCACTAAACCGCTGGGCCATCAGGGCTGCCCTGTTCTAAATATTAAATAATTAGAGTAACAACCACAATGATGTGGTGGGAGAAGAATTAACTCAAGTGGCATTTAAACATAGTACTTTGGCTATATACCCTCACACCAAAAAGTAAATAAATAAATAACAAAAGAAATGCTAACAAATATTGAACTCTTTTGAGTAGGTTTGATTCTCATAGTGATTTATAAGTATAGTGATTCTGAAACTATTTTGTCTTAAAAGGTTTTTTATTTTTTTTAAATATTTTATTTATTTATTCATGAGACACAGAGAGAGAGAGAGAGAGAGAGAGAGAGAGAGAGAGAGAGGCAGGCAGAGAGAGAAACAGGCTCCATGCAGGGAGTCTGATGTGGGACTTGATCCCGGGACTCCAGGATCACACCCTGGGCTGAAGGCGGTGCTAAACCGCTGAGCCACTCAGGGAACCCCAAAGGATTTTTTAAAAATAATCTCTAAACCCAATGTGGGGCTTGACCTCACGACCCCAAGATCAAGAGCTGTAGGCTGTCCCGACCCAGTTGGCCAGGTGCCTCTATTTTGTGTGATTTTGAATTGATAGTGTTGGGAGATAGAGTTCTCAATATGCAAATAGGGAGGTATAAATACGGATTTTTTTAGAGAAGGCAAGGAAGCACCTTGCAGGGTTGCATTGGAATTGGCTGTATCAACACAAACTTATGTGTGTGCATATGCATTTGTGTACATGCCTGTAAGTAGCCGTGTAGACACATATACGTATACGGATTTTCTTGTGCTTGCGTGTGTGTGAATTTCCCCACACAGTCCCCCCAAAAAGCCTAGAAGCTCATGACACTAGCAATGAGCACATCTGGCATTCAGATTTTGGTTTCTAACTAGCATTTCCTGCTAAAATGACCAGGGCTCCTTGGAGAAATGGTTGATTACAGGGCTAGGGCAGGGAATATATAAAATAAGCACGGGGGGTCTTATTGTACCAGAGAGAGAGGAAAGGCTAGGAGAAATGACAGGGCTTGTAAAAAAAGACACAAGAGGCAGCTTGAAGGACTCCCCTTGTTCAAATCTGAAAGAACGTGAACACTGAAATAAAACGATCAGCGATGGGTGGTAAATCTAGTGGGGGGGGAGCAGGGATTGACGAAGAACAGGGTTTTTGATCTCAAAATATCTCTCCACACACCAGTTACTACTGATCCTTTTGTAATTAATAGCTACACAGTAAGTAATTGGGCAGCACCTTAATTAAGTGACCAAAATCCATATCACTGAAAAGGGAAAGACGGACCTCAGATGCCTCCAGACGTGAGAGATAACCTGAGAAGGACGTAACATCACCACGTAGCAGCAAAGTATCTACCCCAATGTATCTGATTACATTAAAATCCAAACGGACTAAACACTACTATTAAAAGGAAAAAAAAATAGAATGGAGAGCCCCTCGAACTCTACGTTTATAAGAGACACATCACAAATACAGGAATACAGAAAAGTTCCAAGAAGAGGGATAGAAATATATATATTTCCATAGAGACCCATAGAGACCACTGGTATGGCTCTGCTGATATGGGACAAAGTAAGCTAAGGCAATAAGCACTACGTAGACATTAAGTGGGGGCATTTCACATGGCAAAGCGATTCATCCACCATTAAGTTACAGCAATTCTAGATCTTAATGTATCCAATAGCCTGGCTTCAAGACGTATAAAGCAAATTAACGGGACTAAACCGAGAACTATACAAATCCACAACCACAATGGGAGATTCTAACCTTTGTGCCAACAGCTGATAAGAAGTAATAAAGAAATAAGTAATTATCCTTATCAAAAATCTTAACAACAAAATTAAATTTGGCTTAATTGGTAAATAGTGGAGCGGTGCTCCCAATAATGACATAGTAGATATCCTACTGAAGTGGATTTACACCCTGTTACCAGCAGCTGTTTTTATTTCTTTTCTGTTAACTTGAATGCCAGGGCAATTTTGGAGTGGTTTTCAAAGTCAGACATTTCCTCTTGGAATCAGTTGGATTTCAAGAGGATCAGTTTCTGCAGTCGGTAGCAGGAGGGGAAAGTCAGCTCGCCAGGCATCACGGTCCATGGGCCCACTCTGCTTCTCTCTCTGCGAGAAGTCGACTGGCAGTAGCTCGCTGAATCGCATTTTATCAGAGGAACCTGCTCTCAACTGCAGACTCCAGTGCAACCAGCCTTTGCTCCATCCACACTCACTCTGTCCGCTGGGAACTTGAAGATGCAAAAGAAATAGCCTCTCCCCTCGGGAAGTTCAGAGTACAGTGAGAAGAGTGGAGATGTCTGTGATTACCTAGAATTCGGAGTGACAAGTGCCATGTGCACTGTGTGGAAAGGGGGTTGTGAGAATAAAGAATATTTTTTAAAAAATGTCTGCCTCAAGAAAACTAGACTCATGAGAACCCTCTGCCTTCAGTAGAGTGTGTTCATCAGGGATCATTTGGTTTTAGAGACTGGACCCTCACACTAGCTCAAGTCAGAGAAGTAATTTATTGGAAAGGGAACAGGGGTGCCTCGTGGAACCCAAGGCTCAGTGAGTGAGGCCGGTCTCCAGAGAGGCTGGGAATCCGCAACCTTGGAGTTACCACTCCTGCCTCCCCGGGGAGGAACACCCGGCCTCTTCTGGCTATTTCTCCCATTCACAGAAGCGGACCCAAACTTCGGCATGCACATAGCGGCTCTGGTCCTGCAACTCTGCAATTCACGTTGCCCCTGGAGACTGATCAGGGCCCCCCAAGCCTTACTCCAAATACCAAGAGAAAAATCGGATTGGCCACTCTGGGGGAAACGGCTGTGGGCAAGAGTCACAAGTGTGCCTCCCGCCTGGTGGGCAGCGGCTGGGGGGGGGGCAAAGTCTCTGAGAAGCGGATGTGGGCCCTGCAGGTAACACACCTGCTACCAGTGGGTAGAGACCCTGGGTGTTACAGTCGTGACAATGGGGCAAAAGATGTTACTTATTCTCACAGCTTCTACGGGAAGAGTTGGTGGAGATAAACCTGTGGGCCAGTAAAGGTTCAAAGGTCACATATATGACATCTCTGTTCCTCATAGATGCGATGACCAGCGCTCGTGCGGATTCCACGAAGGACGGGATTGCCAATAAGATGATACATGCAAAGTACCAAGGACAGTGTCCGATCTGTCACAGGAACTTGAAAATGGGGGACCTGCAACCCCAGCATCGATCCCACCTTCTCTCTTCCCAACAATACTCCGGTTTTCCTAGCTGCGTGCCTGGCGTGGGGCTGCTTCTCACGTTCCACGCCAGAGGGAGAAACCGGCCTAAATGGTGAGCCCAACCCCCCCCGTGGTCTTAGTGACTGGTTGTAAGACGGGCCCACGAACGAGCATCTACACACCTGGAGAGCGGTCGGCCGCTGTTCTAGAAACAGGAACGGGTCTGTGAGAACGGAGGTGGCGAGTGAATAGGATTGAAGTAGAGCAGTGACGTGGGCAGAGCTGCACCCGCCCTTCCTGGACACACCACGGGTCACGCGGCTCAGGTTCACCACGGCCGCCCCCTAACACTTCACTCCTGCTCCTGGCAAAGGCCTGCTCCTCCCCAGGGCGTTAGCTCAGGATAAGCGAGGTTGTGGCGCAACAGCAAACAGCCCTGCATCTCAGTGACTTAAAACAACAGTTAGTTACGTTTTTAAAACTTATTTATTCATGAGAGACACACACAGGGAGAGGTAGAGACGCAGGCAGAGGGAGAAGCAGGCTCCACGCAGGGAGCCCGATGCAGGACTCGATCCCAGGACCCCGGGGTCATGACCTGGGCCGAAGGCAGGCGCTCAACCGCTGAGTCACCTGGGCGTCCCTCAACACATCATTTTAATTCTCTTAAAACATCTGGCATTTTCCCACGTGTTTCCTTTCTGTTGCCTGTATCCTCTGCTCAGTGAAAGTTCCAGGAGACTAGGGACCTGGTCGGCCTCATACACTGATGAGTTCTGGTGTCTCTGTGCCTCAAGAGATGTCAAGTGCATGCCTTCAATCAGTGGGACAGTAGAGTAAGCCTTCCCCAGAGGCCTAAAAAAGGTGGTGAAGTGCGCTAACGGATCCTTTTAAGAGTTCAACCACTTTGAATTCGGTGTTCCGTAGCTCCCAACGTGAACATTCCCAACTGGCACATCTTTGTTTTCTCTTACAGCAATTTTTAGGACTCTGTCGTAACGTTTTTACTCAACGTCATGACAAATTTTTAAAATCCGTGTTGACATCCAGGACCTGTCCTATCCCTGGGTCTCCCCCCGGCTGCAGAGGACGTGCTCAGGAAGTTCTCAGGAATCTCTGAGCCGAATGATGACACAGGGAAGGCTGTGTTCATGATGCTTTTAATCCACCAGGCTCTTACAGATACATTCTTTTTTTTTTTTCCTTTTTTTAATATTTACTTATTGGATGGGGGAGGGGCAGAGGGCAAAGCAGAGAGAGAATCTCAAGCTGATTCCAATGCAGGGCTTGATCTCACCACCGAGATCATGGCCTGAGCCAAAACCAAGAATTGGATGCTTAACGGAATGAGTCACCCAGGTGCCCCCAGGTACTCAGATTCTGAAGCATATTGTATTAAGGTAACAAAAATTCTGCCTGCAAAGGCGGAGTAAAATAATTGGGCAGGAGGGCCCCTAAAAATGGCTTTATGTACTTGTAGTACACCATTAATTATTAATAATCCCAAACTACTTCTCTAGCCAGAGAGAATCTAGTGTGAGATCAGGTCTTGTAAAAAAAAAATTAATTAATGGCAGTGAGTGGTAAATGAACACAACTTATGTACATAATCTTAATAGCAGTAAGTGAGATAATTATTTACAGATGTCACTTCCAGGGGAAGAAAATCCACCTTTTCTCACAGGAGGAAATGCTAAGTTTCATTAAATGTATGAGCCCTAATTTGCACACTGCTGCTCTAAGTACTGTGCTAGTCCCAAAATCACTTTTTTTTTTTTTTTCCTTTTTCCTCTCTTAAGCAGAGCCATACACAATTTGACAGTTCTTTCTTTGTATGTGCATCTTGGCAGGGCTTTGACATTTATCATCAAGATAATGTCAACGATAATTGTCTTCCAAAAACATGCACCAGCAGCCCTAGTCTTTGTCCACGGCTCTGTTTTCCCTCTCCCACAGAGATGTGCGCAGACACAGACACACTCTCTTGTGATGGAAATATGTACCTGAAAGATTACTAAGAAGTTGGTTTCCTTACAAACTGCTCTTGTTAAGGTCCTCCTAAGCCTGTAAAGTGTTATATTTATTTTTTAAAGATCTTTTCTACAAGAACAGTTTACATAAAATTACTAAGGGCTCTTTAGTATCTGACTCATAACTGGTCTTCAGACTTTTCTCCTCGACATTCTAATTTTGATGGTAATGATGAGGAGGATGATATTATCCTGTGGCTTCCACCTACTGTCTTTATCATTCGCAAAGTGTTGGGCCTAGTGTTTTAAATGTTACCTCATTTAATCCATTCAATGACCCTATAGGTAGATTATTATTGCACTTCCATTAAAAAAAATGAATAAAAATAAAAAACAAAAAACTGAAGCTAAGAGCTTGCCCAAAGTCATATAGTCCATCGTCTTTCCTTCCCTTGTGGGACTTCAGTTATGCTTCCAGGATAAAGTGACATGTTCTAACAAACATCTCATGCTTTTTCCTTTTTCGTGTCCCACCCCTCCAACCCCCCACAGGTTTTAGTCTGGGTATTTTCTTCTAACTTATTGTCCAGTTGACCAATTCTCTCTTCGGCTGTGTCGAATTTGCTATTTAACCCATTACTGAGTACTCGATTTACTAGACTTTTCAGTTCTAGTATTTCCATTTTGTTCTTTTTCATAGTTTTCAGTTCACCCAAATTCTCCACTTTGTCATTTAATTTCTTAAATATAATAAACATAGTTATTTAAGTCTATGCTTTAAACTCCAGTATCTGATTAGGCTGCGGATGTTTCTATTTCAATTGTTTCAGTCTTGCTTTTTATTATTCTGATTATTTTTTACTGAATGCTATCCATTGCATATTTGGAAATGTGGAGATAATTTGAGGCCATGGATTAAGTTATCGTCCTTCATAACAGATTTACATTTGTTATTGACAGGCAGTTTAGGTAACAGCTTCCACTCCTAGGATAAAGTATAGCCTTTCTGGTGTCTCAGTTCAGCGGCCAGGGAGGTTCATCATAATCTCTCCATGCTTGTTGGACCACAATTCCAATGTCTCCTCAGCACCGCATAACCTCTAAAATCTGTTTGGCTGCCATTTACCAGATGTTGTTTGGCAAGCTACACACATGTGCAGGTTAGGAATTAGCCAGGGACCCACAGGAAACCTCTCAGGTTTCTTTTTCTGCAATACCTTCCTCTCTGGTGCCCTGACCCTCCAACTCCTACAAAATCCCAGCTATGTTAGCAATGAACTCTGTTTCTTTCAGTAAGACTGCCACTGCTTGAGCTCCATCTCCCTGTGCCGTGGTTTAGAAGACTCCAAGGAAGAAAGCCTGGGTGAGATTGGGACTCCCCTTGTGTGCTTCCCTTCTCTTAGTTTATAGTCCCAGGTTAGGTGCTGCCAGATAGTTAGTTTTGGCCAGATCCTGGTTTTCTTTGTAACCTACCTGTGGTAGGCACATTCCTGCAATGGCCCCTAACATTGCCACCCCCTGGTGAACATGCTCTGTATAATCAATCCGCTCCACTGAGTAGGAGCAGGCCCTGTGCATGTGACGGACATCACTCCCATTATTATGTTACACCGTATGGCAAAGGCAAAGGGACTTCGCTGATGATGTAATTCAGGTCCTAGTTGAGCTAATAAAAATGGAGAAATGGAGATTACTTGCTCAAGTGAAAGGCCTTAAAAAAGGAACTGGAGCTTCCTGGAGAGATGCTCTCCTGCTACCTTTGCAGAGGCCAAGAGCCATGTTGTAAAGAGTAAGTGAGGAGGCGTGGCCTCATGTATTTTTGCTCTTAGATTTACCAGGTGTTTATTTCATTAGTCTCTCAAAAAGAATTAGTGTTAAACATCAGCTCTTTTAGGGATTTGTCCTTTCTATTTCCCTAGTTGATGGACTCCAGTCTTAAATTTTAATCTTACTAGTTTCCTGATTTGTTGATTGTAATTTCTCCTTTCTCATGATGAAAAATTCCAAACCAGCTTAAACTATAGCAACTCAGTCTTGTTTTACCCATATGCCCTCACAAAACCATTTGGATGTAAACCATCATTATAATTCCATCTGCAAGTCTTTGAGTAGAGGCATACCTCGTTTTATTGCGCTTGCTATATTGTGCTTTGCAGATATCGCCTTAAAAAAAAACAAAACTGAAGGTTTGTAGCAACCCTGCAATGAGCAATTCTATTGGCACCATTTTTCTAACAGTATTTGCTCACTTTGTCACATTTTGATAATCTTGCAATATTTATAATATTTCATGGGATGCCTGGGTGGCTCAGCGGTTGAGCATCTGCCTTTGGCTCAGGGTGTGATCCTGGAGTCCTGGGATCGAGTCCCACATCAGGCTCCCTGCACGGAGCCTGCTTCTCCCTCTGCTTATGGCCTCTGCCTCTCTCTCTCTGTCTCTCATGAATAAATGAGTAAAATCTTTAATAAAAGTAAATAAATAATAAAACCTTTCATTATTGCATTTCTTTAAAATTTTATTTATTTGGGCAGTCCCAGTGGCTCAGTGGTTTAGTGCTGTTTTCAGCCCAGGGCGTGATTCTGTAGACACGGGATCTAGTCCCACATTGGGCTCCCTGCTTCTCCCTCTGCCTGTGTCTCTGCCTCTCTGTGTCTCTCATGAATAAATAAATAAGAATAAAATAAAATTTCATTTATTTGAGAGAGAGACAAAGAGAGAAGGTGGGGGAGGGAAAGAGAGAAGTAGGGAGTTTCTGAGCAGGGAGCCCGCTGCCAGGCTGGATCCTAGGACCCTGGGATCATGACCTGAGCTGAAGGCAGACGCCTAACTGACTGAGCCACCGAGGTGCCCCTCTTTTATATTTATGATTATCTGTGATCAGTGACAAAGACTTGCTGAAAGCTCAGATGTACATTGCTTTTTAAAGACATAATGCTGTTACACAGTTATAGACTAGTTTGACGTAAACTTGACATTTATATGTGTTAGGAAACCAAATGTATTTAACTTGCCTTATTGCAATGTTCACTTTATTGCAGTGGTCTGGAGTCCAACCCACAGTATCTCCAAGGTATGGCTGTATAAATCCTAAAAGAGAAGGACTTTAAAAAATAACAATGGGTATATCAACACCTAAAAATCTGTACTAATGGGCAGCCCGGGTGGCTCAGCAGTTTAGTGCCGCCTTCAGCCCGGGGCATGATCCTGGAGACCCAGGATCGAGTCCCATGTCAGGCTCCCTGCATGGAGCCTGCTTCTCCCTCTGCCTATGTCTCTGCCTCTCTCTCTGTGCCTCTCATGAATAAATAAATAAAATTTATTTATTTTTAAAATTAAAAAAAAAAAAAGCTGTACTAATTCTTCAATATCATCATTTAAAGGGTTTTACTAGAGTACAATGGAGGGACAAGGACAGAGCCAAGGTCAAGATGCCATCCACGCAGGATACTCCCTGCTGTAAGGGCGTGGCTTTCAAACACCAAGAAATACATTGTATAAGGCACCTCAGTTCAATAACGCCTACCTGTGGAACAAACGACTACTTCCCAAAATACTTACATTTCCATCTGGGCTGTCCCCTTCTCTTCTTTCTCTTTTTCTCTCAATCTTCTAATGCTGATTGTAACCCACTAGATTGATTTCACATTTCACTATGGTTCTATTATCTGCATTTTGAAAGACAATCCCACAAAGCAAACTTTAAAAAAATACATATTTTATTTATTTATGAGAGAGAGAGGAGTAAGCACAAGAAGGGGGAGCAGCTGAGGGACAGGGAGAAGCAGGCTCCCGGCTGAGCCAGGAGACCGATGAGGGGTTTGATCCCAGGGACAAGGGCCAAAGACAGATGCTTAAGCAACTGAGCCACGGAGGTGCCCCCTCAAGCAAGCTTCTAACTATTAAATTAGCTGAAAAGGTTTGGGATGAGTTACAGATACCACTTTTGAAAGAAGGGGCAGAAACAGCTTTTCATCTACTGTGTGCCTGGTGTCAGATGCCAACCCGTTCCACGTTCAGTGCATTGCTGTCTGGAATCTCTCACTCATCTGTAACGCTTCCTGTGCTGAAGACCATTCTGGCAGAGGGTAATCAATAGCTTAAGAGCTTTCTAAGAGTCAGCACAAAATATCTGAGCCCCCACTGCCAGTTTCTTCTATCTGGAAGTGAACTAGTCTATTTCTGCTCAGAATTTCAGTATCTGCTTTGAATAATGTAACGGTCAAGCACATTTATCCATGAATTCTTACCCAAATATGGACTACCACCCATCTTCCTGAATCACTGAAGACTAATAATTTAATTGACAAGTAGAAACAATTCCGAAGGTGCAAACAGCTTTTACCTCTTTGAGGATAAATTGTGCTGACATCAGCCTTCTCTTTAGAAATACAAACTATAACCCTGAGTTTCAAGTGAAGCAAGTAAGCAGCTATCAAATTCCATGAAAAAACAAACTCCTTCGACATTAAGCAAGTCCAGCTGAGACCTTGGAACATCCATCTCTAGGGACCAGAATTTATGTAGCACGTATTTAATAACTTCAGTAGCTGGTTCCTTGGTTTCTGACCTTCAAAGAAAGGAAAAACACTCATCTTGTGTACTTTAAAAGAGCTTTATTTAGTATATAATCTCCGTACAATTCAGTACAACAAATTATAAAAGCTCTTCGTAAGATTTTACCCATAGGATGTTAAATACAGAAAATCAATTGCCAATTGCCACAAGAAAGCAAGCCACTCTCATCTTAAAAGCTTTTTTCCATCAACAGATAAGCA
This sequence comes from Canis lupus dingo, assembly GCF_003254725.2. Classification (NCBI taxonomy): domain Eukaryota; kingdom Metazoa; phylum Chordata; class Mammalia; order Carnivora; family Canidae; genus Canis; species Canis lupus. Next base: position 119,578,208 of record NC_064243.1, read on the forward strand.
CTCTCTTCTAGGCCAAAAAGGTTGTCATATATAAAGCATTTGGGAGCATATTAACCAAGATACATGATCTGGGAACATTTTGTATCTTCCTATTTAATTCCAAGGTTTCAATTGAATTTTAAAAATGGGAGTATTTCTATGTTAACTCAGGTAAGTTTTGGCCAAAGATAAGCTAAAATTGGTACATCTTAGACAAAGTTCACATGGAATGAGAGTAAACATTTTTAGTTAACTGTGAAGTAAAGATGCAGACCAGATGAAATATCTACATAAGTCCTAGCCCTCCGGCAGCATCAACCCAACACACGCACACGCGCACATGTGCACACACACGCGCACCCCTAGCTGACCTCACAAAGAAAGAAAATCGTCTGCAAGTGGACAACAGATGGCCTACTTAACACCTAATTATGCTCCTGGCCAATATATCTGAAATGAATCCCTATTTCTTCGGACTGTAATAAAAGTGACTGGAACCTTTCAACTATACTAGAATCTCTAATAGCCACTGTGATCAGTATCAGTCATTTAATGAAGCCATTTAATGAAGTAAGTAGATCTAAGTAGGGAATCGTAACTTTAAATGTGTAATAGTCCATTCATTTGCTAATCTTCTGCTGTGAAGCCAGGGTCTTTCCTTTGCAATAAGGGTTCAATGATTCCAGTTCTATTCTTGCATAAATTGTACCAGGAATGTGGTTTGGGTATGTTCTAATACCTCTGGTCAGTAGAGATGTTTTTAAAGGTGCAACAGGTACTTAAATCTATAAAGCAATCTGAGCTCTGAAATTTTCTTGAATTTCATGTTCCCAATATTTTATAATTTTCCCAACCACAGGTAATTTACTCAAAAGCAGTTTTTATTAGTGACTCAACCTTATCAAGCCTTACCAAAGCAGTCAAATTAATTTTCACAGAAATAACCCTTTTTACCCCATTTCCTATGCTTGTGTTGAAGTGTGTACTTACTATAAGAAGGGGAACTCGCACAGGGCAGTTTGGTACGAGTACAGAACTCACGGGAGGGAGCTCGGGAATGAGAGGACACTGGGGAGCAGCCTGGTTCGTCAGCTCACAAGACGGGTGGAGACAGTCAGGGAATCTGGGGAGTCACGTAAGTAGAGGATCATTAAGAGCACTTATTGTACTGAGAGGTTCTTCTAGCTAGCTAGCTCTGAAGCAACATCAAGGGGTTATCCTCCCCATAAAAAAACAGCCACGTTTGAGGCCACTACCAAACATTAACACAGCTGCTGAGATCTGTGTGGTGGGAGTGACGGCCCCCGGTGCCATGCTCTGGCCTGGTACAGAGCCAGGCATCAGCCACTCTTCCCCTTTCCTCCTGTGGACTCCAACAAGATCATACAAGAGAATACTGATGAACGCTAAGAACGTTTAACGGGATTTGTTGACAGACTTGTTCATCAGCAAAGAAAAATGTCTACTACACATGGTCACAGTGTCTTGGAAAGAGTGTATGTATGGACTCTGTCTTGCAAGATTTTTTTTTTTTGGCACTTTGTATTTTTCGCTGAAGACTAAACACTAAATATCTTGGCAACAATGGCACCTACACTAGGAGAAAAAGATTCCTGCGTGCCATCAAGATGGTGATAAGCATACACATTTAAGGACGTGTTTCTTATGCTGAGACTCCACGTACGCAAACGCTTAGATTAGTGCATATAGAAATATTTAAAATAAAACTGGAATATATCTGGAAGGTGATCGAGGACTTTAAAAACAAAACTACGTAGTCTAACATGTACCTTACGTGTGCTTCGTTTCAATGAAAAGTAAGGCACTCGCCGAAGGATGTGCTGACCCATGCTGTCAGCCACACCAGGCATGCATCATTCCTGGCTTAAAGTTCTCCTACTGATTAAAGTGTTTTGTTACTGTGTTACCCTAAACTGCAGTGGTCTCCAACCTTCTTACAGAATACAGGAAAGACATAATTCAGGAGTTTCAGCTGCATCATTTAGTAACCCAGCCAATTTTTTTTTTTAATTTAAATAAGTTTGGATAAAAAAGCCGAGTATCCTGGAGTCCAACATGACAGTCTAAAACTTCTTTTTTTGAACACTGTTTAATAAGTAGTAACTGAATGTGAAATAACTTGAACGTGTGATCTGTCTAGCTTGATGCCTAGGGTACTTCAGTACAAGTGCAAGGAGAGACCTTTCCATCATTTCCAATTGGCAAGAACAGGGGAGAAAGTTAATTTCATTAGCCACCTTGATTTAGTTAAATGTGCAATATGCTTTTATCAGCAACTTTTACATGTCCCCCTCATTAGAAATTAATTAGAAAAGCAATTATCAAAAAATGTTTGAACAGGTATACATAATCCTCTTTGTTGTTTACAAATAAGCATGACTTAGAGGCACTTAGTTACCTTTTAGTAAGAAAAAGAATAACATTACCCGGGCCCTCACAGTTAAGATTGGAGACCACAAATCAAATTTGGTATGAAAATGCTCTCTGCCAAAAATATTGTATTCGTGAATTAGTTAAGATAGAACATTTTAAAAATATTCAGACTTTGCAAGGTTCTAGGCTGTAAAAAATACAAAGGCTAAAAACAAAAAGTTTAGAAAATTTTGCAAACCCAGTAAATTTAAATGAGTAAGAAATGAAGAAAAATTTTCTTACTTGCAGGATAGGCTAAATAGTATCAATAGGTTTTAAAATAACACTAAACAGTAACAAATTCTGCTCGGCTACATAACATTTCTGCTCCTTTCATGACTTACAATAAGGAATTTGTCACACTTTTCTGTATCCCACATTAAAACATGCACCTGCATGCATGCGCGCCCGCCCGCACACACACACACACACACACACACACACACATACTGAAGTGCTAAACTTTACATTTCAGACAGGGCACAACGAAAAGTTTTAGATATATATACAAAGACCTAACATGATTTTTTAAAAAAAATATTAAAAGCATGGCGATTGGAAAACATTATAAAATGTTTAGGTCAAACAGGACGATAAAGAGCTTTTTAAAAAGCTCCCCGTTGGTCTTCACTAGTGAAACGATACTGAAGAATTTAACTATGCATCCCCTTAATTCGACTCAACCGTAGCTGTCTGAAGTCAATTGAAAGTATTTCAAATCCCGAACAGCCTCTGGATTTCCTGAATGACGTGTGGCTGTTCAGGCTACCTGTGGCACACTTACGTTTCTCCCCAACAACAAAATTTGAGACCACTCCTAGAAAGGTGAGAACCTTTAGGCTAAAGAACATTAATGAAACGAGATAAAAAAGAGAAGCTTGTGTTAAGATACTTTTGAGGACGGTAACGCTTGTGTAAACATCTCTACAACTTCCTCCTATCACAGCTTTGTGGTACAGGCTACCTAAAGACATATGAAATGTTACTGTTGAGTTGCATTAGGATGGAATTTCAATATCAAAAATAGAGGTTGGACAGAGAGCTTGGTTACTTGTTTCTAGATAGCTTGTAAACATGGAACGTCTTGTTCTGGAACACTCTAGTGAAGTATGCTGTGTAGGGTGGCAGGTTTCTCTTTATCTCTTCGCAGAAGCGAGGGTGGCCTGCAAGTTTCAAGTCGGGATCGTTCTCTCCTGGGCCATCCATCATCTAAAGCCAAAACAAAACCAAACACGGTTTGGGAAACAAAATCGTATTGATAGGAGACGAGAGAAGTAGGAACAGGTGTTGGGTTTCTTTGAGAGTCATGTGTTACGGCTACGTAAGTTGTATTATTTCAATGTCGGCGGCTACTTCAAGATTATCTGGTCTACCTCTTCCCCGTCGGAAGTTTAAATCAAGGCTGAGAAGGGGAGCTGACGGTCGCACAGTGACCACCTTTAACTGCAAGGCGAGAAGTAAAACTTGGATCTCCTTGTTCTTCGGGACGTACTACACTGTCACTCTCACAAAAATGAGATGCAGAGTGCTCGCTTTGGCAGCACGTATACTTAAAAAAAAAAAAAGTGAAATGCAGAGAAGAATTACTATGACCAGAGGAAATCCTCCAACTCATCAGATGGTCTAGTTAGAGAAAGTTACACACAAATCAAAATTTAAATGCAAGTCTTGGGTCTGTTATCTCCTCTGAATTCAAGATAGTTATAGACAGTTTCTTTCCTTGGGCAGAAATTTGAATCTCATGTTCTCTTTCCCCCGGATTTACTGAGGCGTAATTGACTAAACTGCATACAGTTAAGGGCTACAACCCGATAATCTGATACACACATACATGGTGGAGTGATTACCACAATCAAGCTAATTAATACTTCCACGTCGGTCAAAGGGACAAACCTGCAGTAATAAGGTGAATTAGGTCTGAGGCTCTGACCGCACAGCATGGTGACCACAGTTCATGGTCCTACCCACATGCCTGACGTATGCTAAGAGAGGGACACCCAGGTGGCTCAGCGGTTGAGCGACTGCCTTCAGCTCAGGGCGTGATCCCGGGGGCCGGGGATTGAGCCCCGTTTTGGGCTCCTTGCAGGGAGCTTGCATCTCCCTCTGCCTGGGTCTCTGCCCCTCTCTGTGTCTCTCATGAATAAATAAAATCTTTAAAAAAAATATGCTAAGAGAGTAGATCCTAAGCGCTCTGAGTCTCTAATTCTGTATGGTCAAGTTTTCTTTTCTGAGAATTTATTATTTCCAAATGGCTTATCATTTCTCCCCCCTCATTTTCAGCACACACGGCCTCTTGGTGCAACTCTTCTTCTGTGCTCTCATCTGAGGCCTGGCGGGGTTCTGAGGCCAAGTTCCTCCGGAGGGAGGAGGGAGGGGCAGCCTGCTGCTCGGGGACACAGGCTCGGGGACACAGGCTCGGCCACAGGAAGCCGTGTCTGAGGGCAGTGCCGGGAGCAGCGTGGGTGCAGCCCTACCGTCCCAGCCACACTCACGCGCCGGCCCAGACGATGCTCCAGAGCTCAGGTCTTTGGAGGCTGAGCTCTTGTTTTTAACGGCAAAGCCTTTAAAGATGAATTTTATGCAAAGCCCCAGGACGCAGATCAGCTGAAGGCAGAGCTGCTCTGCTGGACGTGAAGTTAGGGCCCGACACCTCCTTACCCGCCGCATCTGCCAGGCCCCAGCCATGACCCAAGCGCAGGGCCGCAAGTCCCACAGGATGCAGTGAGGCGGGGGATGTGGCTGGGGACATCCTTCTAGGAGGTACAGACACCCGGGTGGCCCCCGCATGAAGCGAGGGGACGACATGCTTACGTGCCCGTTGGCGACGTCCAGCAGGTCCCGCAGCCGGCAGCCCCGCTGGTGCCTGCGCTCGTAGCAGATGCTGTCCTCCAGGATGACGTAGTCGGTGCCGAAGGACCTCAGCAGGGCGTGCACGTCCTCCGGGGACCTCTTGGCGTATATCTGATACACCTGCGACGGGAGAGTGACGTGGAAGGGGCGGCAGTGGCCCTCGCTGCCGGGAGTGAGCCACGTGGGGGGATGGGGGTCCCAAGAGGTGGCTGTCGTCACGGAGCCTGGGCTGGGGGGAGGGGGCAGCCACCCCGCAGACACAGACTCAGGCGTCCCCGGGGTCCTGCGGCACGAGAGGCCAAGCGCAGGTGGCGCAGGTAGGACAGCGCTGCACCTTCACAGAGACGGTGGGGGGACGGGGCGCCTTAGGCATCCCGGGGGAGCGTGCGGTGCCCTCACCGCGAGGAGCCCAGCCTGTGGCCTGGCGGTCGCGCAGGAAGAGCGCCGTGGGCCTCGGTGCTAGGTGCCCGCTGCGTGGTCTGGGGAGCCCACCCCGCTCTCTCGACCTCCCGCTCGCCACCAGCGTGGCATGCCGGGCAAGCACCCACGAGGTGAGCAACCCGCCTTCTGGGACTCGGCACCGGGAGGACGTTCCGCGTGTGCACGTGTGCAGGGGGCTGGGGGAGTGACAGGGAGGGACACCAGCCGCTTTCCTGCACGCAGATGTCCACGGATGTGTCAGCCTGCAGGTGTGTGGGGGGGGCAGAGGGGGGCCTCGGCCCTGCGGCTGGAGGCCGTGGGCCATCCTCACGCCCGAGGCGGCCCTAGGACTCGAGGGCACCAGGACCTTGAGGGCGTGGGTTTTGTGAGTCCCCAGACGCGGGCTCCCGAGGCCCAGCCCCACGGGCCCAGCCCCAGGGTCCCCTCCCGCCTGAACTCTGGGGTTGAGCCAGGCACCCTCGCTGCCTCCTCGGCTGACCTGGGCATAGACAAGGGGCCAGGATGCACCCCTCGTCCTCTGCCTTCCCTCCCCGACGGGTTTGTTCTCAAAAGCCCCCTTGTCTACACCGCAGGCTGGGGCTCTCGTTACCCTTCTGAGCAGGAGGAGGTCTCCGGGCGCCTGTAGGGGCTGTGGGCAGGGCAAGGCCTCGACTCAGGAGATGCCAGGGGCTTCAGGCCCGCCTGGGCCGCCGAGCTACCCGGGGCAGGGACCCCCGCGCCCCCCCACGCCCCCCTCACCGCTTTGGTCCGCTCCCTCAGGCTGTTGTCTTCGTAGTGGGGGTGGTTGGTTAAGGTCCTGCCCGTGCACAGCTTGACCCCGGCCAGCAGCTGCATGCTCCCGGCGAACACGGCCTTCCTCGGCGTGTTGGAGCTGAAAGGTCGCGAGAGCCTGGTTAACCCCACGGCTGCGATTTCCTCACAGACCACAAACAAGACAACCGCACGCTGCCGGACTCACCCGGCTGCGTCAGGAAGGCCTGAGACTTGGGGGGAGACGCAGCACCTGGCTGCCTGACACTTGCACTCAAACTGTTTTATGAAACTTCCCCTGGTTGTGACAGCGGGCGGGACGCTTCTCCTTGACGCTTTGCTGGGCTTCCTTACAGTGGACGGCCCTCGGGCCTTCCAGGCCAAGTCCCCCGGTCCCCTCCTGGTCTCGCCCCGGAGGGGCAGATCCCGACCACACAGACCTCCACAGACGGTCATCGCCTTCTGTACGAGACTTAACTAAGAGGCTGACTTAACTAAGAGACTTAACTAACAGTCAAACGGATGACAAAGCCAGAGACTGCCGCGATCACGGGTTCCTCCCAACTTGGTTTTGTTCCAAACAAGAAAATGGACCATAGACACGTGATAAATTACTTTCCAGAGAAAGAGAATTACTAACAACAAAAGGACACAGAAGATTCTGGAAAGCAGGGAATGTACTACTCCGTTTGGGGATGTCCACCATTTGTGATGTGGCAACGCAAGTGTTTCCTACGTTCCTTTCCTTAGTCCTGATGATGAAAGTCCAAGGACTGTGGGGGAACACGGGGCACTCCTGTGGTTAAATCACGACCCCCTGGCTCTCCGAGGGCCACCAAGCTGCGATTCTCTGCCTCCGCGCGGGGCGTGAGGGACAAGGATGGTGGGTCAAGGAAGGACTCCCTGATGACAGTGAAAGCATTTTTCCTTCCCGCCCCCCGGAAAGAAAGAATCTTAGTAGTGGATTTTAATTCCCTTCCATTTTTTTGGGACATGGGAGTCTCTTGCAAATCAACGAGGTGCCGGTTTACTGTGAAGAACACGAGCGCCCTTCTACGACTCTCCGCTGAGGCCCACGGGGAGCACCGCAGCCCACACGGGCCCTTCCTGGGCTAAGGAAGAGGAGCCCCGGCCTGCCAGGGGGTGTTAAAAGACGGAGACGGTTTTGAGAAGGAGTCTAAGTGCAATCATTAAAACTCAGCATACTCTGTAGAAAGAACCAGAGCAGGCTGTTCTCAGCGAATCTGGAGATCAGGGCAGAAACCCCAGCGCTAGGTTTCTGGGAGAGGCTGCCATCGATCCCCATGTGGCACGAGCAGGTCTACGTGCGTCAGCGTAAGGCTCAGACCGCGGTGCGAGTGCCATCCAACGGAGGCCTCGGGATGCCTGGAAGACGTCCCGCGGTCCAAGCTGCAATGCTTACAAATAATTTCCTTGAAGAACTCGGGGTTTTCTAACCATGACCCCCTCGTTCACTTGGATTTCAAGGAGCTGTCTCACACGACGGAGCGTGGGTCCAAGCGCAGCGGGCACCCGGGGAGGACACACAGCCTGCATCCCTCCCGACCCTAAACCCCAGAGCCCGGCGCGTGGACTGCCACGGAAGAGCGTGTTCCGAGAGCGTGGCTGCGCTCGAGGGATGGTCAGTGTTCTGACAGGCAGGCCCAGGGGCCCGAGGACAAGCAGATGTTTGCTCCGTCGCCTTGAAGTGGCAACTTACAGGGAACTCTTGACATCGGCCCCATGTGGTCAGGGGGACAGGAGGGCCTCAGGGACAACACGTGAAGGTGGAGTGAGCGCTCCTCAGCAGGAGACTTAGCTTAATGCAACTGACCCTTATTAAGCAGCTCGTCGGGGCCGCCCCATCCCTGCGTGCTGGAATTGCCAAAGACGGTGAGCACCGACAAATACTCATTACAGAGAATGTCAATGTTTTCCCAAGCCGTCCTTCGTTCCTTTTGTACACTCCGGACTGGCTTAAGCCATTCCACTGCAATAAATAATGCAGTTAATGCCACGTAGTAGATGGATGCCAAAAAGTGGCTCTTTGGGACCACGGAACCGAACAGACTGAGGATGCAGGAAGAAATGCAGTCTGGTCTCCCCATCTGGCAGAGCACGGGGTAGAGCGAGAGTGAGCGGTGGGGGGCAACCCCGGCCTCTCCAGTCCTACTGCCCAGAGGGTGCCGAACTGGCCTTTCTACCCAAATGACAAAGCCCGTGGCTGAGCTGAGAAGATCCATGCAAATCTTCAGACTCAGCATCACTATTCTGAATTCTAACGGGGGGCGGCAGCGGGGAGACGCAGAGCTGTTTCTAGTATCTATTTTGTAACTGTGGCACATACCGATGACTGGCCTGTTCTCTATTCGTGGCTCACGACCAAGGTTTCGTCTCCCTTCCTGGGCTATGATCCCACCACTTGGAGGAACTTCACAGTTCATAGAGGTCTGAGATGTCAAAAGGCCTGAACTGCTTGCCGGAGAGCTACAGGCTCATTCTCTGTCCAAATGACAGTGCTGAGGGCCTACTAGGTGCCGGGCCGCAGCGTGCTAGCTAGTCAGCCACCAGAGCCAGCCTCGGCTCCCTCTACAGGCAGACACTTCTGAACAAATGAGTCGGTGCGGCGCGTGTTTGCCAGTGCTCTGTGGGCCTTCAGCTATCCTGGGAAACAAAACACACAGACAAGGTCCCATCGTGGCCAATCTTGCCTCTCTCCTCCGGGGGGCCCGAGCACACTGGAGTATCCCCTTGCCCACAGTGGGTGCAGCCCCCGGGAGGGCAGGGGGGTAGGTCACATGACTGCTTAGAGGCGCTGAGGGAAAAATGAAATAAACTGCACTCATCTGTCACATGTTTTAGTGTGTGGCCCCCCCATTAGTAAAGAGTCAAAGTTTAATGTCATCTGTTTCAACTGTTGGTGTAACAATCTTCTGGACTGTTAACAGTCTTTCACCAAGATCATTGGTTTTACTTTTTTTTTTTTAAAGATTTTATTTATTCATAAGAGACAGAGAGAGTGAGAGAGGCAGACTACACAGGCAGAGGGAGAAGCAGGCCCCATGTAGGGAGCCCGACTCGGGACTTGATCCCGGGACTCCAGGATCAGGCCCTGGGCCGAAGGCAGGCACTAAACCGCTGAGCCACGCAGGGATCCCCCTTTAGTTTTACTTTAAAGTAGCAAAATACAAGTATTCTAATGCCTATAAAATGGACTAGAAATAATACTTCTTTGAAAACTACTGACTTCCAAGCATGGCAGAGATGAGGTTTATTCGCTTTCTCCTACGGATTCGGTTTGATATGCCAGCCCCATGGTAAATCTGGGGTACACTTCTACTACTTTAAATATTTAAGTTTACTCATAAAGCAAAGGCAAAGGGAAACAAAAAACAAGGACACACTTTCTGAACTTTAAAAGCCTAGATCCACTGTGTTTTCTATTTTCTGTGGTGAACTCAGCAGGCAAAGTGGAAAGGCGTTCTTTGTCCTTCAGATATGCAGCACGGCAGGTGTGAGGCTGGCTACTCCTCCTTCAGAGATACTTCTGCTGACACAGTCTGTGGTCTGTGTCTAAAATAGCTAATGTGCTTTTAACCACTGAATGACACTTCTCTATTATAGGAAAACAAAGCAATTTTTACCAATGTTTGAACAAATGATGTATAAAATGAAAGGATAATTTGTTTTTATAGCTCTCTGCCAAGCTCTGTAGCAGGCTGCCCAACCTGCAAACAATTTATTCCGTAAGAAATGTCACTAAATAATGACAAGGACTCACAGGTCAAACGGATTTACATTACATAATTTAAATGTCATTCCAGGAAGACCTGATGGCATTTTGAACAAATAATCTCATTTATTTTTGAAGCTCTAAGCTTCAACAAGTTAATTACTGTTGAACTAATGGGTAAACTGAGCATTATAATATAATGTGTGAACATTTGCTTTATCTACACTTCAAAAATTTATAGAATTATGCAAATACCACAAAATGATTCATTAAATATAAAAGAGGCTTATAGGCATTTAAGGTCTGAACTTAACCTTCATCATATTTAAAATATCCAGTAATTCTTTCTGCTTTGATAAAATGCTAAGGAAGTTTGGGCCATTTTCTTAGTTCCATTGAGAAAATATGGCACATGCAGGCTTCATCACTGAAGAGAGCCTACTGCCAGTGGGAAATCTTCTAAAGCCCCATAGTTAAAATGTTACATCTCAAAATCTTCAAATCTATAGGAGTGTCTTAATTGCACCACGTCCAAGAAGAATTTCAGGAACCAAGAATGAAACCACTTGGGGTCACAAAGGAATGAGGTACGAAGCACTGCTGTTGTGGCATTTGGCCTCATGGAAGGAGATGTGCTTCCCAGACACACATAAAGCCCAACGAGCACCCCCTGAGTCCGGCTCAAAGTGATACCAGACCATTAAAAAAATTGACACCCCAAAACCAAAAGGCCAACATATTTGTATTTGGGAAACATTATCAGCAAAAGAGTTAATATGAACACGGGCAAAATCTGCTGGGGAGCAAGGCCTGTGGCACGTCTGTGTCACGTGGGACGCAGGCCACCAGGTGAGCATGCCGCCTGGCGCCTTGCAAGGGAAGGACCGAGTGGCCTCTCCGTCCTCCCAGGGAAGATTCTGGGGCTGATGTCAACTAAATGTCCTCGCTGATTAATGAGAAATTGAATCTCAAAGTGTTCTTAATTTTATACTTAAAACTCCAAGGAACTGAAGCTTGGAAATTTCTATCACTAAAAATTAGAACTATAAAAAAAATTTCTCTTGAAACCCGGTAAGCCTCTAAAAATCTTTAAATGGAGTCAACAATAAGAATACAGAAGAAAAAAAAGAATGGAGACAATATAGGGCTGACATGAGGCTCAAGTTTTGCTTCAGTGAAGAGAGAGTTAAAGTGGATGGAGGGGCACCCGGATGGCTCAGCTGGTTGAGCGGCTGACTCTTGAATTTGGCTCAGGTCATGATCTCAGGGTTGCGAGGTGGAACCTGACTTAAGATTCTCTCTCTCCCTCTCCTGCCATTCCCCCACCTCTCTCGCTCTCTCTAGCTCTCAAAAAAAGAAAGAAGGGACAGCCACCCCATTTACAAACACTCATCATGTCCTGTGCTCCATAAACAGCTGTTGAATTGTATTCCTAAGTATACAGGTTCTGATATAACTTCATGTTGGGTGCCTGGGTGGCCCAGTCGATTACACATCTGCCTTCAGCTCAGGTCATGATCTCAGGGTGCTGGGATCAAGCCCCGCATCAGGCTCCCTGCTCCGTGGGGAGTCTGCCTCTCTCTCCTGCCTCCCGCTCTCCCTGCTTGTGCACGCTCTCTCTGTCCAACAGATAAACAAAATAAAATCTAAAAAAAAAAAAAAGATATGACTTCATGTATTAATGCTTTAAACATTTTCATAGAAATCTAATCCCTCCACTACAGCTCCTGTCATATTAATAAGTGGTATCCCAATATAATGCCCTTTACCTTCCCTGGAGGCTGTCTGGTTAGCCAATAAAAGGTCATAACTGAGCCCCTCCAAACAAAAGAGCAGAACCTACTCCTGCTGAGGTGATGGGATCTTTTTCCCATTTACCCGCCAAGCCCAAGAACCCCAAGTGGATCCTCGGCAAGACCTAATCTGCAAATGGAAGCTCAGCGTCCCTGGAGCATGAGCGTGATGCCTAAGGCAGGTGTGTGGTCTGCTCCGGCGTCAAGTATAGGAACCAGAGACCAGGACATGGCAGGTAAGCTTCTTCTCAACACTTCACAGGGGAAGTGCCCTGTGCCATCATGGAGGGTCACTTGAAGTGTCCCCCCAGGTTTCTCCAGGTCACTGTTTCTCATCCTGACCCATGAAGGGGAGCCACCCTGTATCAGAAGGTACATCCCCACCCCGGTAGAAGCTGTTGTGACCACTTGATGGAGGACAGATGTGTTGTCACCATGGTGGCTGTCTGACAACAGCAGCAGACAAAGTAGAGAGGAGGAGGCATTCCTCGCTGACAGGGTTGGATCCCCACCGGAAGCTGGTGGCTGCCTTCAGACAATTACAGACAGACTTTCAGATACACGCCATGTATCCTTAGGCCACGGCCTATTCCCCAGCACAACTCAGACCTACTAATGTCGTGGGCATATGTGACTAATCAAAGTACTAAAATGAAAGCTGAAGGTCATATTTTATGTTTCAAAAACAGAAGAAATCAAGGCAAGTTAAAAGAATATTAAGTACATTCCTTTGTGTTTGGAATTGAAGGCGACAGACCAGAGCCGACTTAAATGTTGATTTAAACAAATACATTTTGTGTCTAAATAGACCCTATTTTGGCATATATTCATCATCACTTAAGCTTATTTCACAAACATGCCCAGCAGCTATTTTTGCAAAAACAATAATTTGGATTTGAAGAATTTCAAGGGAAAACAAGCAGGATTAGATCACAATGGAACCAATATTTTGGAAGAATACAAAGCTTTCCAGTTGCTGAGGATTTTTTAGAAAGTAAAAAGAGGATGGTCTACATACGGGGAGAGAACCAGGTTAATGAGAGGAGAAAGTAAAGAGCAAAGACTGCTTTCCCAAATGAGAGAAATAACAGACTAACAGACTGCCTTCTTTACACCCGGAATATAATCTCTCATCCACAATTTTTCAGAACCAGAAATGTTACTTTAAATAATTTTCTGCGAGGACAAGCACGAGAATAGAGGCTCTACAGTAAGTATGCCCAGCCCGACAGTGCCAAACACAACCCCGGCTCTGCTGGAGTACATCTTTATCACCGACGCTACCGTTCGTTCCTGTAGGACTGGCCAGTGGAGGTGGGATGTTTACAACAACGATGTAGGTAGATCCACCAGGCCCCCCGGCCTCAGGAGTATACCCGACAGTGGGTGCCCTGCACCATTCGTAGCAAGAGTGCAATTTTAAAAACAGCAAATATCAGCCTCACCTTCAGATGTACGTGTCATAAATTTCTAGTTGACTACAGTTAATGCAAAGGTAATTAGCTTTTCTTTACATGAATAACCCTCTTCCCCCCCCCACACACAATAAATACTGAAGGAATTATTTACTCTATAATTGTCTGCCATGATTTAAAGTTAAATAAATAAATAAAGACAAAGCCCTGCTTTGTAATCTCAGCACTGGAAATATATGAAAAATTATACTTACCACATCTAGTCAGAGCCAGTCCGACATTGGGACCAAAGCCACATATATATATTTTAGGCATAAATCTCTATAAAACCCATGTATTACACTCAGGAGACCTAAGCTATCAAACATTTACCATCTCTTAATACACAAGCGGTGCTAAACTGTACTGGTTAGTAAACATTCGTCATGAGCAAGTGCCAATATGGCTACTAAAATTCTAAGTGATGGAGACGACACAGCCGATGCCTTTGGAGTATGTCACACAAGATTGGTGACATCTATTTACATGTGAATAATTACACCGCTGCTTTTTGGTTATAAAGCAGGGAAATACAGCAGCACAGGGCCCAGGAACAGTGCTCTGGGTAGAAAAGTTTATTTGTGCTGGTGGGAGGCAGGTTTCACTACCAAAGCTGTGAAGCACACGAAGTTCATCCTGATGCAAGTGCTGAGGCAAAGCAACAAAACGTGGGCAACGGTAAAGACCAATGTAATGCTGCACATGACCGTGTTCAAGAGAGAAAAGACTTTGCGTTTTCGGTTTCCTTAGGCCTAGGCTTGGGAAATGTGCTTAGTTGAAATGTGCTTGGAGCTAGTAGGACTCTATGGTTTACAGTGTAATTTTTAAATGATCAACAAGGAAAAAGAATGCTCTCAAGTGTCAGGCGTCACAGAAAATCTGAATGGTGTTAAAATGAAAGAAATGAGAAAGGTGGAATTGGCGGAGAGTGTAAAGCTTTCTTTCCATGGCTGTCAGCGGCCTGGAGTATGTCCTCCAGCTCAGTTTCCCTCTCCTTGTGGGTTTTTTCCCTTCATGAGATCGTGGCTAGAGAGACTATTTCTTAAATGGAAAGAAACTGTTGCCAAATAGAGAGTTTTAAAGAAAAACTTGAAAATGAATATATCTTCACAATTAGATTCAGAAAGAAGAAAACACCAAATGAGGTCTATAGTGACTCTTAAAAGGCACTTTACAGTTTAAAGGTTAAAAAAAATCCTCTTACTTAATCCAGTTCATCAGCTCCACTGTATCTGGATCATAGAATTCTCTCAACTCGGAGAGTTCATCCATCATTCCTGGCCAGAACTGAAATTAAAAACAAAACAAAAACAAAAACAAAATCCACCCCCACACCCACAACTATCACTAAGGTTAAAATGAAAGAGGAGAAACTGCATATGACTTGTGAACTAGACAAACAGGGCAGCTGCGGCGCTGGATGGACCTCACCTCCGCAGTCCGCCCTCCTAGCGTCAACGAGCCAAAGTCCAAGACCAGCTCGCCAAACTATCTTGAGCCAAAGCTAGTAAGGCCTAGAGGGGTGGTCAACTTTTAAAACAAGAGCTTTCATTTTCTCTAGTAAAAATGCTGCCATAGGTGGGGTTAGTATCTAGGAAAACGTTAATTTGGATGTCACAGCAATGGCAACCGCGAGGAAGCTCACCGGGTACTGGAAACTGTGACTTCCACTGTGCCATCCACCCTTCAAGACAGAAAGTGCCCTTACAGGACAGCACTGCTTTAGAGCTGCAGACATGCGCTGGAACACAGAATCTCGTTTCATCCCCGCAGCTACCCTGGGAGAAGGTGGACACAGAAGGCGTCCTCCTCCCTACTGCTATTTCACTAGTCTGCAGACAGTGGCTCAGACAGATGACTTAGCCAGGTCACAAAGTGGCAGAGCTACCGCCTGCAGCCTGACTCCAAATCCATCCCCCTTCACTGTGATTACACGGTTCCCACTAGAAATCTGGGCAAATGCCTTGTTGTATTTTAATATAATTACAGGTACAATGGAGAGAGGAGTATTTGAAAGTAGGACTCTCCAGGAAAATCTGGTGCATTTGAATATTCTATTTATGCCACTGGTGCCTCCTACTCAACTTGAGAGAGTTAGGGTGATGCAGAGAGAGTGTAAATATCCCACTCTGAGCCCACGGCTTTTCTAACATAATTGCCTGTTTAATTCAACAATTAATTATATGTTCACTGCTGTATCAAATGACAATTGGCTAAGAAGCCTTGATCATCTATATACATCCTAGAGTGAACAGCAGAATTCCTATGTTGGAAGAAGGCCACTGACGATGGGTCTGTGCTTCACTAAAGTGGAAAATGTAATAATTTTATTTAAGAACCAGGAACTGGAACCAGAGTGGCACCGTCCGGTTGGTGGCTGTATTTTAACCCTGTCACTTTCCCTTCTTCTCATCTCATCTTTGGCCATTTTTAATGCTCATTCTCATCTTGTTTCCTGGGTGCATGAACCAGGAAAGATGCTGGTGATAGAAAATCACTGCTGGCTCCAAGTTTTAGAAGAGATGTAATCAGAGTGATTCAATGATACCTGTGTAATGTTCCAATTATTCCTATAAATTGGGATAATCAACAGAATGCCGATTTTTTAATGACACGTCCTCATTCTTTTGGTATAAAATATATTTCAAAATCTGTGAATTCAATGGATGTAAGATATTTTTCTAGCGTGGGAGTTGCTGTTGTTAATTCTGAAAATGTTCAAATCTAGTAATATCACCTGTAAACTTCTTAAACAATGTGAATATAAGTGTTAGATTAACTAACTGCTGTTTCTAAATGATAGGAGATTTCAGCAACACTAGTAAGTTAATCAACACGAGGGTAGTAATTTCACTAAACTCCCGACTTTTGAGTGAAGTGCATGCTTTTCCCTTTTAAACAGTATTGTCCTAAAGAGACATAAAGCAAAATTGCTACCATTAACAAGAAAATCTGAAATCCTTATTACAATCGCTCTGTAAAACTCAAAATCAGGCTTTGAAATATAGGAGTTCATTTTACTTAAAGGTAGTTCTGTTCAATAGTTGGAAAACAGCTTCAGTTTCAGGGTACTTCTTAATATACATAACATCTTTATTGTCTTTGTGATTTTAAATTTTGAGAGGCTGGAATATCTAAACCATTTCAACAGTCAAAGCTGGATGCATCGGTGTCTCTCCTGAAGTCCAGTACTAAGAAGGGCTATGTGGATCAGGCCAATCTTTGGAAGGAGTCTTCCAAGTTACTGACTCTCTTACTCAAAGAATGTCTACATAGATTTCCTGGAAATGACGGCTTTTTTGGTGCTATCATTTTTTTTTTTTTTTTTTTTTTTTATAGTAATGGTTTTCAAGAGGGGTGGGTGGAGGAAAAGATTTTGCCCCACCCCTAAGGGGATGTTTCCCAATGTCTGGAGACTTTTGACTGTCACGATTGGAGGGAGGTGCTACTGGCACTTAGGTGGGTAGAAAGTAGGGATGTTGACACCCAGGACAGCCCCCTAGAACAAAGATTTATCTAGCCAGAATGTCAGTAGCGCCACTGCCAAGAAGCCCCGTTCTATGCATTAGCCCCCACCCAGAGGGCCATGGAAAACACATTTCTAGACTCCCAAAATTTTTGATTCAGTAGGACTGGTCTGGAGTGAGCCACAAACCTCTGTATTTCTAACAAGTTCCTAAGTGATGCTAATGCTGCTTGACTGGGGACCATACTCTGAGAACCAGTACTGTATAGTGTAATTTATTCTATACAGTCCTTCCTCAATTTCACCAAGAACAAGAGATTTAAGTCCCCAAATAGCTGTAAAAAAAAATCAATAAAATTCCAAATACATGGCTGAGACCTAAGAAGTCAGTCTACGCACACAGAGACTCAGGAAAAAAGATTGTGATTGTGTGCGTATATCTTTAGTGCGAGACAAGAAACATGATGAACTCAATCTTTCCTGCGAGGAGGGCGTTTTATCACTCAGAACCAATGTGAAGAGGTCAAGTTACCTCATTCGTTACTAAACATATATTCTATTTAATCTTTAGTTGTTGCCTTCCAGAGGTTTTAAGGAAGTTTCATTTATTTACATTTAGGGTAATAAAATTCCCAGGGGCAGGGTGGAAGAAATAACCTGTTTCTATGTTTTCTAGTATCTGAGTAGGCACAGTGCTCTACCTGCAACAGTAAATGTTTTGATAAATAGGAACATGATAAATCATACTTTTTGGAAATATTTACAATAGAATCATCCCATATTACCAAACATGACTTTTAGCCTAAAACCTTGGCTTCAGATAAAATCTTACGTGAAGGGCTAAGCAAATAAAACCAGAAGCTGAGCACTGCTCTAGCTGGGCCTCTCTATGGGGGACCCCCTCCTCCTTGTAGCCTCCGCCCAAATGAGGGGCTGGACACAGTAGAGTATGAAAGTAAGAAAACCCTAAACTTAGAAAAATATGTCAGATTCTTTAAAAAGAGAGGGTGAAAGCTCAGTTGTATAGCAAAGTCTGGGCTCCCTGCCCAGGTACAGATTCGAGCCTCTAAATCTCAAAGACATGACAAAAGGGTCACCAAACAGTCAGCCTGACTGGCGACTCCCTGTCTCTTACAGAAGATTCTCAGAACTGAAGCACACAGTTAAAGCTATTTCAGAAAGCAGTCAACTGAGAATATGAAGAATTTCACAATTTCCTATTGAAACTGAAGGACAGCTAACAAGGAAGGCTAAGAGGCTAATCTGGGACTGTACATATTTACATACGCCCAGGCTCTTACAAAGATGATCGTAAGCATCTAATAAAACATGCAGGTTAAAGTAAGATGCATTTCGGTATCTCTTACTCTATAAAACAGGTAACGGGGGTAAATTATTTTTTTGCTTTATTCATTTCAATATAGGTCAGAAAATACCTTTATTTTCAAAATTTGCATTAGCTGAATAGTTAAGTCAAAACCAAAATTAATTAGAAAAATTAAACTGGTTCTTTTTGCTATAATGTTTTTACTTGTTAAATTCTATTTGGGAAACAGATTGTTTTCCTGTCAGTGCCAAATGCCTTCATGAGAAGCGAAGGAGATGTCTGTGACCTCAGCAAACCATTCTATTTGCCAATAACACACAGAATACAATGAATCAAAGCAATTATTCTGCTAAATTAATGATGGCAAGAATGAGGAAAATCAGTCTTACCTTATAGCACAGATACAGCAGTATTAATATCGGTACTGAATATCGCATTATACATATCTATATAAGAAAGACATTATTTAGATCACAGGTATTATTGCCTTACAGTGTTGCTTTGTAAACATATGACTTTTTTCTTTTTAAAACAACAGAAATGTACTTTAATAGAGCCCAATTCTCCAACTTGCCCACCATCTAAGTCAATGTAAGGGTTGGGTCCCAATCACTCATGAGATACTCACAGCTTCTATCATGTTGCCACCTTGTGAAATTACACGGGAGAACAACTCAAAACTGCATTTACAGCCTATTAATCATAACCATGCACTTATTAATATTTGTTCTAGGTATAACTTATAATAGTGATAAGTCTGGATAACTGTGGGGTTATTGGTGATTTTTAATTTTTCCTGGTGTGCTTTACAGTATTTCTAAATTCAGTATAATGAGCATATCTAACTTATGGTCTGGTTAAAAATAAAGGATTTAGAAATAAAATTAATAGTAAAATTATTTTAAAAATAACTCCTTATAAAATCATGTGTCAGGGCACTTGATTTTGGTTCAGGTCATGATTCAGGGTTCTGAGACCGAGCCCCACCTCTAGCTCTGTTGCTGGCCATGGAGCCTGTTGGAGTTTCTCTCTCTCCCTCTCCCTCTGCACCTCCCCCTTCCCCTGCTCACGATCACTGTTCAAAATTAAAAAAAAAAAAAAAAATCATAATGTGTCCGTTATCTATTTTCAGCTTCAAACTTTAGTTTCTGTTTCATCAGGCAACTACTGAAAACAACAAGAATTGGTATGAAAGAAATCCTAAAACTCTTAGCAATAAAAGTGAAATGGCAAAGGGACAGCACTGACCCTCTTTGGTTTATAAAGATGGATTGACTTCAGAAGTAATTCCCATATTTCAGGGCTGCATAAACCAAACGACGCGAAGACACACATGTGCGACGTCCAGAGGTACTTCATTCTGTAAGAACAGAGACAGGCGAAGTTCGACAAGTGCCAGCTGCGGACAGACTGCAGTGTGACATGCGACACAGCTGTACCGTCTGTGATAGGAAAATCTGACTAAAGCTGTGCAGGAACCATCTGCCAAAGGGTTAGTTATGAATATTATTGCCTTTCGAGAAAATCATATAAGTAAAAAGAGAGGAATGTTGGTAATTAGGGGGAAAAAACTGGTTATTAATAATATTTTGTACTGGAGAAGATGCTAAATAAGGACATTTTTATGGGAAGCATAATTATCAATGAAGAAGAGTGTTAGTTTCCAAACCACATTGCAAAAATATGTCAGATAAAGAAAGGGTGGTCGAATAAAAGACTTAAGCAAACAGATAAAGCAAAATACCTCATTGTACTCAATGCCAGGAATCCAAACAGAATGGTATGTATTAGGTTGTAGGCAGTTTCTGGTTTCAGGATGATCGTGCACTTTCCCGTCTGACCCGTGGATTGCTGGCTTTTGGAGTCACTGAATAAAATAGCACACATACAAAATTAGAGCTGGATACATAACTTCAAGTTAGTTAAATCTTTTTTAGAGATAACAGAAACTTACGCCTTCGTGATTTAGAAATGTGTTATTGCTCTAAGATAAAATGAATCAGCATCACTCAATTCTGAATTCGTGAGGATAAAACTGTTATAACTTAATGCATTAATAACTAAACTTCAACCAATTTCATTTTAAGTAAAAATTTAGAATGTTCAACCCTTTAAGTTACAGGAAAATAGAAAAAATTCTTTTGGAATCACTTAAACTGCAAGGTATCTTTAAAGATACTTCATGAGTTACTAGCATTTTACAAGTTTTTACAAATAAGAAAAAAATAAAAATGAATCCATAAATGTGGAATTCACTTCCTTTATGAACAAATGATCACATTTTAACCAAACAATACCTCATTAAAGATGTCTAACATGATGTTTTAAATCAAACGTGGCTATATTAAAAGTAGACCCATAAAATAAACAATTCCTTATCACTTAACACCCAATTCTTGCTCCATTTTCCGTTGCCATTGTTTTTTTTTTTTCCAGGGTTTCTTTGAATTAGGACCCACAGCTTTCACACTGCATTACATCAACATCTCTTTAAATTATTTTCAATCAATAAAAGTATCCTCCACTTGGAGGCCGTTTACTGGCTGAAGGAAACATATCATTTGTCCTTTAACTACTCCCACCTTCTGGATTTGGCTGATTGTCTCCCTGTGGCGGTGTTTAATACATTTCTCTATTCCCATGCTCCTTATAAACTTGTAATTAGATCTAGAGGTTAATTATTAGAGTCAAGTTCATTTATTCTGGCAAGAACACTGTATGGGGGATATGCTGTACTCTAAATTGCATCACACTGGGGAAGTGCATACTGTCCTATCTGGTTGTCTGAACTTTAGAGATGCTAAAATGGGCAAGTGGGTTTGGATGTTGTACCATTTGTTGTCAAGGGAGTGAGGAGAGAGCAAGAAGGGCTATCAATTTAAGATAAAAACAATACCTTTTACAGAGGCCTCACTTACCCTTCATAAAATCCCATAGACTTGGAATATGTATGATGGTTCCATGTAACTAGAGAACTCTTCTTTCCTAGAAATTCTTTCATCACCCTAGATTCACATGAAAATTAAACTGATATTCTAGGGTAATTTTCACCACTGGTAATAATCTTTACTTAGATGTTATATATTACAACCCAAACTCTGGCTTCTATGCTGCTACTAAAAGATTGCTCTAGACAAAGAGAACATATGTTCTCATCTTCCCTTGATACCTAAGAGAATTTCGCAACACCTCTCCCCATCTCCCCGACCAAGCTGGAAAGCTCTGATTAATCCCATAAATACAAAGCCCATGAGTTAATCCCCTTGCAATCCTATTCTTCACACTAATGCAGATGTGTTGCATAAACATAATAGTATCATCCTTCCTAGTACTAAAATGATAGAAATACTTCAAGTACTTGGCACTGATAAAATATCCTTCAAATTATTTAAAAGCTAATTAAAAATAAGATACTATAAATCTTAAATTACTTTAATTAATGTAATGCTTTTCTTCTAATAAGGTTCCAATACCCCTACCTGGTAGATGAGGATGCTCTAAAATTTTTTTTTTTTAATTTTTATTTATTTATTATTTAGTCACAGAGAGAGAGAGAGAGAGAGAGAGAGAGAGAGAGGCAGAGACACAGGCAGAGGGAGAAGCAGGCTCCATGCACCGGGAGCCTGACGTGGGATTCGATCCTGGGTCTCCAGGATCGCGCCCCAGGCCAAAGGCAGGCGCTAAACCACTGCGCCACCCAGGGATCCCTAAAATCTTTACCTACAATCATACACCAAGTCAGCTTGCAGAGACAGCTCATAGATTCACATTGAGCATGGCAGACATTTTCACAAAATACTGCAGGCCAACTGAACTTCCTGCTTTGCATGCAGTCTAGAGTCCTGTCGACACTTGGCGTGTCTGGAATAATATTAAATTACACTGTCTAGAATAATTTCCATCTATTTTCACAGGGCTAAATTTTATCTTGGGCTAGATATCGGGCTAAGAACACTTCTGAAAGATACTAAAATAGTTTATAGTCAATGAAATATTTTCATGGTTCAATGTGGCTTCACTCTTAATAATCATAAAACATCTCAACTGATCTGGACTCATTTTAATGCCCTTTCCCAGCACAGCTCTCTGGTGGCTGCGAATCACAGCTCACCAGCACCTTAATTGGCAAGATAACTACAGAGAAAAGGGCTTCCTTCTGAGCTTCATTAAGTTTTCACAAATGACAGTAGCTTCAATTTCTTACACTTAATTTTCTTTCAATTTAACATGGATAGTAAATGCAGAAACCTCCATCGGCTTTGTAGGTAGGTATTCTACAAGCTTTAAAAAAAGTCTTTATACTCCTGTGCTCTTTCTTTTAGCAGATTAGTAGACATGTGAGGTTTTTTAGACATAGTCAATTATTACTGAAGACTTTGGTGCATGCTAATAGTTATGGTCCACTCCAACTTTATAAGCCCCTTAACGAGACACAACAAAACAAACAATAGTTAACTCTCAATATTTCACGAGCAATAAAAAAAGGCAGCTAGATGAAAAGGAGAAAAAGAATGGGAAACTAATACTGAGAACAAAATGGAGACTATGAGTCAGTAATAATACCAGTTAATGACAACTAAAATCTACAAAATATTCTAGAAGTGAGGTACCATTCTAAGTACTATTGTTTGAACTTTCGTGTTTCTCACAAAACCCCATAGAGGAAGTCCTCTGAGTATCCTCATTCCATAATAAGCATAAGGCGGAACTGGCTCGAAGAGGACAGAGTTCCCAGACCTGTTTTTACTGCATTGCCTGCTGTCTGCTGTCCCTTAGCTGGTCGATCCTTAATTACTGAGTGTGTAGTCCACTCTAATCTGATTACAATCCCCTCCCTTGAGCTGGACAATACTACCCTATTTGTGTGTGATATTTTGAATTTCAACCTTGTAGTTTTTCTGCAACACAGACCAAGTTCATTAAGCATGGGATAGGTTTCTGGAACATGCCGTACCTGAGGTTATGGAAGGCAACCGCTAAGGCTGCTATCACTGTGATGCATAGAACAAATATGTAAGCATAAAAAAGGAGAGTATCTGAAAGCCTTCCGAATGTATTAAAAGGTAAGAGGCCAAATGCTTCTTCACACAGATACAGATTTGCATCAAAATCTCTAGGGAACAAATGAAAACAAAGCCAAGTATTAAATTCAGTACAAGACAAGTACACCACAAATTTTCCCTCAAAATCAGCTTGGAATTAATAGTTGAAGGCATAATGACAACTTAAGTTTTAAAGTCCCTGTAGAATTAATATAAAAAAGCAAATTTTAAATTCGGTCATACCTTGTTGCTCCAAACCCAAATTTTGCCTTCAGAAATTTAAATATGTGTTCGTCTGACTTCAGATTAAGAATTTTCTATCAGGGAGGAAGAAAATGAAAATTGTTATTAGTGCCTTATGCATGGTTTCCTGATAATTTCCCATTGAATACATGTATTTAGTGTCTAGTTTCACTGAACTGTGTGCATATGTTTATGAAATCAGCAAATATTCTCAATAGTTGTTAGAACTGAGGAATTCTAACACAGGGACTTTCAAGCTCTCTCCGTTCCTTTTTTCTTTTTTTTAAGCAGAATCATTTTTTAAAATATCTTACATGTTGAACTTAACATGTAAAATAGATAAAAGGTGAGCTTCTTTGGTCTCAGAGAGAGGGAGAGAGCTGAACCCCAGTAGAGTACAAATTTTTTGATCAGAAAACCAATAATATGATGATCTGAAACCTCAAACAGATACAGAGCCCACAGGGCCTGTCTGGCTTTGGGGTTTCTGTCTGCAGGCACGACTGACAGAAGATTTATCCACACAAAGACAACTAAAGGCCCCATGGTGGCCCTCAGGGTGAACTGACAAATGCCAGTGCCTATCATTAGTGATTGTAATTTTAATTCATATAATTTTATTTTTAATATATAGCTTATAAAAATCCATATAACATAAATGGGTGAAGAAATCCTGTCAGAAGGAAAATGAAGATAGAAAAGAAAAGAAGATGAACCCGGAAGTAAGGTTAGTACATAAAATACATTCACTAGAGATGATCCACAAATTTGGGCTTAAAACATTCAACTAGTAAATGCAGACAGAGATAAAAGCATAAGTTCTAAGATTAAAACAAACCAGTTGTTCAAAAGAGATGCTAGCCCTCCTAGAACTGAGACTCAAGAGAAATTTTCCCCATGGGTACAGTAAAAACAGCAGGAGTCTCAGAGAAGGTTTTTTTTTTAAATTCCTCTCATTGTATGTAGTTGGCAAGACATCAAGTACAATTCAATAGATGTTATTCTTTGGGAAGTCAAGAATCAATGGTCCAGGCAGGCAGCTCTCTACTGGCTTAATCCAGGCACAGATCACTGAATATCTAGAGCGGGGGAATGGATGAACTGCATATCTTTCAGCCAATCCTTCAGAAATGCTGATCGCTCAGCTCAAATAAGCTTTTGATAAGTACTGAACTGTATGGGGCTTAAGAACATAGTGGCAAGGACCCGGAGTGGTAGTGTTTAATGTGGCTGGATGAGTGAGAGCCTTTGATAGTCAACAGACAGGAAGAGGGACTGCCATTCTCTTATGGAAGAGAAGGAGTCTGTCTTGTACATGCAGATGTCTCCTGTTCTGAAACCAGCCTTCTAGAAGGGGCAAAATCATCTTAATAAATCACTGTGGTTCTGACAGTAAAATCAGTTTATTATCTCTCTTTTTTTTAATAAGTAATCTCCACGTCCAACATGAAGCTCCAAAGGGCCATACTGAGACCAAAAGTCGCATGCTCCACCAACTGAGCCAGCCAGATGCCCTGCCACGTTATTTACCTTAACCCAATAACAAAAGAGTCATTTTTTTTTGTACCAGAGTGCAAGAAAATGCTCTCTAAAAAGCAGAATTTTTAAATTTAGAGAAACACTTGTTTAATGCTTTTAAAGTTGAGCTTTTAAAAAGTTTAATAACTCACAAAGTGAGTTCAAGTTAGAACATATTAAAGAGTGAACAGGGGCGCCTGGGTGGCTCAGTCAGTTAAGCATCTGCCTTTAGCTCAGGTCATGATCTCACGGTCATGGGATTGAGCCCTATGTCAGGCTCTATACTCAGCAGGTAGTCTGCTTCTCCCTCTCCCTCTGCTCCAACCCCCACCCCGCTCATGCTCTCTCTCTCAAATAAATGGGTAAAAATCCTTTAAAAAAGAGTGAACAGAAATCCATGATTAAAATCAAGAAAACTGTTATTGAGACAAAGTTAAAGCAGAGCTTGTTACAAGTAAAACTGGTCACTCTGTAGTAATGTAAATTAAGGGTTGTTTTATTAACTTACCTTAATAATGCTGTTGAGAAAAAGTGTCAAACACAAAACTGCAAATAAATGTAACAATAGTTTCCCAAGCCTATTAAGGAAGCTTCCAGTCTTCAGATTTTTCTAGAAATTAAAACAGTTGAGTTTTAATTCTTAGATTATTTTATAAGCACTTAAAATGAGATTACTTAAGGATTTAAAATATCAGATCATGCAACATACAGAGAAAATATGTGGAAAATATAACTTAATTTCTATGAGGTTACAATGTCTTAGTATTTGTAAATTTCTAATATAATAGTAAATGAATTCCTTAATATGCTTCATAAGACCAGAGAACTGTCCTAGTCTTCCTTTTTTTAAAAGACCTTTGCAACCAGAGCATGGCGTCTGCCAGAAGGTACTCAGGATACACGGACTGAACAAATCTTGTGATCATTGATCCAGTAATTCAAATAGCACAGACATAGCCATAACCCAATTAAATAAAAGAGCTGTCAGTATTAAAGAAGGTAAATTGTGCTCTTTGATACATAATAGTTTTCTCATAACCCTTAGATAACTTTACAGATTATCAAATATCATCTAAGGAGTTAAATATGCATGATTTTTATTTATAATTAAAGTTAGAAGGATGAATGAGAACTACTGTTTTAGATAATCAACTAAAGCCTGTTTTTAAAAATCTTTGTGACAGCTTGTCCATGACAGCCTCCCTCCAAAGAAAAAGGATTTATTCTTCCCAAAGCAGAAAGTAAAACAGCTTCTTGATATAAAAGTGTTTATGAGAAATGTTTCTCATATGCTTATGAGAAAGAAAACAGGCTCTGTGACATTATATGAAGAAAAACAATGGACTCTTAATTAAATCTCATGTAACTTTAAGAAATTTGAATTATTTAATAAAGCCAAAAGATCGGGTCAATGTTTTCAAATGTTTTCAATGTTTTCAAATGTGACACTCTATGAAGTGTCCCCTTATTTCTAAATGTATGTATTTGGATTCTCAAAATTCTCAGAGTTAATTTTAAGTCACTTAAAAATGACCATGGTATGGAACGATGGGGTAAAGAGCAGTGCTCAGTGCTGTGATATCAGTAATAAGGTGTCCACCAACTTGAAGGACACTGTGATGAACATATTTCCCCAAGCAATGGGTTCTTTTTACTCTTGGATTCACACGCAAAGGTTAAAGATTTTTGCTCTTTTACCTTTATATCGATGGCATTCAAATAAGCTTTTTTGGTTAATCCCTGAACTGAGATTCCTAAATCTCTAAGAAAAGATGTCAAAACAAAGGGATGGCCCATCAGAAAGCTTGAAAACAGAAATGCTAGACCATGCATGTAAAAAACAAACAAACAAACAAACGACCCACATAACACCTAAATAATGTCCTCAGTGCTTTTTAGTAGGAATTTGGTCATAAATCTTCCTTTCTGCGCTGTATAAAAATAAGGCCCAACCAACCACACAATTAAAAAAAAAAGTTTGCTTTAAGGACCAAAAAAAAGTCCTACCTGAAGTTTTCTTGCAATTAATACTGAAAGATTAAAACTGATAAGCAATGATCCAAGAATCATAGAATTAAAAAACTGAAGAATGCAGACCAGGAGCAAACCTGTCATTTGGATGCCATACAGCCAGGTTGCCTGCAACAAGCAAAGATTAGATGGTGAAATGGATTTTACTAAGAGACTACCACATGCTGATATGTTTTGGCCACTAGCTGGATACATTTCAAATTACAAATAAAGCAGGAAACACACCTAGCTTCACATAAGTCAGTAAAAAAAAAATCCCCAAAACTAAATCATTTACATACTGTTTATTTTCTTTTAATTACACAGCACTTTAAACTTTGTAACTTTAATTATGGAGGAAACAAACAGATAATATGAGGTATAAGAAGCAACAAACAATGGCATAAATATATTCTGGAAATGGGCAAAGGAGTCTGTAGCATTCAATTTTCTTCTGAATTCTTTTACAGTTACTGTGTACGGTATTTTTTCTCATATTTTGTTATTTCTGATTTTTCCAATATTTCAGGACTGTGCCAAATACTGCTTTATTTTCTGTGTGTGCTTAATTCCATTAGACTGACAACTCCTCCCAGAGCAAGGCCTTTGACTTTCCACCTCATGGATCTAGAGCAGGTGGCAAAGAGCAGCAGTCAAGAACACAAGCCCTGATGTGAACGGCACCTGTGCTAGAGTGCTGACTCTGACATAAACCAGCTGTGGGTCCTTCATGTGCTAGAACACGTTCATCTGTAAGAGAGGGATGACTACACCTTCTTTGGAGCTGCCATAAGGGCCTGGCATAAGGACCAGATGTGGGGGATCCCTGGGTGGCGCAGCGGTTTGGCGCCTGCCTTCGGTCTAGGGCGCGATCCTGGAGACCCGGGATCGAATCCCACGTCGGGCTCCCGGTGCATGGAGCCTGCTTCTCCCTCTGCCTGTGTCTCTGCCTCTCTCTCTCTCACTGTGTGCCTATCATAAATTAAAAAAAAAAAAAAAAAAAAAAAAAGGACCAGATGTGGTAATGTTTTAAAATGCCTAGCACATAATGAGCACTCACTAAAGACTGCTCTTGGTGTAGAACTGTTGACAGGCTGATACAGAGAGAAGCAAAGCTCCTAAAATTTGTATGGAACCAGAAAAGACCCTAAATAGCCAAAGGAATGTTGAAAAAGAAAACCACAGCTGGAGGCATCACAATTCCAGACTTCAGCTCTTCTGTAAAGCTATAATCACCAAGACAGCATGGTACTGGCACAAAAACAGCCAAAGATGAATGGAACAGAATAGAGAACTCAGAAATGGACCCTCAACTCTATGGTCAACTAATCTTCAACAAGGCAGGAAAGAACATCCAATGGAAAAAAAGTCTCTTCAACAAGTGGTGGACAATGGATAGCAACATGCAGAAGAATGAAACTGGACTCCTTTCTTACACCATACACAAAAATAAACTTAAAATGGATGAAAGACTAAAATGTGAGACAAAAATCCATCAAAATCCTAGAGAACACAGCCAGAAGCCTCTTTGATGTTGGCTGCAGCAACTTCTTGCTAGATACATCTATGAAGGCAAGGGAAACAAAAGCAAAAATGAACTATTGGAACTTCATCAAAATAAAAAGCTTTTGCACAGCAAAGCAAACAGTCAACAAAACCAAAAGACAACCTACAGAATAGGAGAAGATATTTGCAAATGGCATATCAGATAAAGGGCTAGTATCCAATATCTATAAAGAACTTATCACAACACCCAAAGAAGAAATAATCCAGTCAAGAAACGGGTAGAAGAACAGACATTTCTCCAAAGAAGATATACAAATGGCCAACAGACACATGAAAAAATGCTCAACATCACTTGGCATCAGGGAAACACACATCAAAACCACAATGAGCTATCACCTCATTCAGAATGGTGAAAATTCACAAGTCAGGAAACAACAGATGTTGGTGAGATGCAGAGAAAGGGTGGCCCTCTTACACTGCTGGTGGGAATGTAAGCTGGTGCAACTACTCTGGAAAACAGTATGGAGATTCCTCAAAAGAGTTAAGAATAGCACTACCCTGCTATCCAGCAATTGCACTACTAGATATTTACCCAAAGATATAAATGTAGTGATCTGAAGGGGCACCTGCACCCTAACGGTTATGGCAGCAATGTCCACAATGGCCAAACTATGGAAAGAGCCCAGATGTCCTTCAACAGATGAATAAGTAAAGATGTGGTATAAATATACACAATGGACTACTACTCAGCCATCAAAAAAAATGAAATCTTGCCATTTGCAAAGACGTGGATGGAACTAAAGAGTATTATGCTAAGTGAAATAAGTCAATCAGAGAAAGATAATTATCATATGATCTCACTGATATAAGGAATTTAAGAAACAAAACAGGATCACAGGGGAAGGGAGGAAAAAAATAAAACAAGAAAAAATCAGAGAGGGAGACAAACCGTAAGAGACTCTTAATTATAGGAAACAAACTAAGGGTTGCTGGAGGGGAGGGGAGGGGAAGGGAGGGATGGGGTAACTGAGTAATGAAAGGAGCACTGAGTATTATATAAGACAAGAATCACTGAACTTCACCTCTGAAAATAATACAATATATGTTAATTAAGTGAATTTAAATTTTTTAAAAAAGAAGCAAAACTCAACCAATGTGTACACAGAACACATGCCACACAAAAAAAGTGACAGCCCCTAATAAAGAGCTGACACTTTCACAAAAAAGATTTAGTTATTTACTTGACAGAGAATGCACGTGAGAGCATGTGAGTGAGGGGAAGGGCAGAGGGGGAGAGAGAATCTTTAAGCAGACTCCCCGGTGAGCATGGAGCTCGAGGCAGGGCTTGATCCCAGGACCCTGAAGTCATGACCTGAGCCAAAATCAAGGGTTGGACGCTTAACGGACTGAGCCACCCAGGTGCCCCAAGAATTGATACTTTCTTTCCTCTCTGAAATTGGACAACTCCATATTTTACTGGAATATGAAAAATTCTGCTTTTATTTAGCAGCAAATTAGATCTCCCTCATAGTTTTGTTTTCTTAACCTCGAAGGAAACAAACCTATTATCAAGCATCTAAGGGCACAGTCTGCAATGGTTCAGTGCTTTTGCTTGGTGTTAACAGAAACTCGGATGTTAAGATTATAAAGACACAATATTTTATTGTTAGAGATTTAGAAGATCTAGGGAAACATAAGAAAGAAACAATAATGGATAGAAAGGTGGGCTCTAAAATCGAAATCCAACACCATTACCTACAGAAATAATATTGATTTCAGAGTGGTGTATGATATTTCATGTAGCATTTTACTTATTTCACATTATATTGTATCCTTTTCTCACATCAATGACTATTCTGTGAAAACTTAATTTTAAATGGCTACATAACATTCTACCATATGCCATAATTTGTCTGCCAGTGGACCATTTGTTTCCAGCTTTTTATTACTGTCTAAATTAATGTTATGAACATCCCTTAAAAAACAAATCCTCAGATCATAGTATCTGATTACACTCATCCACCCTTATCTGCCATGGATATGTTCCAAGACCCCCAGGGGATGCCTGATATCATGGACGGTACTGAATCCTATACATAGTACGTTTTCCCCTGTACGTACATACCTGTGATAAAGCTCAACTTATTCGGCACAGTTAAGAGATTAACAACAATAATCAATAATAAAAGAGAACAATCATAACCAAATATGGTACAAAATTTATGTGAATGTTGTCTCTCTCAAAATCTCTACTTATGCTGTACTCCCTCTTCTTGTGAGGTTACGTGGTAAGATATCTAGGTGATAAGATGAAGGGAAGTGAGTGATGCAGGTGTGGTGACACAGCATTAGGCTACTACTGGCCATTTATCAGAAGGTGGATTATCTGCTTCTCACCGTGGCTGACTGCACATATGAAACCGTGGATAAGGTGGGGGGTGTGACTTCTGTAGCTACTTAACTTGCTCACTGTTGTATACTTAGTGCCTAAAACAACACCCACTAGATCAGTGTGGCTCAATACATAAGGAATGAATGAGTGAATGAATGAATGTATTTCCTTAGGAGAGATTCCTAAAAGTGTAATTACTGGTTAGTGAAGAAATAGCTTTTCCTTTTTAATAACTTTATTGATATAATTCATATACCACAAAATTCACCTATTTAAAGTGTACAATTCATGACTTTTAGTATTAATAGAGTGGTGCAAATATGACCAGAATCTAATTTTAAGAGATCCTCGTCGTCTCCCCAACACCCCACCCCCCACCACCAAATTCCATAGTCCTCCCTCCTTACTCTCTTCCCCTCATTCCTGGCCAACACTTACCTACTTTCTGCCTCTAAGGATTCGCATATTCTAGACATTTCATATAAATAGAACCCCACAATATTTGTTTTTTCTGTGCCAGGCTTCTTAGCACTATGTTTTCAAGGTTCATTCATCATGCAGTAGCATGTATCACTACTTCATTCTTTTTTGCTATTGAACGATATTTCATTGTACCACATTTTGCTTCCCCATTTATCAAGTGTTGGGCATTTGGGTGGGTTCCACTTTCTGGCCATTACAGTCATGCTTCTATAAACATCCATGTACAAATTTTTAAGTGGATGTGTTTCCATTTCTCATGGGTATGTACGTGGCAGCAGAATTGCTGGATCACATGGTAACTCTATGTCTAACACGTGAGGAGATGCTAAATTGTTTTCCAAAATGGCTGCACCATTCTGTAATCCCGCCAGCAATGTATGAGAGTTCCAACATCTTCACAACCTTGCCAACAT
Organism: Canis lupus dingo; assembly: GCF_003254725.2. NCBI lineage: Eukaryota > Metazoa > Chordata > Mammalia > Carnivora > Canidae > Canis > Canis lupus. The sequence goes on from NC_064243.1 coordinate 119,610,041, forward strand.
TTGTTATCATCTGTCGTCGTTGTTGTTGTTTTTAGATTTTAGCCATCTGAGTAGGGGGGAAATGGTATCTTACTTTGGTTTTGATTTGTGTTTCCCTAATGAGTAATGAGGCTGAGCATCTTTTCATGTGCTTGTTGGACATTTACATATCTTCTCTGGAGATATGCCTATCCAATCTTTTGCCCATATTTTATTGTTGAAAGAGTTCTTTATATATTCTGGAAGTGCCTTATCAGATACAGGATTTGCAAATATCCTCTCCCATTTTGTGAGTTGTCTTTTCATTTTAATGGTATATTTTGAAGCACAAAAGTTTTCAATTTTGATGAAGTCCAATTCATCTATTTTATCTTTAGTCACTTGTCCTTTTGATGCTGGATCCTAATAAAAAGGCTTGGCTTGCTCCGAGGTCAGGAAAAATTATTTCTGTCTTCTAAATGTTTTATAGTTAAAAAAAATAAATGTTTTATATAAAGTTTTAGCTCTTACAACCAGGCCTATGATCTATTTTGAGTTAATTATTGTGTATGGTGAGAGAGAGGAGTCCAACTTCATTCTTCCGCATGTAGATATCTAGTTATCCCAGCACCATTTGTTGAAAAGATTCTTCTTTCTCCATAATTATCTTGGCACTCTTGTTGAAAATCAAATTGACTGTTTATTTCTGGTGAAGATTTATTTCTGGTCTCTCAATTTCATTCCAATGATTGATGTCCATCCTTCTACTAGGATCACACTGTGTTGATTACTATAGCTTCAAAGTAAGTTCTGAAATTGGAAAGTGTGAGTCTTCCAACTTTATTCCTCTTTTTCATGATTGTTCCAGCTATTCTGAGTCCCCTGAGTTTCCACATGAATTTTAAGATCAGCTTGTCAATTTCTGCAAAAAATTAACCTGAGATTCTGAGAAGAATCAAGTTGAGTCTGTACAACAATCTAGGAAGTACTGCCATCTTAACAACAGTGAGTGTTCCAATCCATGAACATGGGGTATCTTTCCAATTTATATAGGTCTTTAAAATTCTCAATGTTTTACACTTTCCGGAGCATAAGCGTAAGCACTTCTTTTGTTCAATTTATGCCTAAGTATTTTATTCTTCTTGATGCCTTTCCTTCTAGGAAATATTGGTATTTTTTGCTCCATTTCCTATTGGGGTATAAATATTTTTATTGATTTGTAGGACTTCTTTAAGGATAACAAATCACTCATGAATACATTTAAGAAAATAAATATTTTGCCTGCCTTTTTTGAGTTATGGTGTTTTGTGGTGCTGCCAGTTCTTTTTTTATATCAAATAGGCATAATTCTAGAAAAAGGAACAGTTTACGTTGCAACAAGATTGCACAGTTTTATAAATGTAATGATAGCCTAGGTTCATAAGAACATTGTTGGTGAGCAGACAATGTAAAATTGAGCAGTACTGTATATTAGAAAGTTCTAGATTATCAGCAGTAGACCTGATGTTTGACATCAGCTCACTTCGCAATTCTCCAAGTTTCTATCCTTTGCAAAATCTGGGAAAGTTTCATTCTTTCAAAAAGTACTTTTTAAAATATTTTTTTTCAGCCTCATGTTCTCTTTCTCCTTTGGGGATTCTGATTATAAGAACATTAGAGTTTTTGTTAGAGCCCCACAGGTCCCTGAGGTTTTTTTTTTTTTTTTTCCAGTCTGTTTTCTCTTGTTCAAGTTAGGTAATTTCTGAATTGTTCCATCTTCAAGCTCACTGGTTCTTTTTTCTGACCACTCCATTCCTCTGTTGAGCCCATCTATTGAGTTTTTAATTGTCATTATCAGAGTTTTTTAGCTCTAAAATTTCCATTTGCTCCTTATTTTTAGCTTCTGTGTGTTTGTTGAGAATTTGTTTTTCATTTGTTTCAAGTGTGTTTGTAATTGGTGAAAAATTTTTATAATGGCTGCTTTCAATTCCTCATCAGATAATCCAACTTCTGTGTGTTGGTATTGGCATCTGTTGATTGTCTCTTTTCACTCAACAGAGATTTTCCTGGTTCTTAGTATAAGAAGTAATCTTCAATTGCACTGTATTATGTTATGGGACTCTGGATCTTTTTTAAATTTCTGTGTCAGTAGGCCTCCTCTGATACCATACCAGCGCTACGACAGTGGGGGAAGAAGGATGCTGCTCCATTATTTCCAGATGGGGTTAGATGTCTGGGTTTTCCACTTGGCCCCCACTGACTTTTGGGAGACCAGGGAGAGGAATGCCTCATTGCCAGGAGATGGTGAAAGTTTAGGTGCTCTACAAGGTTTCTGCTGATACCATCCTGGCTGAGAAGGGAAGGGATGCCACATTACTGCTCTTCGCATGGACTTCGTTGACACAGTGTGGGGTAGGGAGGGTGAAGGGAGAGAGGGAGTCTTGTTACTTCTGAATGGTGGTTAGAACCCCAGCTTCCCTGTTGGTTCTTTTTTCTTTCTTTCTTTTCTTTCCCTTCCTTCCTTCTTTCTCTCTCTCTCAAATATTTTATTTATTTATTAAAGAGAGACACACAGACATAGGCAGAGGGAGAAGCAGGCTCCTTAAAGGGAGCCCGGTGTGGGACTCGATCTCGGACTCTGGGCCCACACCCTAAGCCAAAGGCAGATGCTCAACCACTGAGCCCCCCGCCCCCCCCCCCCAGCTGTCCCTGTTGGTCTTTTCTGACACCATCCTGTCGGGCAGGGAAAGGGATATCTCATTACCACTGGATGAGGGCTGAAGGTTCTCCACATGGCCTTCACTGATGCTTCTGGGAGATGGTGAAAGTGCTGCCTCCCTAGCCAACTCCGTCTGACAGAGCCCTAGCAGAAGGGGAGAACCTTGTTACAGGTGGGTGAGGGTAGAAGTCTAGCTCCCCACTGACCTCCTGCTGATGGAGGTGGGAGTGAAGCTGCAGTTTTTTCTGTGCTGTTTGCCTGAAGTACTGCAGTTAATGTCCAAATGTTTTCTATCTTGCTAGAGATGCCCTGCCTCCCTTTTCCCAGTCCTTTTGTTTTTCTTGGGCCTTCTGATGGAGTCCATTGGTGTTTCCTGGTTGCTGACTTTTCCAGCACCTTCTCTGGGATATGTGAGGCTAAAAGAAAACCCAAGTGCCTCACTGCCATGTTCTTCCCCTGGGCATGAGGGCTCTAAGCAGCCTGCTTTCGTTTCTTCCCCACTCAAAATCTTCTTATGTGTGTTTTATATATACTGTCCAGGGCTTTTAGCTGCACTAAGTGGGAGGAACAGGGAGCAGTACATTCACTCCATCTTGTCTGTAACCATATGGAGTACTTTAAAATTTCCTCTTACGTAGTGATCATTAATGTGTCTTGCAGTTTTCACAATGGGTTAATAAAACTTCATTAGCTTCCATATTCTTAGTCTTTAATGGAGCAAAAGTATATGCTTTATAATACCATCTACTGTTCTGCTCTGTATGTAAAAAGCCTATACACATTTCTAAGTGAAACTTGAGCTTTTGATGGTAAGAGATTTTCCATCACCCGTGAAGAGATAAAATGTACTAAAGAGGATACTACTTCTTGTCACATCAGACTCTGAATTTGCATTACCTTTTTCTATACCAACAATTCTGACTCTCCCATTTGACATGATTAGAGGTCAGTGATTCCAATTTATGAAGAAACTCCAAGAAGGCTCCAAGAAGGTACACTTCAAAGAGCTGGTTATTTCCATATCCAATAGTAGCAACTTGGTTTTACAATTTAGGATTCTTTCATTATACTGATCCTCTCAAATTTTTGCTACTTATAACTACTACCACTAATATTAACATAGTTTCAACTAGGAAAGTTCAACAAAGTGTAGAAGTGAATAGGACAGAAATTACCTGTATCATTCGTTAGTTTTGTGTGTTTTGTATGTGCCCAAACAGTATCTTTTATTGTTTTCTATTTTAAAAGAAAACAAAAGTAATATGTGTTCATTAAAGAAAAATTCATAAGATTTAAAGGACAAAAGGAATTTAAGAACATGAATCATATCAATCACAGTCCGCCTACTGCTAATACTTGGTTGTATATCTTTCCAGAAACTTTTCTCACTTTCCCTATATATGTTTTATTTTTATTTTTTCTAGTTTTATGGTTTTTAAAAATATTTTATTTATTTGAGAGAGAGAGAGAGAGAGCAAGAAAGAGTGAGCAAGCAGGGGGAGGAGCAGAGGGAGAAGGACAAGTAGACTCCATGCTGAGGGCAGAGCCCAAGGTGGGGCTCGACCCCACGACCCTGAGATCATGACCGGAGCTGAAATTAAGAGTCCCACACTTAACTGACTGGGCCACCCACCTGCCCCATATGTGTTTTACTTTTTAAAAAGAGAGAGGTAAAAGAATACTGTTACACTAATAAACCATATTTATTTAACAATACCCTATTGCTATTGACTTAGGTGGTTTCCAGCTAGCTTTTTCTTATTACAGTACAACTAAAACAAACATGTTTGATTATTTCCTTAGGCTAAATCTCTAGAGGTGAAAGTGTCAGTGAGAAGGAAAACACATTTCCAGCTTTTCTGTGAAATCATGCTGCAGAAAAATGTTACATATTTGTTTTCAAAATGTCTCAACATTTATTTTTTATGTGAAAATGTACAGAACTCTTTTGAAAGTACTTGGTAGAAAGGGAGGAAACGTTCTATTACATACAAAGAGAGAAAGGGAGACCAACTGGCTCAGGAGTGCATGCCATGGAGAAATACAAAGGCATCTAGGCTCCCCGTCCCCATGACCAAGCTACGAAGAGATTCCAAAACAGGAAAAGCAAATCTAAACAGACATCGCTTCATTTGTACACAAGGCTTTCTGAGGCACCTGGAGCTCTCCTACCATCATTTAGTATCCTATATATGCACTTCACACACACCCACACACGACACACACATTAGTTTGCTCTAACTACTAACTACTTGCTTTCCTTCATTTTACCTTCAGATCTTCCCCACAACACTCCATCCAAATTCCACTCTTCTTATTTGTGGCCCAGCTGGAGCCTCCCACTTTCTAGCCTAAAAAGAACCTTCTTGGACTTCTAGCGCTTATTATTACTAGGAATTAGACATCTAATTGGTCTAGTGGTCCACATCCTTATTTCCCATGCTGGAGCACACACACGATGTCTCACACAGGTGCCACTGCTCTGTCGTGCCTCCCCACTACCCAGCAGATGGACAATGTCCACTCGCTGGTGGACTTCAATGTTTCCTAATTCAGATTCAGTCACTCTCTCTAAAGACTGTTGTATCTCTTTTGACATGGAATAAATGAATGCGATTCTTTTGCATTCAACTGTCTTGCTGCCTCAGAATTAGAGAGAATATTTTATTATACTGGGAAATACATTACGGTTACTTAAGAATAGTTACAATGAACAATTTTTAAAACATACACAATACATTAAAACACGTTGCTGCACGTGAAAAATACTTTGCCATTAAATGACAGCAGCACACATGGCTGTCACACACTGTAAGACAAACAACGGCTCCCTGTGTGGCCTTTGGTCAGGCAAGAGGAATTCCCATCTCACACTTGATAAATGTCACTATGAAGATTTTATACAGTACCACAGAAAGGTGCTATGTACCCACTGATTTCCTTGCGGGACCAAGGCAATACATTGTAAGACATTTTATAAGAGCCATCTTACACTTTAAAATCTAAATCATCTCTGTAAAGGACAACTGATCTAGACATTTGTGCTCCAGATAAATCCATCTTTTAATGTAAAATAAACAGAATAAAAGTTAAGGTGGTCAGAGAGGCTGCACAGATTATTCAACTTCAATTGACCACAGCATATTTACATTACGGCTAAGAAGCTGCTTCAACTTTATTGTTCACGTGTGCACATTTTGAACTCATTCTGTGATATAAAACACTAAACAACGACTATCTTGAACGAGCAGAAAGCAAAGCTTACCTTCACTGCTGGCAGCATGTCCAAGGAGTCCAGTGTGAAGAGCACTAATGCTTGCATCAGCATCATAAATTGATTAAATTGCCATGTCAGACTAAAGAGAAAAGTTGATATGAAAATGGCAAGAAGTGTCAGCCTCTGTAAAAAGAAAACCTTTGTATAATTTCCACGTCTCTAGTAATAAAGAGCCCTGCAGACAAGTTCTCTCAAGAGCAGCCAATATCTCTATAAACCAAATAGAAAAACCATAAACTGTTGCTCTGAAAACCCTTGCATTTGTTATTTAAGCTCTAAATATCCTAAAGTGACACTGGGCATATAAATATTCACATAAGGTATGTGTACTCCACAGTATTATGGAAGCGATAATGCACCAAATCACATCTCAAGGGCAATGGCTTAAGGATTCTGACAGTTCTGCAGAAATTGTGTGTGGGTTTGCTGCAACTATTTGAGGGCACATTATGTAGAGTACATTTTTAACATCAAAAATGAAAACATTTTCTTTGCAAAGTAGGAAAGGGCTCAGAAAGGGAAAACTTAATTTAACTCAAGTTAAAAAGTCGGTCACGGAATAAGAACTATTCACATGCGCTGAGACACCATGCACATCACATTTTCTGAAGCTTCCTCAACAAAACTGGAGAATTAAAAAATATACGAAGTATCGTAAAAACTTACTTCAGAAAGAGGCTGTAAGTTTGGTCGCAGGAAATATGTAATTGCTGCTATCTGAATTGCAAAGAATGGTAGAGCCCAATTCTCCCTCAGTGGGATGGTAAACTCAACTCTTGTAGTATCTATTCTGCACAGAGAAAACACAAATGGCCAAAGGAGTAATTTTTGCTACCATTACCTGAAAAGATTTCCTAAGATGAAAGATACAGGACATTAAATATGCTTAGATTCCGGTTATCAGTTCTCAACAATAAGGATTTCTCCTTACTGTTATCATTCCTGTAACATCAAATTGCACTGAGAAAATTTAAGGAAACTGTTCACAGGTACACAGCTAGCTAAGGAGTAGGACTGGGCTCCAAGCCATGGTAGGGTGACTCCAAGACCCAGGAATATGCACTTATTCCTAGCTGCCTCGAGCTTTTTTTTTTTCAAGTTCATTAGTGCAAACTGGCAGCCTGTCACGTTCTCCCTCTCTCTAGTTCTTTGGTGCTTAAATCTGAATATTAAATTTGTCACTGGGAATAATTTGTAAAAGCTTCTTGTCCGTTTGGAATGTGAACCAACAAGATGGTCAAGTAGAGCTAAGTTTTCACCTTTGTCCACTCAGTACCAAGAAGCATCCCCACACAGATGAGGTATTCAATAGATGTCTTCTACTTCCTCCTAATAGAACAACAAATTTGGCTTTCATGTACTCTTAGCAATAATAATATACAAAAATGTTAAGAGGCAGCATAATGGTGTTTTCATACTCTGATTTCTGACTGAGACTTAGCTGGGTGAGTGTGTGTGTGTGAACGTATGTATATAAAACTTAACTTTTTAAGCTTTAATTTCATCATCATTCTGGAGTGCCTGGGTGGCTCAGTCAGTTGCACATCTGTCTTTGGCTCAGGGTCCTGGGATGGAGCCCTGCACTGGGCTCCTGGCTCAGCAGAGAGTCTGCTTTTCCCCCTGCCCTCCTGCTGTTCACACTCTCTCTCTCAAATAAATAAATAAAATATTCTATTAAAAATTAGTCATCTCTACAGTGGTTATAATATCTATCCTATAGGATTGTTAAAAGAATATATAAAAAAAACATTTTGGATTGGGGCAGCCCCGGTGGCTCAGCAGTTTAGCGCCACCTTCAACCCAGGGCGTGGTTCTGGGGACCCAGGATCGAGTGCCGTTTTGGGCTCCCTGCATGGAGCCTGCTTCTCCCTCTGCCTGTGTTTGTGCCTCTCTCTCTCTCTGTCTCATGAATAAATAAATAAAATCTTTGAAAAACCAAAACCAAAAACAAACAAAAAAAAACCCAAAAATCATTTTGGAAAGTGGTTAGCAGTAAGCACTCAATTAGGTCATAATAAAAAGTAGTTTGCTTAGGATTATAAAATAAAATCAATTTAGAACTTAGTGTTGAATGTTTAGAACTTAGTGCTACTCAATGTTGTGTTGCTCCTGTATGTGGGTCAATAATTCAACGTATCCTATGTTTAAAAAAACACAAACCACTATTTTGGGCCACCTGGGTGGCTCAGTCTGTTAAATGTTTGCCTTTGGCTCAGGTCATGATCCCAGGTTCTGGCCCCATGTTGAGCTCCCAGCTCAGCAGGGAGCCTGCTTCTCTTTCTCCCTCTGCTCCTCTCCCCTCCCAGGCTCTCACTCTCTCAAATAAATCAATAGAATCTTTTAAAAAATGCTATTTTATGCTCTAGTATTTAGAATCATAGATATCACCTAAGTAATAGAAGAACTTCCTTGCATTTGTATAGTGCTTTATGCTTTGTTAACTACGAGCCCCACACAACCCTATCAAGATTGATAGTAAAGATACCATGTGGAGCTAGGTGGCCGGAGACATAATGATCACATGTCAAATTGGTAACAGGAATGGAATTATTACGATGATTGTCTTGACTTGTAATTCAATGTTCTGTTCCTCGGCTGGAAATAAATATACAAGTAGGACTATCTACATTGCTAAATAAGACAAATAAACACGGCTGGGGAAACCAGAGAGAGAACACTCTCATACAGACAAATGTGGCGGAACCAATTCCTCAGAACTGGAAATAAAGCATCTTCACTGTAACTTACATCTTAGAAAGGGAAGGGGGAATACGGATTCCAACTCACCTATTTGTGACATACCAGAAAGCCGCTAGGAGCCCTGACAGCCACGTACCACTGAGGAGCCAGCTGGTGACGTAAAGGGCTGTGACATAGATGGCCTGCAGTCCAAACAAGGTGTAAATATAAAAATAAACTGGCTCTAAATATTTCTGTAAAAAGGAACAATAAAAAAAAACATTTGTTATGGAACCCTTAATTACCTTTTCATTGTCACTTAAAAAGTATGACAGTGGAGGGGCGCCTGGCTGGCTCAGTTGCTAAGATCACGTGACTCTTAATCTCAGGGTCGAGAGTTCAAGCCCCATCTTGTGTGTGGAGTCTACTTTAAAAAACTTTTTAAAAATAGGACAGTGGAAATTTAATATTTAGGAACTGGGTGTTAATTACCAGCAATAAGCCTACATCAGTCCTTTCTATGCAAAAGTGTGCTAGCAGGCTTTCTTCCTACTATGAGAGTAGAAGAGGGAAGGAAGCTCTTGAAGACTCTGGCTTCATTCTTTAGACAAGGTTTACATTTAACTTTGTCCAGTACTGGCTTATTTACATGAAGTGGTCATTGTGATTTGCTAATTTCCAATTTTTTAATTTCAAAGATAAGGGAGGCATGATTACACGTTTCTAAATGAAAATACCTATCAGCCTCTAGACTGCACACACGTATCATTGGCCCGGAGGCATCTACACACAAAAAAAATCTTATAAAAACATAAATAAAAAACAAAGTTCACAACACATCTGGAGAAAATTAGGATTTTGTTGCTTTTCTACCAAGCCAGTTCAAGACCAGAATAACATACGTGAAGGTTTCAACTTTATAATAGCAGATTTTGACTTTCATGTGATATTAACAATTCAGTGTCACAGAATACAACATACCTGTATGGGCAGAACTCTATATAAAATACTGAGAAAAACTTCTTGGTAAATATTCATTCGCTGAAGAAGGTTAATTGTCCTCATAGACTCAGTTTTGTTATCATATATTAAGCCATGAAAACCTAAGGTTGAAAGGTTGATATTTGAAAAATCAGGAAAAAACAATTATAAATTACTCGTTCATTTAAAACTATTAACAGATTCTTTAGTGTGTGCCAGAGAATGTGCTATGCACTGGGGATAGAATGGTGAGCAAAAAACATGGTTCCACCCTCAAGGAGCTTACTGTATACTAGATGGACATTTACATGTTTATACAAACATAAGTGAATTGTAGCTTGAGTATGTACGATATAAAAAACACCCATGTGCTCTTCTACAGAAATTTAGGTCAAGAGGATTTTATATCCCCACTCTGCCCTCTTGCCATGAGACCTATAACTATCCCTTTTGGGGCTATAAGTAGCCTATGGGTTTGGCCATTTGACTTGTCTGACCAATGGCACGTGAGAGGATGTGACATCTTTTACCAAAACATAATGCCTGTTTCCACCCTTCAGTGTGGCCTTTTCCCTCTGTCAGGACAACAGCAGGTTCCAAATAGGGGCTGGATAATAAAAGCAAGAAATAAACCTGTTTTTATAGAATTCCGTTGCTACACTGAGGTCATGTGCCTCTGTAACCAAGCTAAACTAATTAGTAGAAGGTTTGAAGAGACAGTTCATAGAAGAAAATATACGTACAGTCCTTATACATATGAAAAGATACTCAACTTCGCTCCTACTGGAAGTGCAAATTAAAACTACATTGATACCATTTCTCACCTCTCAGCTTGGAAAGGAAATTAAGAAATCTGACAACATCCTCTTTTTTATAGTCCTTATGAAATTAACAGATTTAGGTAATGATCACCAATGGTGCTAACCCATCAGGTGAAAGGCTAATTGAGAACTTATTAATGGATCAGTCTCAACCCTAAAAGAGATAGTACACATCATGTGCCCCCAGTGTGGAAGTGTACATCACCATGCAGGAAGGACTCTTGCTAAAACAGAACCTAGACCTGAGCAAGCCTCTAGATCTAATTACCAATTAATAGGAGATGCAGGCAACAGAGAATCATGAAATGACACCATGGTGCTCCAGCAATATCCAGAAAGTAAAAAACTGTCAGACAAATAAATCTGTGTTTTCAACAAAAAATTACAAGAAAAAATATGGAAAGAAATCTATAGATTAAAAGAAACAGCAAGGGGGGCCTGGCTGGCTCGGTTGACAGAACATGCAACTCTTGATTTTGAAGGTGTGAGTTCGAGCCTCATGGGGGTGTGTGTAGAGATTTAAAAATAAAACCTTGAAACAAAGAAAGAGAGAGAGAGAGAAAGAAAGAAAAGAATAAAGGGGGAAAGCAAGCAAACAATTGCATTGTGTGGACTTTATCTGGATCTCAAAAACATTTTTATATATAAAAACTATATTAAAACAAGTTTGACTCGTTGCTCTCAGTAGTTATGTTCCATAAAGTTGAAGTGAACACTGAATTAGCAATACTGAGCCCTGTAGGAAATACAGGGTTTTGTTCTTATGCACCTCTGGTCATGCATTTTCATCAACTGATCGACACAAGACCTTGAGTTACATGTTTCTGTTTAAAGGCACCTTCTTTAATACGTATTAGTGATTCATTAGCGCCGAACACATGGCCAACAGCACTCTAACTCGTGCCTGAACAAAGCTTATCTAACACATGTGTTTTCTCTGAATGCCCTCTTCACAGCCTGCGTGCACTTGGGAACTCCAGACAGCACTTTAGCGCTATGCTGGGAGCCATCTGAAGCTGCCAGGATCACCAACCAAAAGCACAAAAATGTACAAACCATGGCCCTAGGTAGACTGGGAAAAGGACACTGTAGAATGAGAGTTCAAACGAGACGGCAGTGCATCACCTTGTCCCACCTCAGCTGGGAACATGCAAGTCAAGTGCCTACCAGTTTCGCTGCTCTGCACAAGCCTGGGAATGACCACAAGAGCACCGCAAACACGGGTTCTGGGGTTATAAGCAGATTTTAGCGAGTAAGTGAATTTGCAAATATGGACTTCGTGAATAATGAGGATCAGCTGTCTGGGGAAAGAAAATCAACATCTATCCTGTCTTTGTTGTATAAATCGTTCCTCAGGGTCATCACACAATTGAGGAGAAAAAGGTTTCTTAAATAACAGAGTTCCAGCTGACAAATACAAGAGGGAGGCAGAAGGTCACTTTTGTAACTACTGATATAAGGGACAGAGGCAATAAGCATCAACGGCTGCTAAGACCATTAAGTGACAGGCTGAGGGGTAATTAACCTTATTACGGGGGAGCCTGGCTATCTACACAGGAACCAACTGATTAATACTTCTGGTGCAAAAAGAAAGATAACCAACATTTCATGTCTCCCACTGTGATAGAATTAGAAGTGCAAAACATCACCCATGACGGATTCTTGCCAAAAACGTATCCGAATCCAAGCAAAACCTAGCAAATGTCTCTGTCATGTGTGCTCGTGTGGAGCACAGCAAGCACACAGGAAGTAGGAGAGATCCTTTCTGGGGCTTCTATCAGCAGACTCAAGGTAAAGGTGACGTATGGGCTCTAAACCACTCACAAGCAGTGAAAATGGGAAAGTGGCAACTGCCAAATAAAGGACCGGATGGGGACACCGAGGACAACTGTAATTTTTGTTTGACCAAAGTGCCTCCTGTTTTTAGACAATACTCTTTTCCCTTGCGAAGACCTCTTCCAAACGACCGTGAAAAAAATCAGCAGCAAAACCAAGAAATTGCCAACAGATGAGTTTGGGGATGGAGTTGCCTGGAGGGGAGTTACGGGAGGTCTTGGAGAACTTCTTCCAGAGCAAAACGTTGGTTATGTTAGCAGGAAACACTACACGAATTTAAAGACAAAGTACACAAGTTCTATAAAGCATTTGAGATGCTTTAGTGCACAAGTAGGCTTGGCGGAAATAACTGAGAAGGACGAAGCAGGTCCCTGCAAAGCTCTTTGCTGTAATTACCTTGCATGAGCGTTGGAGCCTGCAGCATTTGCTTGTAGTAGGAGTAATACAGTCCACATTCTGTTCTGAATGAGATTTCTCGCTCCACTTCCTGAAATAAAGTTAGGTCTACTGGGTTTACATGACCTCGTTTTGTGTTTTGTTTTGTTTTTTGTTTTTTTAAAACATCTATTGTCACAGCAGAAACAGGATCCAGAACTACAACTTCAAAGGAAAAAAAAAAAAAACCCAAAAACCTCTCAAAACATAGTCTTACGAAATCTTGGCCATCCAAAACAATAGGAGGCTGGTCATCGCTGGATGGGATTTATAGGAGTTTATATTATGTGATTCTCTCTACTTATGTGGATGTTTAAGATTTTTCCATAACAAACCGTTTTACAAAATGGAGACAACTAGTTCCATTTACGCTGATGTTTCACAGTTAGCGATCTTCTTTTATTTCGCACAAATTAAAACTTAAAAAATGCCACCAGTCTTATGTAATACTAGTGAGAATCAAAATAGGGACAGTATAAAAAAAACTTCCAAATGAAAAGAACTATAATTGCATTAGACACCTACCTGAAAGCTAATGGTATTATATAAGATTAATAATTTGGTTTATTCTAAGACTGTAAGGTATTCTTAGTGAAATGGGGCAGACCTTTTACATGTGAATTTTATATTGACAAGGGTCATCTCGCAGAAAGGTGCTCCTGTAGGCAAATGGATACAAGAAATATTAAACTACTTTTAAGTAAGTATTCAATTTTAGAAGAACTGAAAATTTAAAGTGACAGCCACTAGTCAATTTGGTTGTTAAGACGCTTTTATGAAATTTAAAAGTTAAATCATTAACTAAATCTGGAGGCAATTGGTGGTGAGGATGGGGAAGACATTCTGGAATAATCATATTAATATTCTTAGATACTGTATTTCATATACTTACAAAACAGTATAAATGAATGAAAATGATCATTTCTGTCATTACAGATTCTTTTACACCAGTGTTCAAAAAGCCAGGCTCTAGAATCTGGCACGCACTGTCTAATGTGTATTTCCATCTCTGTTTTTCCTACCATAGCAGATCCCGCTTCCATAAACCCAACCTTACTGGGGGAAGATGATAAAACACGAAACACAGTATGTTCTAGGGGATACGCTTCTTTTAACATACCTTTGTTATTTTTCCTACCTCCAACTATTTTTCAAACTGTAATAAACATTTCATGAAAAGAACCACTCATGCTATTTACCTTCAGGCCTGAAATTATTTCATGTATTGCTTCTACTGTTTAAATATTTCTCCTTTCCTTTAAAAAAAAAAGTACTGTGAGTTGACTCATGAATGAAGCACTGAAGAAGTACTCGGTTATTTGAGTATAAATACCCAATTATTGACCTTGAGAAACAAACTTCTGTTTTATCATTGTTAACTCTTTTTTTTTTTTTTTTTTTTAAACCCGGAGGGAGGAGCAGAGTAGCAAACCTTACATAATGAGCTGCCTTCCATGGGGAGCAGGCTTATCTTGGGGAAATCAAACATGGAAGAAAGGCCCAGCCAGGTTCTGAGGTTTACTTTCATTAGCACGCTTGCTAATAAAAAGAACAACATACAGCAACAGGGCTCTTTTAGCTTTTGCATTTGCTACTGTTTTGTGCTGTATCTTTCACAGTGGTAAAGGCAATTCTTAACAGTCATGTTAATCCATTCATCTTTAATTTTTGAGAAAAACTGCTCTAATGCTTTTCATAACATAAAACTAAACTGGTATCACTTGCTTCTACAATGTTCCCACTCCTACTTGGTCAAGTAGCCACAGAGGCTGTGAATAGACGTTAACTGAGCAAATGTTAGCTTTTGTTCATGCAAATAAGGAAAAAAAAAAAACCCATTAAGTCTAATTACATTCCTTTTCTTCTCTCCAGCTGCCTTAAAGTGTTCAAAGTATGGCCGTCTTCAATGGAATATTCTAATGTCAAACCCGTATCCCCAAATCAAACTAGAGAGCCAGATCAATCATTCACATGAAGGGGGGCTTCATATCCAACACAGTTCTAAGGATAAAAGAAGACTGACCTCATAAAGATGGGGAATAAAAGGTACAAAGGTAGAAAGCTTTGGTGCTCCACCCCTCTCTTTAATATACCCAGAATGTGTAAAGAACAGAGGGGGTCCTAATTAGTAAAAAAGCATTCAAACATGATTAATTGGTAATCTTGGCACCAGCTGTATGGAACCAAATGCTATACTTTATTAGACAGACACTTGCAAGTTTTACATCTGCTTCATGCTAAGAGAACATCTGCTTTACTCATTCAAACACTTTTCCAGTTTTACAGCAATTTATACTTTGCCTGGTGGATTGTGCCAGTGAAAATGTACACCAATAGAAGTTACCCTCTAAAGAATGCAAAATGAACAAATACTTCATATTTTAATTTGCATCGGTTCCACAGGGAAAGCAATGTTGGGAGAATGAAAACATCTCTTCTGAAGATAATGACAGAAAGAAATAGATGAAAGCATTGTGTCTTTACGGAACTGTACAGCTAAAAAGTAAGTAGTTATATTTAAGTAGTAGTTTATATAGTGCATTAACAGAAGTACTAAAAGGAAAAAGCGTTATAAAAAAAATGACTGCTCACAATTAATAATTTGCATCCCCTAGAAACACACAAAACATAACAACCCCTTGTAGACAAATGACATCAAAACCGCCAAAGGAAACCTCTCATTACTTTTTTTTTAAACCTCATGTAAGTAACTTCTGTTTACAAAAGCTTCACCCAAAATAACTAGGCTGCTGGTGGCGGGGAAGCCATGGAAAGATTAACTTTATACATGTAATCCGTCTCAGAATTAGGTAACAAATCATCTCACCAAGGAACAGTGGCTCACGATAAGACAGCTGTTCTTGAAGCTTTGTACTGGGAATCATGCCCTTAGCAAACACATTTATGGCGCGTACGTGTTTTATGGTCTGGTTAGATTCCTGTCCATCTGTTGGAATGGAATGATTCTTGCCCTAGAGTTGATTAATGCCTTGATGGGTGAGAGCTGCCAAGCAGCGTGTGGGAGGTTAGACGGCTGCTGAAGAGACCGTGCACCCACTGGGCTCGCGCAGAAGCCACCACCAGTCCTGGTACCACCACAGTCCCCGCTTCACGGGTTCACCCTCTTTATTCTAAAGAGTCTCTGCTTACTTAGCAAGAGCATTCAGTGAGAAGATATGCAGTCTGTGATACCAAGCAAATGTGACAATAACAGTGAAAATACTACCGTAAATTGTACAAGATTGGTAAAAACTGAGTGACAGGAGTGCTTTTTTAGCCAAATGAGAATGATCTTTCCTTATCACTCAACATCTATTTGCTGGGGAATCAAAGGTGTGAAACTTCGGTCTTTGATCCCAAGAGGTTTATGTTTCAATGAGAAGGAATAATGCATTTTTTAAAAAGGAAAATGACAATTCAAGGAAAGAACAACAAACCATAACAAACCATAACCTTCCTTCTATCAATTAGAAGGAAGGAAGAGCCTTTTGCCTGAACTATTAACCCAGCCCCAGTGGATTCTGTGCTTCTCATTGGTCTGTTTCCTCTATCTTCCCATTCATTCATTCATTCATTCATTCATGCAACAGATAGATAATGACCAAAAAGTGACAAGCATTCTCCTGCTAGGAGACCCAGCAGGGAACAAAAGAAACACAAATCTCTGTCTTCACAGAATTTATAATGTAGAAGCGAGGGATGAATTTGCTTGTTTAGCAGACAGCCGAATATGAGAAGGCAGAGAAGGGGGTGGCGAGGGACGGGTGGTGCTGTGATCTTGCAGGTGAGGGGGTAAGGCCAGATCAACGCAGGGACAACTGAACAGAGATCTGAGGAGGCGAGGCAGTGAGCCACCTGCAGAAGAGCCTGCTCACCAGACAGGGCAGCCAACATACACCCTGGAGAACCACGAGGAAGGCAGTGTGGTCCGAGCTGGAGGGAGCAAGGAGGGTCAGGGCGCCCGAGCGCTGGGTAGTCTGAGAGGTGACGTGGGCTCAGACACCGGGCGCTGGCAGGTGACAAGGACTGCAGGCTTGTACTCTGAGCTAGGTGTGTGTGCAGGAGTGGAGAGGGGAGGTCAGAGTGTGGCTTCAGACACGCAGAGGCGAGCTGTGAAGTATCCGAAGCAGGAGGGAGCTGCCGCAATAAGCCAGGTGGGGACTAAGGATGTGAGAGGCCATCACGTTCTAGATACCGTGACCTGAGGTTATAAGGTGGGCCTTGGGGACCAGGACAGTGCGAGGGCAGAAACCCCGAGCCACTGGAGGATGAAGTGCAAGTCACAGAGATGGAGCCACACGGAGGAGCACCAGAGGGCAGGGCCGGCCGGTCAGGTGCCTGGGGTGGGGGGTGTTAAGTCCGAAGTGCCCACCGGCCACCCGAACTCAGGCGGCCGAGGAGGCGGCGGGTATGCAAGTCTGGAGTTCAGGGGAGCGGCCGGGCAGGGGAGAGACATCTGGGTGCCATCAGCACAGAGACGGTATTTAAAGATTGCTCTCAACGCAGACAGAAGAACAGAGCCAAGTCCTGGGTCCTCTGCCAACGAGAAGTCAGAAGGCTGAGGAGGAGCCTGCAAAGGAGCCAAAGAATCAGCTGCGGAGGTAGGAGTGAATCCAGAACACGTGTCCCGGGGGCTGGGAAAGCCGCGGAGCCCGAGGAAGACGAGGACCGGGCAAGGACCACTAAATCCAGCAACCTGGAGGGCATCGTGACATTAGCCAGAACTTTGTGCCGAAGCCTGACCGGGGTGGGCTCAAGACAGGGCGCGGGAAGGGCGGACAGAGGCTCCCGGCCCACAAACTCTAGGCATCTGCATGGGAAGGGGAGAACAACGGGACAGTGGCTGAAAGGGAGAGTGGGGCTCCAACAGCCCCCCCCCCCACACCTGCCACGGGAGAAGGCAATACAGACCCAACTGCTGGAGTGATGTAATTTGGGAGAAGGCAGGGGAGAGGGTCCACACCCACGGGGGCCAAGTCGGCACACGTCCACGCAGACGGGGGGTGGGTGCACGAGGAAGGTCTCTTCAGCTTGCTTCCCCTCCTCCTTCGACAGGACTCAGGAGCCGCTACCTCCTAATATGGCACGTTGGCATTGGGGATGTTTGAAGCTGAAGGGATTCGAGAAGTGGCAGGTGCAGGAAGGACCCTCTGACCTCTCCCCTGAAGCAGGTCCTAAGACTCTTGTGAAAGCTGTACTCCCCACACCAGGAGGAAAAAACCATCCTTATCTCCGGGGATGGAGAGGCAGGACAGGAGTCTGAACAAACAGGCCTTGCTAAGCTCGCCCCGCTGGACCACCCCCAGCTCATACCTTTTGGTCCTATTATATTATCCATGTCTTCCTAAGCTTGGTCAAATCTAGTATAAAAATGCGCGGGTTTAACCATTTCTGCAGGTCTCCATTTCCTTCTGAAGGTTCTAGTGTCACGTAGAACTAGTATTACATTTGTCTACTTCTCTCTTAATCTGTCTTTTGTCAGCTCAACGAACAGGACCCCACCAGAGGACCTAGGAGGGCAGCGGGTTCCCCTCTACAGTGAAACAGGGAAGCAGGGAAAGGTTCCCCTCTACAGTGAAACAGGGAAGCAACGCACAGCTGGCATTCAACACTGGGGACGGTCTGGCGGGGAGGAAAGAGGGAAGAAAGGGTTAATCACCCCGGGAGAGCTGGGGGGTAAACAGACAAAGGAAGTGGACTGGGACTGCCAGGGAGCACTTTTTAAAAAGCACATTTGAGGTCTTCCTTCCCTATTAGTTTCACTTTGACACATTTTAAAAATAAAATATTTAGGGGTCTGTGTATTTAATTTTGGATTCAGTCTCTGCTACTTTCTGAGTTTTCCTACTACTTGTAATAATTTTTATCAGATTATTCTTACGGTTTCCAGGTATGTAACGACGTGATCTGCAAATAATGTGACCTCCTCCTTTCCAATTGTTCTTTTTACTTCTCATGTTTACGTTGCCGGTACCTCCAAAGCCATGTTAAACAGCGCTAACAGGCAGCTTTGGTTTGGGATATGCTTCTAATGCCATGATGCCAACGACTTACTTAAAATGAAAAACGTAGTTTCTCAGTTCCTGAACACATTTAGCTAATGGCTAGAGCATGAATATAGCACGACGAACTTTTCATCCTCATAGAAAGTTCTACTAGATAGCACTGTTCTAGTGTTTCCCTAATGGGTAAGGTCTTAGCATTTGGTCTGAAATGTATGCATGCTATATTTAAGAAAAGGATGTATCTATTTTTTTTTTAAGTTTTACTGAGACAGAATTCACATACTATACAATTCACCCATTTAAAGTATACGTCATTGGCTTTTACTATATTCAGAAAGTTATGCGTGCATCACTAGAATCAATTTTAGACTACTCCCCCTAAAAAGGAACACCACACCTCTGAGTTGTCACCCTGGAAATCCCTCATGCTTTCTAGCCCTGGGCAATCACTAATCTACTTTCTATCTCTTTAGATTGACTATCGCAGGCGTTTCGTATTAATGAAATGATACAATACGTGGTCCTTTGTACCTGTTTCTTTCCCTTAGCATGTTTTCAAGGCTCCTCTAACGTAGCACGTATCATTAATTCTCTGCAAAACTGCCAAATAATAGTCCATTCTATGAATATGCCACATTTTACTCATCCATTCAGCCATTATTTGACATTAGGGTTGTTTCCCCTTTTTGGCTATTATGAAAAAAGCTGTTATGAATATTCATGTGCAAGTTTTTGTGTGGGTGTTTTCTCATTTTCCTTGCGTATTTCCTTAGGAGTAGAATTGCTAAGATCATACGATAACCATGTTTCGCTGTCTGAGGGCCTGCTAGACCATTCCCCAAAGTGTTTGCACCATTCTACATTCCCATCAGCAGTGTAGAAGGGTTCCAATTTCTCCACACCCTTGTCAACACTTGTTATTACATTTCTTTTTATTACAGCCTTGCCAGTGGATGTGAAGTGTTATTTCATCGTGGTTTTGATTAGAATTTCCCTGACAGGCTAAAGATGCTGAGCATCTTTTCATAGGCTTTTTGCCCATCTGTAGTTCATCTCTGGAAAAATATCTATCCAAGTCCTTTGTTCATTAAAAAAAAAATTAAGCTGTTTATTATTATTGAGTTATGGTTCTTTGTAGATTCTAGATTCAAATCCCTTACATGGCATATGATTTATAAATATTTTCTCCCATTCTAAGTGATGTCTTTTCATTTTCTTGATTGTATGCTTCAGAGCGCAAAACTTTCTTTTTGAGGAAGTCCAATTTAACTATTTTTCTTTAATCATTTGTGCTTTTGGTGTTGTATCTAGGATAGCTTAGCCTAACCCAAAGCCATAATGATTTATTCATGTTTTCTTCTAGAAGCTTCAGTTACATTTAGGTCTCTGATCCACTTTGAGTTAATCTGTGTGTGTATACATGAGAAAAGGATCCAATTTCCTTCTTTTGCTCATGAATATCCAGTTATCCCCAGATCCTTTGTTGCAGACTATTCTTTCTTCATTTGTCTTGGTATCTTTGTTGAAAAATCAACTGAACATAAATGTAAGGGTTTATTTCTGGACTCTCAATTCTACTTCATCTATCCTCATGCCAGTACTCACTGTCTTGATTACTGTATCCTTATAGTGAGTTTTGAAATCAGGAAGTGTGAGTCTTCCAACTTTGTTCTTTTTCAAAACTGCGTTGGCTATTCTGGGTCCTTTCAGTTTCCATATTAATTTTAAGGTCAGCTTGTCAATTTCTGCAAAAACATCCCTGGGATTTTGAGAGGGATCACGCTGAATCTGAACACCAACTTGCCATCTTAATACTGTCTTCTAATTCATGAACATGGTTTAAGTTTTGACTTCTTTTGCTCAAAGTATCCTATGCTTTTGTTGCTACCATAAATGACTCTATTTTAATTTCATTTTTGGTTTGCTCGTTGCTACTATATACAAATATAGTAATTAGTTTTTGTATATTGATCTTGTATCCTGAAGTCTTGACAAACCCATTTATTAGTTCTAATAGTTTTTTTTAGTGGATTCTATATAGAAGATCATGTTATCCAGAGACAGTTTTACTTCTTCCTCGCCAATTTGGAGCCTTCTGTTTCATTTTCTTGCCTAATTACCCTGACTAGGACCTCTAGTAGAATGTTGAATAGAAGTGGCTAGAACAGACATCCTTGTCTTGTTCCTAATCTGAGGGGGAAAGCTTTCAATTTATCACCATTAAATATGATGTTAGCTGTGGGATTCGGGACAGATGCCCTTTAGGAGGCTCAAGTTCTCTACTTCTACTAGTCTGTTGAGTGCTTTTTATTGTGAAGAGTTGCTGAATTCGGCCAACTGTTTTTTGTTGTTTTTTTTTTTTAAAGATTTTATTTACTCATGAGAGATACAGAGAGAAAGGCAGAGGGAGAAGCAGGCTCCACGCAGGGAGCCTGACGTGGGACTCGATCCTGTGACTCCAGGATCACACCCTGGGCCGAAGGCAGGCGCCAAACCACCGAGCCACCCAGGGATCCCCCTGCCAACTGCTTTTTCTGTGTCTTCTGAGATAATTACATGGTTTTTGTCTTTTATTCCAGTGATGTAATGGGCTTATCTGGTCTATTCTTAATTTTAAGTTACATATGTTACAAGGAAATGATGTGAGAGTTTTTTTCAAATACCTTTTTTTGCATCTTCTGAAGTACTGACATAGCAAACAAGTATATCACTAGATTTCCCAACAACTTCCTTTAGTTTCCTGGCATAAAAATGACTTTTTCATGGTACATTATACTTTTGATATGCAACTAGATTCTCTTTATTAGTATTAACTAGAATTTTTGGTTCAATATATATGTATGTGGGATTAGTCTCTGAGCTTTGTTTTTTTTTTATATATTATCTAGATTATATGCAATTGATTCTCATTATTCAGATTTCTGGTTTGCAAATCTGCTTACTAGCTAAAATTTGTAACAACAAAATTGACAAAATTAATACTTGCTGTGCTTTTGCGGCCATGTGCGGAGCAGCGAAAATTTCCGTCCCTAATGTGCACAGTTCCCAGCTGTGCTCTGCCTCTTGTTCCAGCACTCACACAGAAATGATCAGAAGGGGACTACAGTAAGGGGCAGTGCAACACACCGAGAGAAGCCCCAGCTCTGGGACCAGATGGATGGGGTCTGAATTCAACTCTGATGCCTCTTAGTGGCGTAGTCTTAGGCAAGGCACTTAACAATCCTGAACCTCATTTTGTAAAACAAAGAAAATAGAAACTACCAGGAAGAGTTTTTA
Organism: Canis lupus dingo; assembly: GCF_003254725.2. NCBI lineage: Eukaryota > Metazoa > Chordata > Mammalia > Carnivora > Canidae > Canis > Canis lupus. The sequence continues at coordinate 119,632,007 of NC_064243.1, forward strand.
GAATTTAAGATCTATGTGATACACACACACACACACACAACCGTACTACCCCAGGAGTAATGGTTCAGTATTCTCTAATTCAGTGTTCTCAGTGGCTTGTAGAATAGAACTGCTGAGAATTAAGGAAAATTGACTGTAGTTACATTCTGATCCTTAGTTTTGGTATGTTATACCTGATTATAAAAATAATTTGGAAGTTTTCTTTTTGGTGTTCTAGAATGGCTGAATTAGAACTGGAATATTTTGGCTAAGAGTTTGGTAAAATTCCTCCATAAAATCAATGGGGTCTGCTCTTAAGGGGGTGTAGGATGGATAGCTCTTCAGCAAGTTTTCTCTAAAACATCTGCAAAAATAATTATATTTTCTGGGGCCACTTCTGATAATTTATATTCTAGAAAATCATGTTTCATCCCTTTATCCAACTTGCACTGAATCAAACAAAATAGACTTGTGTGGCTCTTTCCTATTATATGGTCTCTGTAGTTATTTCTCTCCTAGGACATTTCATGATCTCTGTATCTCTCTGTTACTTTTTATTTTGGTTATTTGTATTTCCTACCTCATCGTTACCCCTATTTTTCACTCCCCAAATAACCATTCATTTATTAATTATTTTCCTGCTTTCTGGTTGATCAATGTCTCCTTTTACCTTTTATCCTTCTTTCTGCCCCTAGATTTTTACTTTCCAACTTTGTAAGTGGAATTCGTTTATTCATTCATATTTCCTAATGTAACAGTTAAGACTACAAATTCTTCTGAATATTGCTCTAAGTTGTATTTCCTTTTTTTTTTTAATTTTTTTTTTTTTTATTTATGATAGTCACACACACGCAGAGAGAGAGAGAGAGAGAGAGAGAGAGAGAGGCAGAGGGAGAAGCAGGCTCCATGCACCAGGAGCCTGATGTGGGATTCGATCCTGAGTGTCCAGGATCGCGCCCTGGGCCAAAGGCAGACGCTAAACCGCTGCGCCACCCAGGGATCCCTAAGTTGTATTTCCTAGTCCTGAAATATGGTTTTCATAATTTTCTAGATTTCATTTATAATTTCGATAAATTCAGTTTTAATTTCCCGTGACCAAAAAGTTATGAAATATTTTTAGATTTATAGAAAGTGACCTTTTTTTAAAGTTATCTTTAGTTTTTATTTAAATGAATGAATAAATTAAAAGTATAATGTAAGTCTATGACCATTATCTCCAAAGTCAGGATCAAGCCAAGTTGTGATAAAGAAATACTGTATTTTTGGATACAGTCTGTATTTCTGGATCTGAGATTTTCCCAATGTTTTAATATATCAATGTTTTAGTTAATTTTCTATGGATATTTGAAAAGAACATTCTGTCTTTAGATATTTATAGATTAGATCTCTTATTCATTATTTTTCTTAGGTTCTATATTTATATTTTTGATCATTTGCTTTTTTTTAGAAAGAATTAAAACCCAGTATTAATATGTTTCTGCTTCTTCTTTTATTTCCTGTGGCTTTTGCTTTATAAATATTGGCAAGTTATCTGACACATGGGTAGTCCTGTGGTCAGCATGTTTATCGCTGAAAAATTGTCCTTCTTTGCTTCATTTAACACTTTCTGAGACTCCCCAACCCCCCCCCCCCCCCCCTTTTAGGGAAATACTTCAGCAAGTCCTTATCCACCTCTGGTCTAAAGTCCTTCTAAGGAACTTTGTTCTAGAAGTACCTTATGAATATAGTATGTGATTTGCATTTTTCTTTGTGATAGAGTTTTTATCGAGTAAAACAGACACTTAATTACACAAAAATATTTTGACATATTTGTGTTAATACATTTTGTATCATATTTTTTGTCACTTTTTAGAACAAATCCTTTAGTATATGGTCTGTGTGTGTGTCCTTTAATTTGGAAGGTTTATGTTTTTTGTTCTACGAGTTACTTTTATAACTTTGAAGGATAATTTAATTCTCTACTTCTTTGGAGAGTATCTACTGAGTTTCTAAAATAATGACGATCTCATGAAATTTATAGTTCTCCCTTACCCAATTTGAACTTGATAATTTTTTTTGGAATTTTCTTTTATATACACTATATATTTGTTTCTTGAGTATTTGATTGATTGACTTTTAAGTAGGCTCCACACCCAGCATGGAGTCCCAGGTGGGGCTGGAACTCATAACTCTGAGATCAAGACCTGAGCTGAGATTAGATGTTTAACTGTCCAAGCCACCCAGGTGCCCCTTGACTTCAGTCTGAAATGAAACTTGGCTTCTATCTATAAAAATAAATAGGTTCCTCCACCATCTTCTGCCTTCTTTTCTTTCCTCTCTAACTTATTACACTGTTATTCTGTTACTACTTCATAGTAATAACATTGCTAGGTGTTACTACAATGTTTACATCATATATACTTTGTTCTGTAACTATTTGGTGCTAGTTCTACAGTTAAATATGTTTGCACCTCATGGATAGTCTTTCTGCCACTGTTTTGCCTTTTCTTTTTCAGCTGGATGAAGTTTTCCCTCTACGAATCTCTTCAGGTGTTCTTAAAAAATATGTATTTCTCAGAATCAAAACAATTTGTATGGTGCTTTTTATACATGATGGAATGACTGGAGTAAAATACATAAACCACATTCTCTTATGTGAGTCTTCCGCAGGCATCATTCCAGGTCTTTAAGCATTAAATGTTACCATGGAAAAGTTGGATGCCAGACTGATTCTCTCATAGTAAGATCTTCTGTTTGGATGTCCAGGGGTTTCTTACTGTTGATGCCCAGCAATTTCAGAACTATACCCAGCTAATGAAGTATAGGCCAAGTTTTCCTGGAGCCCACTGTGCCCTGTTCAGATTCAAGTCATCTTTCTTTTTTCTTTTTTTTAAAGATTTTATTTATTCATTCATGAGAGACACACACAGAGAGAGAGGCAGAGACACAGGCAGAGGGGGAAGCAGGCTCCATTGCAGGGAGTTTTCTTGAATTATATCTTTGAACATGATTTTCCCTGGTTTCTTTGTTTTGGTTCTCTTCTTTTGGGGCAAATTATGCATGTTTGCTGTTGTCTTCATCAGCTGTCAGTTTCTCTCGACTATTTTAACTGTACTAATTTCATTTTGTTTACTTTTATCAGTCCAATATTTCTCATTCTGTGCCTTCTGCAGATTCTAATCTTCTGCGTGTTGCTTCCGACACTGTCATGATTTCTGTTATGTCGTATCTTTTCATTCTATTTATTGTCTAAGTTCTGCCAATGCCTGTTTCATTTCCTTCGTTACCTTCCTGTGTGTCCTTGAAGATGGTATACGTACACCTTCTTACACTCCTGCTTTGAATTCATCTCCTATGGTGGCAAATGCTTATTATGTTTGTTTTTTAACATGACATGTTTGGTCATAATCTTCATGTCTCTGCAATAAGTGGTTTCTGGTGACTATTCTTCATCTGTTATTTGTTCTTGTTTTCCTCTCCCTTTTTTTTCTCGCAGTTCCGTTGTACAGATCCTGTGCTGGTTCCTTCCTGATTGTGAGCCATTTCTGAATGTGAGTTCTTACCAAACCAGCTAATTGAAGGAAGTTTATGTGGGCGAGAGGCCAGGGCAACCAGTCAGGCCAGCAAGAATTCTTGTGATACAGCGTGGTTTGCAAGACTGAGCTCTTTAGTCTTTTCCTCATCTTAGGCAACCAAGATCCGCAGCCTCAGAGTTGTTCAATACACAAGTTTTCTCCCTTTATCCCGGTCTTCTTAAATGCCACTTTTACAAAAATGGCTTGTCTCTGTGATTACTCCCTTCAGCCTCCCTAGCTGACTTCTCTTTCATACTAGCATGTCTCCAGGAAAGCTTCCGTTATTACTGCACACATTTGGTCCCTTGGGGACCTCAGTCTCACCCCTCAGGGTATGCCAGCAACCTTAGAGAAGTAGACTCTGGTGACTTCCTCTAAAACTCTGCAGCCCTAAGACTCCTCTTGTGGTACCTTTCCATACTCCTTTGACTTTTAGTGGGTTTGGCGGCCCTCCCTCATATACTGTGGTTCCAGACCATAGACCTTTCTTAGTTTCATCAAGGATGGAAAATGACTACCTGTTTTTCGTTTTCCTTAATTGCTTTGAGGTAATTCTAAAAAAAATGAAGGAACTGACATCTCTACACTGCCACTTCGAAACAGGAAGTAATGAGTAATTTGAACAGTTTAACCACACAATTAGGAACATCTACTCAAAACTGGGGAGCATAGCAATAGTGAAATAACTAAGTATATAAATTATATAAACATAATCATTTACATAAAATTGTGAAAGTTTATATAAATATGTAACTATATATGGGAAAAGCATATGATGCAACATCAAATACATGTGATTATAAAAAAGTATATTAAGTGTGAGTGAGTGGCTCAATCAATCCATTAAGCATCCGATTCTCATTTCAGCTCAGGTCCTGATTCAGGGTCATGAGTCATAAATAAAGTAAAATATATACACATACAGGATGAAGAATGGAGAAGAAAAATGAAAACTGGTTTTTGTTAAGGGTAAATGAATACTGAGTAATGTTTTTTATTTAAAGTTTTTTGTTGTTGTCACGGTATAGTTTGTGCAGTAACAAAACACGTGTTCAGAAAATAAAAAGAATCATGCTATATATATTTTTTACTCTTGCATCTACTAAACACAAATCACTAAAAATGCACTGACTGGCTCCCTACTTGCCAGTACTAACTATATCCTCTCCCTGAAGGCAAGCTCCCAAAGCTGCATCCCTCTGCTCTAGTTCTAGCCCAGATCTTTCACAGCAGCCGTTGTCTCTGTCTCCCTTCTCCCCTGCCTATACCGCCTCGCGCACCTGTAGAAGTTAACGTGACTCCAAACAGACCACTGTTACTCAGCACTGATGATGCACCGGGCACCATAAGGGTAGCACGGCAAGTAAGAGCATTGGCTTTGAATCCTTTTACTGTGTTTTGTTTATAACAAAGGGCAGCAAAAAAGCAGGTTGCATTTAAAGGACAATTCAGAGTTTAAATGTTGGGGTTTTGGGGATCCCTGGGTGGCGCAGCGGTTTGGTGCCTGCCTTTGACCCAGGGCATGATCCTGGAGACCCGGGATTGAATCCCATGTCAGGCTCCTGGTGCATGGAGCCTGCTTCTCCCTCTGCCTATGTCTCTGCCTTTCTCTCTCTCTCTGTGTGTGACTATCATAAATAAATAAAAATTAAAAAAAAATTTAAAAAAATTTTGGGGTTTTGGAGACAGCCAGATAAAATATGTTTAGAATGCACCTACAACATTGCTAAGCACACAGAAGACATTCCATCAGGAGAAAGGGGAACCCTCTTACACTGTTGATGAGAAAGCAAACTGGTGCAGCCACTCTGGAAAACAGTATGGAGGTTCCTCAAAAGAGTTAATAGCACTACCCTGCTATCCAGCAATTACACTACTAGGTATTTACCCACAGAACACAAAAACACTCATTCAAAGGGATACATGCACCCTGATGTTTATAGCAGCACTAGCTACATAGCCAAATTATGGAAACAGCCCAAACATCCAGAGACTGATGAATGGATACAGAAGATGTGGTGTGTATATCCAATGGAATATTACTCAGCCATAAAAAAACCAAAATCTTGCCATTTGCAGTGACATGGATAGAGCTAGAGAATATAATAATAAGTGAAATAAGTCAGAAGAAGTCAAATATCATATGATTTTAGTCATAAGTGGAATTTAAGAAACAAAACAAATGATCGTAGGAGGAAAAAGAGAGGGAAACCAAGAAACCGACTCTTAACTATAGAGAACAAACTGATGATTATCAGAGGGGAGGTGGTGGTGGGGATGGGTGAAGTAGGTGAGTGGGGACCAAGGAGGGCACTTATTGTGATGAGCACTTGGTGATGTATGGAAGTGAGGAATCACTAAATTGTACACCTGAAACTAATAGTGCCCCGTATGTTAACTGGAATTTAAATAAAAAACTAAAACTAAACAATATGCTAAGACAGGACAGTATATACACATTTTCTATGACCACTTAAAACCAACATCTACTTCAACGTCAAGTTGCTCTTTGGTCCAGAGTTTCCCACATTCAAATACTAACACTGTTATGATTAGCAACTAACATTAAAAATATCATTCTAAAAAAAAAAAAAAAAAAAAATATCATTCTAAAGGCATGAACTCAATGTGTGATTTATCTATTTCAGAAGCAATGTTTTTACTTTCTGAATAGTTACAACTAATTCAAAGTATCTGGAGAAGATTAAAGTTATCTTCATAAAAAACAGCCTAGTAATTCTGGTTAAGTATAACCCACAAGTACAAAAGGAAAACAGGGTTACACTTCCCAAACATTCCCATAATCGCCCAAAATGAAAATGGTACAAATTATAGGAGTAAATTTCTAAAGGTGTATAAATTCTGAAAATGAGCTTTCCCCAATGTCTTTGATCACTAAGGGCTGGAATTTTCATTGGTTTATTCAAAGAAAATGTATACACATTTTAAAATTAAATAAAATATAAAATTTAGTTCCTCAGTTGCAATATAGCCACATCTCAAGTATTTATAACAGCTACATCTAGCTAGTGGCTATGGTACTGAACAGTGCAGAAGTAGATCATTTCCTTCATGGCAGAGAGTTCCATTGGATAGCACTGGGTTTACATAATCCAAGATGAAAAATAAACCAAATGCCTATGCAGAGGTATCATCAAGTTTGAGAAATGGCTGAAACATCTGAGGATTCCTCTTGTGATACAGAGGGGGGAAAAAAAAAGATCTGTGCTACAAGCTACTGCTTGAATAAAGAGAAAAAAAACCGCAGTAAGATTGAGCTCGATTGTACGTTTCAGGGGACGGGGGTGTTGGTGGAAAGAAACCTGTTAGATTCGAGGATGTTCCTGTTTTATAGCTTCTCCCAGATGGTATCTGAGGCACAGACAGAAACTAGCCTAGGGTCTCTTTCTCACTCTGCACACTCCTCAAACATTCTTGCCCACACATCTACAAGCTGGTAATATGAAAATGTCCATTTCCAACACAGATGGAACTCCTGCCTCCAGATCCATGAATCCAGCTCCCTTTACTCCATCTCTCTTCTTGGACTGTTTCAAAAGTGACTCATAACGTATCCAAACAAGGATGTATCATTTGCTGTCTCGCTGTCCCCAGTAAAGAATTTGGCTGGCCTCTGTCACCAGTTCCTGGGAGGTAGCCAGTATATCCTCGAATTTCCCAAGTGAGAATAGTGTCTTTGTTGTTCACGGTGGGTTCATCAGGACCACATCTGACAGTCTGTTTTAAGGAGATGACTCAGGGTGGGGGCTGACGAAGCCAGAAAGACTAGCCATGTGATTAGAGAGCTGGGGCTTGGAGCCAGCTGATATTGGCCCAACCTCCGGGGAGGAAAGGGGGACTGGAGAGTGAACTCAAAGTTGTGGCCAGTGATTCGATCAATCATACCTACGTAAACTCCAGTAAAAACCCTGGACACCAGAGCTCGGGTGAGCTTTGTTGGTTGGCATACTCAACACATTGTCACATATCAATGTGCCAAGAGGACGATGTGTCCTAACTCCACAGGGAAAGGATCGTGGAAAGCCTGAGTCTGGGACCCTCCCGGACTCCCAATGAGTCTCTGCCTTTGGCTGGTTCTGGTTTATATCCTTTTGTCAGAAGAAAACTGGCAATCCTAAGGGTAAGGCCTTCCTGAGTTCTGTGAAGCATGCTAGCGAATTACTGACCCTGAGGAGATAGCGGGTGTCCCAAAATTTGTGGTGGTCAGAAGCGAGGGTAGCCTGAGGACCCCCTTACACTTGTAACTTGTGTCTAAAGTGAAGCCGTTTTGTGGCACACGGTGCCCTTAACCTGTCAAGTCCCGCTTACCTCTGGGTAGGAGGTGTCAGATCTGTTGCTCTCCAGATCTGTTCCTCCCACAGAGCTCATTATCACAGTGAATGGCATATGGGCCCATCCATTCAGCTGCTAATGGAAAGAAAGCTGAGGACTCTTCCTTCTCAATCACCATCCACACAAATGAGGAATCCCTGTATCTTTCCAGGTCTATCTTCTAATAAGCTTTGCCTCTGTTCATTTCTTTCCAACACCTGGTCTTTTCTTCTCTGGTTCCATTCTCCTCTTTGCTCATAAAAGTCTGGCCCCATGTGCCTTCTCTCTGATACTCAGGTTGACAGGTTTTGTCCTACGTAAGGGCCTTTGGACTGGTTCCCTCTGCTTAAGAGGTCTTCCACAGACCTTAGCTTAACTGGTTGCTTCCCAGGATTTAAGTGTTGACATAGGTCTTATCTTTAAAATGGTCTGCTTTCCCACCCGATTGTAAGTATCCTCCTGATAACTATACCCTGACCGGTTTCCAAAGTAGTACTTATTTTTTGTTAGTCTGTTTTCTCCCTCCTCATCAGAATGAAGTTCCATATGGTATTCAAAGGCTGTATTCTCCAGGCCTAGATTTGTGTCTGGCACACAGGAGACATGCATTTGCTGACATTCAGATATTACTGAATCCACTGAGATTAGATTTTCTTGGTGGTTTCCTCTCACTTTAGTGCTATTCCTCCTCAAATCCACTCTCCACACTGTAGCCAGAGCCACCTTTATAAAACAATAAGATGAGGACACTTGTTCCTTCATGACCTGGCCTCTCTGTTTACCATCCCAGTAGATTCTTTCCTCATCTCCTCTCTAGCCAGACTGAACTACTTCCAACACCTTGAACGCTCTCAATGCTCTTGCCTCTCAAAGTTTCTGTGCACATCCCTTCCCTGGGACATTCACCTTTCTTCCCCAATTTGTCTGGTTAACCCTTCTCATCCTTCAGGTCTCCTTAACCAGTACTTCCTCTAGAAAACCTTCCCTGATCTTCCAAAGTTGGGTTGGGCTACCCCTGTTCTGTGCTCCCACCATATCCTATCCTACCCCGACGGTACTGACGTTGGATGGGCTGTCATTGTCTGCCTACTTGCCTGTACCCTCAAGAGTGTAAACTCCCTGAAGGCAGGGGCCTGGTTTTAGTCGGCTCTATTGCTATGACTGAGCACAGTACCCGCTGGCATGCTACCAGTGCTCAGTATGTATTTACGGAATTAATGTATGATTCCGGAAAATCTGCTGGCAGATGCATTAGTCTTTGTTACTCTTTCCACGTTCCCCATGGTAACACTGCCACAGAAAAGGAGCTCGATAAATACTCGGTAAAAGTATAATGCCTACTGTAACCTGGCAAGATTTAAGAGAAAAATCAAGGGCACTCAGGTTTCTTGATGATGGGGTGTATTTATTTAAGGTTACTAGCAAGGCCACTTAAAAACTTTAAGGAGCTAAAATTACTATTTGAAATTAAGTTCTGTGATCTCTTTCACCATCTTCTCCTTACTACACAGTTACTAGTATTTAATTTCAGCTAAATATCCACAGGGGGGTATTTCAGTCTCTAGTCAAAATACTTATGTGGGTAGAAAAAGTAATACTTTTTAGTGCAAGGAAATCTGTTTATAAGCACTCCACTTTCAAGAAAAAAGATAAAATTTTTCTTGACAAGGAAAACTACCCATTGTCCCTGAAGAATAAGAATTATCCTTTTACCATGATAATTTGTATGAAGGTATATGCACACATACATACTATACCTATAGAGTAATATGACAGGTTTTTAAAATAAGCATATTAGAAGTTATTCCTCTAAATTAAATTTGTCATTCAAAGTAATCTCCCTTGGAGATTCAATCCAATAATGGAACCAAAGCTCAAAAAATTTTGGAAAGCTCTTTGAGGACTGTTTTAGATTCTGTACAGACTTTTTTTTGAATGTTCACATAGATGATAAATATCTGACCTCTGAAAGTGACTTTTACATTTATCAGCATCTAATCGTTAGAAACCATAGTAAATAAAATAAAAGATTATGACATTTTGGATCAAAACTAAATATATTTAGATGAAAAACAGCAGTGATGTGTTAAGTTTCCCTGCATAAGTGATATGCTTGTCCTGAAAACAACAGCAAGTTAAAAGATACCTAGAAATGTTTAAGAGAGAAAAGGGAATAAGGAAATTGGTGGTTAAGAAGTCACAAACCCCAAAAAGGGCAGCCCTGGTGGCGCAGCGGTTTAGCGCTGCCTGCAGCTCAGGGCTTGATCCTGGAGACCCAGGATCAAGTCCCATGTCAGGCTCTCTGCATGGAGCCTGCTTTTCCCTCTGCCTGTGTCTCTGCCTCTCTCTCTCTCTATGAATAAAAAAAAAAAAAGAAGTCACGAACCCCCCCCCCCCCAAAAAAAAAGTCACGGACCCTCCTGACGTGATGAAAATTATGGCTCCTTTCCTCAGAAAAATAGTGGCTTCCCCACCCTCTCACCACTGCATATACGATTAGAAAGGTATGACACACTGAGGTCATCTATGGAGACAGATTAAGACTCCATGGTTTAGAGCACTGGATTTTGGTTTCTTTTTTTTTTTTTACTGTACCCAACAGAAAAAAAATATCATACTGTGACCCAGTTTGCACATACATACATATATTGTTACACAAATAATTCTCAACCCTAGTGTATGTGATGATAATCTCTGGCATCTTATTTTAAGTAACAAAATTGTTACTCATGATTTACTGCATCAATTTCACAATGTATAAGTTGAAAAATACTAGTTTAGGGTAATTGCCGCATAACTGGAGCAAGTTAACGAAAATGAAAATAAATTCACTGATTACTAATGTTATTTTAAACTAAAAAAGTCTTTTTATGCTATGTCCAAACCTTTTAAGACATTAGATTCTTTATATGGCAAAACTGCATTATCTTGGTCATTCATCTATATGGTTAACTACTGGAGATACTGATGAGCAAATCACACAACGGTCATAGGAACCCCATACCTTAATATTAGAAAACCATAAATCGTTTTCATGTAAAGTAGCCAAGTAGACCGATGTTAGAAGTCCAATGCAAAGGGCAACGGTTCCACCAACTGTAAATGACAGAAGTTTCCATAACCTTCTACTCGCACAACCTTTTAGAAAAATAAAACAAATAGCTAAGTCAGTAGAGAATGTGGAATTTACTAGTTCTACTTCAGATTATCAGGTATGCTAAGTTCCTGCTGCCTGTCACTGCTGAAGCTTCCCCTAGTCCAAGTAGACAAGTAGGGACTCTTTTCTGTGATTCTGGAGACTTGCTTTCATACTTTATTACAGTTTTTACCTAATTGTTCACTTGTCCAGTTTGCCAGAGAGCATGAGCTTTCCGAGAAAAAGTACATTATCTTATTCATCTTAATATCTAGGGTCTGTGTTTGGCATAGTTTAATAACTGTACCTATTGAGTTCATTAAATGGAAGAGTAAATGGGTTGCATGTCTAGGATATAGAAAGTCTTTTCGATGGTTGACATATAATTTGTGGTGTATTCACTAAAAGCTACCAAAAAGCTTGACTACTTAAAATTCAAAAACACACGGGAGAAAAATCCATCACAACTCAAGTTAAAGGACACATAAGCTAGGAAAAATTATTTATAGCGCATATAAGAAAGTTTAATATCCTTAATATAGAGTGAACACTTTCAGGATTAAAAAAATGAATATTTCAGTTGGAAACAGATTTAACACACGAGTAGGCAATACACAAAAGAAAAAAATGGCCAATAAACTTAATAGACAAAAATATTCACGTTCATTGGTATTAAAGAAATGCAAATCGGGGTGCCTGAGTGGCTCAGTTGGTTGAACATCTGACTTTTGATTTCTCTGGCTCAGGTTATAATCTCAGGGATATGAGACTGAGCCCTGCATTGGGCCCTGTGCTGGCCAGTGAGCTTGCTTGGGATTTTCTCTCTTCCTCTCCCCCTCCTTCCCCGCTTGCTCTCTCTCTTTCTCTCTCTCTCAAAAAAAGAAATGCGTGGGGGATCCCTGAGTGGCTCAGCGGTTCAGCGCCTGCCTTTGGCCCAGGGCGTGATCCTGGAGTCCCGGGATCGAGTCCCGCATCAGGCTCCCGGCATGGGGCCTGCTTCTCCCTCTGCCTGTGTTTCTGCCTCTCTCTCTCTCTATCATGAATAAATAAATAAAATCTTTAAAAAAAAGAAAAAGAGGGATCCCTGGGTGGCGCAGCGGTTTGGCGCCTGCCTTTGGCCCAGGGCGCGATCCTGGAGACCCGGGATCGAATCCCATGTCGGGCTCCCGGTGCATGGAGCCTGCTTCTCCTTCTGCCTGTGTCTCTGTCTCTCTGTCTCTCTCTGTGACTATAATTAATAAATAAATAAATAAATAAATAAATAAATAAATAAATAAATAAATAGAAATGTGAATCAAAACAATGAACTATAACTTTTTAGATGTTGGCCAATTTAATGGCTTAAAAATGCTAATACTGTTTTAAATAAGGGTACAAAATAGGATTATTTTTCAAACACTGATGGTGGAAGAATAATTTGGAAACTCTCTGGAATGCAACATGGAAGTAGTAAAAAGCTACCAAAATGAGCATACCACTTGACCAATAATTCTAAATCTAGGCATAATAAAAGAAATAAAGTTTTAAACATCGGGCCACAAGGATTTTTATCATAGTTCTGTTAATATAGGTAAAGGGTTAAAAACCGTCTAAATATTCAGCAAGGAATTGGGTAAATAAATTAGGCTATCATCACACAATGACTACATTGGTAACAATTTTAAAACACATTGACTGACTTACTGTATGTTCATTACGTAACAAGAGGAATGTAGCAAGTTACAAAACAGTTAGGATCTCAATTTTGTAAAACCACACATGAATGCTTCCAGTTATACCCGGGCAGAGACATTTAGATGCAAGATCAAGTTTCAGGAGTGGCAGTCTCAGGGTGGTTTGTGGGAACATTTTTTTTTTCTTTTCTTTTCTTTACTTTTCAGGGTGTTTTTTTTTTTTTTTCCAGACATAATACTACTTCAGTAAAATGAAGAATCCTCAAAATTATGTTTTAATCGAAAAAAAAAACAAATTTGAAGTTACATTGTTTAAGTCTTCAGAAAGTACTCTCTCCCGTCCCAAACTGCTAAAAGTGGAGCTGGATGGCATGACCTCTCAATACAGATTAATTTTATTTTATAAATCTGTTCTCCCAGAGACACCTGGGTGGCTCCGTGGTTGAACGTCTGCATTTGGCTCAGGGTGTGATCCTGGGGTCCCGGGATCGAGTCCTGCATCTGGCTCCCTGAGGAGCCTGCTTCTCCCTCTGCCTGTGTCTCTGCCTCTCTCTCTGTGTCTCTCATGAATAAACAAAATCTTTAAAAAAATAAAATAAAAGTAAAATAAACTGTTCTCCCATATTACTAGTTCGAGCTGATAAGAATTAACATAGCGGCCATTAATGTAAATTCTATCAATCAAAAATGGTTGATAGACACGGAATTTTTCATGCTTATCTTAAAAAACCTTGACCATGCTTAGTTCAGAAAGCGACTCTGGAGCCAGGAAGTTGGTAATTAAAATCATTTGATGTACAGCTTTCCAAGAATCTTCAGCCTTATATAAGCAACTTACCAAATTCTGATCATTCTCCCTCCCCAAAGGAGAAAATGTCAGGAATTCAAAAAAGGGATAAAAAAAGTTTGATTCATTTTTCGATACCTTAATGAAATGAGAAAGTCTCCCAAGGTAAGGCTGTCTAGAGTGAACGGCATATACAAACCAGAAAAACTAGAAACAGACTAAAACCTGAACTGCGGGGGGGGGGGGGGGGGGGGGGGGAAGCATTATTCTAGAAAGTCAAAGATTGGCAAAACCGGAACCTACAGAACAGACAGCTGAGAAACAAGGGGTTCTTCTAATCGGAGCACTTTCCTCTTTTATTCTGATCATAACTATAAAGACAGTATTCTCAAATTGCCATCAGATCAATTGTTGAACCAAACATCAGGGCATTAGAACAAGTTTCGACGAGCGTTAGGTCTCATCAAATTCTTACTCTATTGGAGAGTGATATTTTAATATGCAGAAATAAAAGCAATCCAAAGTGCTGCTTTTAATTTGAATCACCTACCAGATGGCAATTTATTTTCCAACTTCACATTGGCTTCTCGGGCCGCATAATCCTCAGAAACTTCTGTGGTTTTCACCCCTTTTCTTTGCCTGATGGATATCATGGTGTCAGAGACTTACACGCATTGTTCTTCCAACCACTCCTGCAAACGACAGAAAAATGAAGCTGTGTGTCCATATGCCAGTCCCGTCTCCCCAACATACCCTGTGCTCATTTGTGCTTAGGTGACACGATGCCTTGTCCCTCCCTGGGCTTAGCATGTGCTCCCGCTTCCCCATCGAATCTTAACCGGCCTCCAAAGTTACCGTCAAGATGCAACACACGTATTTACTTAATACACACTATCAAGAGTTAAGAATAGGGATGGGCATCCCAGACAAGCCGGTGGTGGTGGTGGTGACCTTCTTCCGAGAAGCCCTCCTGTCTTTGGCCGTGCCAGCTACTGATGTTTCTCCTTCCTGAGCCCCTGCAGTTAGTTACCATGCATCTGACCCCATAATCGATGGATCATGCAGCTTTAGGTCACGGTGCACAGTTTCCTAGCACGGGGAGAGAGGAGCTCAGTAGTAAATCCGTGGACGGCCTGACTTTGAAGGAGTGGAAAAGACTTGTTTTGCCTCAGGTGCTTGCATTTTAATACCGATGTTCTTTAAAAACAATGCACACGCCCCAGTGTGTGATGGCAGCGGGGGTGTGCCAATCAGGGCAGCTGCTATCCCAGGGAGCAAAAGTGGGAGTGAAGGCAGGGTGCAGGCGCCTGGTTTGGAAGCGGCGAGTGGGAGGCGAGGGAGCGGTGGCGGTGAGTAAGCTGGCTGCAGTCCCCCGGAACATCTTGCTTCGCTCCTCTGCATAACGAACAGCGTTTCCCTAATTACTATTAAATACGACCAGTCTCCGGGCACCGTGGTTTGGGGAGGGGGGGGGGGCAGCTTATGAATTCCCAAACGGAAACAACTTGCTTTAGGAAAAGAACCAACCAACCAACCGACACGATACGATGTATTCGTTCATTCATTCATGCAAAGGGTGGAAAAAAGGAAAAGAAAAAAAAAGTGAGATGCAAAAACACAGCTGAGTGCGAGCCATGAAAATGCGAGACCCTGGAGCAGCGAGGGGTGCAAGGCAGGGCGCGCTCGGCCCCGCACGACCTCGACCCCGGGCGGGAGCTCGCGGAGGGGCTGCAAACTCTCGGCAAGTTAGGGCCCGAGGGCGGCACAAACCCGCTCGGCGGCCACCGCCGCGACTGCAAACCCAAGTTTCGCCCTCAGATGGGGGGCGTCGCCCCAACGTCCGGGGGCCGGAGGGCGCCGCTGCCCCCCCCCCCCGCCCCGGGCGCGCACCTGCTCGGCTTCCCGCCGCCCCCGCCGCCCCGGAGCCGCCGCGCGACCTCGCGGACTTGCCCCCGCCCCCCCGCCCGCGCGGTGCCCGGGTCCACCCCCCCCTCCCGCCCCGGCCCGGTCCTCGCGGCCGATGCCCCCGCAGCACAGACCTGCGGCCTCGGCCGTCCTGGCGCGCGGCTCCGGGCGGGGAGGGAGGCCGGCCCGACGCGGGGCGCCGAGGGCCGCGGGGGAGCAGGCGGCGGCCACCGGGCAGCGGCGGAGCTTGGCGCCGCACCCGACAACTGGGCGGCCGGGGGGCGTCCGCGGCCCCGAGGAAGGGGCGCGCCGGGGAGGCCGGGCCGCCAGGGCCGCGCCCATAGGCCCGGGGAGCCGTCCGTCAGCGCGAGACCCCGCCCCCTCCCGCGGAGCCCCGCCCCGTCTCGTGCGGCGCCGGCCGGAAGGAAGCGGCGCACTTCCGCTCGCCGCGCCGGCCCCGCCCCCGCCCCCGCCCCCGCGGCCCGCCCCGGCGGCCCCTGGGCGCTCGGCCCCCGGCCCGCGCGGTGCCGACTCGGAGCCTCCAGGCCGCCGCCCGCCGCGCACGCGCCCGCCCCAGGCCCAGGCCCAGGGGGCGGCTCCGACGGGGGCGGCTCGGGACCCACCCCCGCCCGAGCTGCTGGAGGCGGGCGCGCTGAGGGCCCGGCGGGCGGACGGACGCCGCGGGGACGCTCGGGCTTCGCCCCGCCCCCGCCCCCTCCGCCTCCCCCTCCCCCTCCCCCGGGGTCACGCCCCCCCGCGTCCCCCTCCCCCCCGGGGTCACGACCCCCCGCGCCGCCGGGGCCCCTCCCCCACCCCGGGTCATGCCCCCTCCCCCCCTTGTCTCGGCCCCCCTCCCACCTCCGGTCTCGGCCCCTCTCCACCTTCCTCCGCCCCCTCCCCATCTCTGTCCCCCAACCTTCACCCCCGGGTCCCGGCCCCCCCACTTCTCTCCCGCCCCCATCCCGGCCCCCTCCACCTCCGGCCCCCCACCTGGTCCCGGCCCCCCCACTTCTCTCCCGCCCCCATCTCCGCCCCCCTCCACCTCCGGCCCCCCACCTGGTCCCGGCCCCCCACTTCTCTCCCGCCCCCCATCCCGGCCCCCTCCACCTCCGTCCCCCCACCTGGTCCCGGCCCCCCCACTTCTCTCCCGCCCCCCATCTCCGCCCCCCTCCACCTCCGGCCCCCCACCTGGTCCCGGCCCCCCACTTCTCTCCCGCCCCCATCCCGGCCCCCTCCACCTCCGTCCCCCCACCTGGTCCCGGCCCCCCACTTCTCTCCCGCCCCCCATCCCGGCCCCCTCCACCTCCGTCCCCCCACCTGGTCCCGGCCCCCCCACTTCTCTCCCGCCCCCCATCTCCGCCCCCCTCCACCTCCGGCCCCCCACCTGGTCCCGGCCCCCCACTTCTCTCCCGCCCCCATCCCGGCCCCCTCCACCTCCGTCCCCCCACCTGGTCCCGGCCCCCCCACTTCTCTCCCGCCCCCCATCTCCGCCCCCCTCCACCTCCGGCCCCCCACCTGGTCCCGGCCCCTCCACTTCTCTCCCGCCCCCATCCCGGCCCCCTCCACCTCCGTCCCCCCACCTGGTCCCGGCCCCCCCACTTCTCTCCCGCCCCCCATCTCCGCCCCCCTCCACCTCCGGCCCCCCACCTGGTCCCGGCCCCTCCACTTCTCTCCCGCCCCCATCCCGGCCCCCTCCACCTCCGTCCCCCCACCTGGTCCCGGCCCCCCCACTTCTCTCTCGCCCCCCATCCCGGCCCCCTCCACCTCCGGCCCCCCACCTGGTCCCGGCCCCCCACTTCTCTCCCGCCCCCCATCCCGGCCCCCTCCACCTCCGTCCCCCCACCTGGTCCCGGCCCCCCCACTTCTCTCCCGCCCCCCATCCCGGCCCCCTCCACCTCCGGCCCCCCACCTGGTCCCGGCCCCCCCACTTCTCTCCCGCCCCCCATCTCCGCCCCCCTCCACCTCCGGCCCCCCACCTGGTCCCGGCCCCCCACTTCTCTCCCGCCCCCATCCCGGCCCCCTCCACCTCCGTCCCCCCACCTGGTCCCGGCCCCCCCACTTCTCTCCCGCCCCCCATCTCCGCCCCCCTCCACCTCCGGCCCCCCACCTGGTCCCGGCCCCTCCACTTCTCTCCCGCCCCCATCCCGGCCCCCTCCACCTCCGTCCCCCCACCTGGTCCCGGCCCCCCCACTTCTCTCTCGCCCCCCATCCCGGCCCCCTCCACCTCCGGCCCCCCACCTGGTCCCGGCCCCCCACTTCTCTCCCGCCCCCCATCCCGGCCCCCTCCACCTCCGTCCCCCCACCTGGTCCCGGCCCCCCCACTTCTCTCCCGCCCCCCATCCCGGCCCCCTCCACCTCCGGCCCCCCACCTGGTCCCGGCCCCCCCACTTCTCTCCCGCCCCCCATCTCCGCCCCCCTCCACCTCCGGCCCCCCACCTGGTCCCGGCCCCCCACTTCTCTCCCGCCCCCATCCCGGCCCCCTCCACCTCCGTCCCCCCACCTGGTCCCGGCCCCCCCACTTCTCTCCCGCCCCCCATCTCCGCCCCCCCTCCACCTCCGGCCCCCCACCTGGTCCCGGCCCCTCCACTTCTCTCCCGCCCCCATCCCGGCCCCCTCCACCTCCGTCCCCCCACCTGGTCCCGGCCCCCCCACTTCTCTCCCGCCCCCCATCTCCGCCCCCCTCCACCTCCGGCCCCCCACCTGGTCCCGGCCCCTCCACTTCTCTCCCGCCCCCATCCCGGCCCCCTCCACCTCCGTCCCCCCACCTGGTCCCGGCCCCCCCCACTTCTCTCTCGCCCCCCATCCCGGCCCCCTCCACCTCCGGCCCCCCACCTGGTCCCGGCCCCCCACTTCTCTCCCGCCCCCCATCCCGGCCCCCTCCACCTCCGTCCCCCCACCTGGTCCCGGCCCCCCCACTTCTCTCCCGCCCCCCCATCTCCGCCCCCCTCCACCTCCGGCCCCCCACCTGGTCCCGGCCCCCCACTTCTCTCCCGCCCCCCATCCCGGCCCCCTCCACCTCCGTCCCCCCACCTGGTCCCGGCCCCCCCACTTCTCTCCCGCCCCCGTCCCGGCCCCCTCCACCTCCATCCCCGCACCTGGTCTCGGCCCCCCACCTTACCCCCCCAGGCTCAGCCGCCCCCAGCTTCACACCCCCCTCCCCGACGGCCGCCCCCCCTCCTCCCCCCGGGGCCGGTGCCCGCAGGCACGTGCTGGACGGTGTTTGCTGACCACGTGCTGGACGGTGTTTGCTGACCACGGTGTGAGCTCCGCCGAGATTGCGTCCCGGGGCGCCCCCTGGTGGCGGGGCAGGGCGGGGCTCGCTCCCTCGCGGCCTCGGGGCCGTGGCCTTGCCCTGGGACCTAGAGCGGAAGCCTCGGAGGGCAGGGCCTGAGCTTCACCTGGGCGCGGGCACCCCAGGAAGCCCCCGGCCGGCGGGTGGGCCAGCCCTGTCTAGGGGACTTTGGTCAAGGAACGATCTGGCCGCCGGGGTGGGTCCTCCCTGCGCACACCGCCCACCTGGCTCGTCCCAACCCGGAATGACTTGGTCCTGGGAGCCCTTCCCGGTCACCCCGGTGGGGGATTTTCCCCTCCTTCCTGTGTCTGTTGCTATTAATAAGGAGCGCACATTCTGTGCCAACGGGTTGTGGAAGCTGCTGGGTGGCTTTAATAAAAATAAGTGTCAGCTGTCTTTTCAGATGGCATTTGTCATGTTTTAACTTCAGTGTTGGTGCCTTTGATGCTCCGGGTTTGAGAGCGGGGATTACGTGTAATCCGCCTCTTTCATGTCGAGATGCTCTACGTAAAACACATTTGGGCGCTTAATAAATACATATGCGAATTGATGCCTCCTTAAATAGAACTTTTCCCTTTGTGCATATAGGGTTTTGTCTAAGATTGTGTCACTCCGGGGAAGAACGTGTGTCTGTGGTGCAATGCGCATCCCCCGAGGAAAGGAAGTACTCCTCATTAGCAGCTGCTTGTTTTAATAGGAAATGGCTTTACCAGCGAGATAAAGCTTTGAGGCTTAGACAAAGTAGGCAACTGCGGAGAGTAAGGCTCCAGAATGAGTGCATCAGTCCTCAGGGCGCCTGGGTGGCTCGTGGTGGAACATCTACCTTGCACTCGGGGCGTGACCCCCGGGTCCTGGGATCGAGTCCCAAGTCGGGCTCCCCGCAGGGAGCTGCTTCTCCCTCTGCCTCCCTCTCCGGGTCTCTCTTGAATAAATAAATAAAATCTTTAAAAAATCAAATCAAAGGATCCTGACAAGGGTTGGTAACTTGGATTAGGCAATAGAAGGGGAGAAGAGTCGGTCAAGTTCTGAGATATTTAGGGCCAGGCCCACCAGGACTCAGTGTTTGGATACACGGATTACACATGATGGGGGGGTGGGGGGCGGGGAGCCACGTCTGGCTCCTAGGGTTTTCACCTTGAGCAATTAGCTGATTGGGTACGGGGTGGGGGTGGGGGGTGAAAAGCAAGTTTGGGAATAAAAAGTTTATTAAAAAAAAGGAAAAGCTTATTTTTTGATGAGTTGGAGATGCTTGCACACGTGGAAGTGTCAACTAGGCAGTGGCCACATGGGACCTGCGGGGCAGGAGACAGGCCTGGGCATTAAAACGTCGGAGCCACCAGGGTATGGTCCGTGGAAAGCGGGAGCCGAGGAGCCAGGTAATCGTTGCTTTGGAAAGGAAGAGTTTACAAGAGACCCGAGAGGGCTGGAAATGTAGGTGGGAGAGGATGGAGCCCCGGAGAGCCCACTGTCGCAGAGGGTGGGGACGATCAAGAGCCCCGCGGTTGAGGCCTGAACGAACGTCATACGTCAGCTAGGAAGCAGACCGCCCAGACGGACAGCTCCCTGCCTCAGTCCCACGACAGACGCTCTCGGTGGGAAGGATGTGGTCAGCACCCGTGACCGGGTGAGGTGCTTCTCAAAGTGCCATTACCTACCAACAACCCGGGGACTATGTGCAAAGGCAGATTGTGGCTCCGTAGGATTTGGGGAGGGCCTGGGATCCCGTGTCTCCGAAGGAAGTCCCAGGTGACGCTGATCCTCGGAGCCCAGGGACACGTGGAACGGCAAGGTCTGCTGTGGCTCTCAACGTTTACTGAGCACAGACTCACACGGACGATGTCCTCAAACAGATGATTGGGCCCCACCCCTACAGACCAGGATTCGGTAGGTCTGGGGCAGGATCCGATAATTAGCATTTCTAACAACCTCCCTGGCGGTGGTGGTGACGGAGATGCCACAGGTCCCCAAGACCATAGTGTGAACTGCACCATTCTAGAGGCCCACAGCCCAGCTGCCGCTGGCCGCAACAGAAAGATCCGTTTGGGTTTCAGAACATAATGCAAAGAAGTGTTCCTGTACACCGCTGCAGTCCCTCGGCGACCGGAGCTCGGAGGGCGGCGCCCGCTCCTCGCATCCATCACCCTGAGCCCCCCAAGTGCCCCTTATTAGGACCATTTAGTGGCCTCCTAACCGATGGCCTAACCTCCATCCCTGCCGCCTGTCCCTGTCCCTCCTCCAAGTGATAACCAGAGTGATCCTACTAACGCAGCACTGCTGGTGGCTTGGCGGCTTTATATGAAAGTCAAGCTCCTTAACACAGCTTGGGATTCTTGCCAGCAGTCTGCCTCCATTTACCTCTCCAGCCTCACCTCTACTTCCGGTTCGTAGATTTCTCTCAAGGTTTTTGCAAGCGGGTCCTCGCACTCTTCATCGGACTTATCTGCTATTCCGCCTTTACATGTCAAATCTTTTTTTTAAAAAACGTTTATTCATGAGAGACACAGAGAGAGAGAGGCAGAGACCCAGGCAGAGGGAGAAGGGAGCCCGATGTGGGACTCGATCCCATGACCCCGGGATCACGCCCTGGGCCGAAGGCAGGTGCTCAACCGCTGAGCCACCCGGGTGTCCCTTTACGTAGTTCTTTAGGACATATTTCAGGAAACAGTTGCTAGGACTCATATTTTAGACGGTGATAGACACCGGCAAGTACATTCCAGAAAGGTTAACGTTTCTCTTACTCTGCACTTCCTCCGACGTATATTACGGTGCTTCTCTCTTCCCGCCCTTGCCAGCCGTGGCTGTTGTTGATCTTTGCCAATCTTAGGTGACAAGTGAGAGATCCGATTAAATGCTATTTGTGAGGTGAAGACCGTTTGTGGGATGTCTGTGTTCCTTTTGCTAGGATTTGTCCTTTTGTGTTCTGTGACCAGTCATCGATTTAATCTTGATATGAAGGGATTTTTCAGATTATGGATTTTGGCCTGTAGTCGTACACCCACCCTGCAGGCTTTTCCTCACTCTCGTATGCCTCGTCAGGTGATTCGTCAGCAGTTTTCCATTTTTATATTGTCAAATCTATCACCTCTCCTTTATAGCTTCTGGGTTTTCCCATCATGCTTAGGAAAGCCTTTCCCATTGCAAATTGTAAAACTTCAAAAATGCTTTCTTCTAGTTTTTAATATGGGGCGAGATGGGGATGGGACATAATTTCTTTCCAGCTGGTTGCTCGGCGGCTTCACCATTGTTCTTAACCTACTGCTTTGATATACTTGTATCACATCCTAAACCCTCTATGTATATCCTATTTGTTAACTCACTACTATGTATAAATGACTTAAAAAAGGAACTCTATATAACAATTTTACATATTTATAAATACCGTTTCTTTATAGAAAGCTTTGATACTGGCAAGAGCAAGTGCCCCCTTGTTATACGTCTTTTAAGCACATCTTGTTTGTTTGCTTGTTTTTTAAAGATTTTTTTATTTACTTATTCATGAGAGACAGACACACAGAGAGGCAGAGACACAGGCAGAGGGAGAAGCAGGATCCATGGAAGGAGTCCAATGCGGGACTCGATCCCGGGACCCCAGGATCACGCTCTGGCCTGAAGGGAGGTGCCCAACCGCTGAGCCACCCAGGTGTCCCACACCCTGTTAAGTTTTGCATGTTTACATGCTCAGATTAACCTTATTATCATTTACTAGTTTTTTTCTTTCTTTTTTCTTTTTCTTTTTTTTTTTCTTCCAAATTTTTATTTAAATTCTAGTAAACCTATAGTGTGATATTGGTTTCAGGAGAATTGAGTGATTCGTCACTTATATACAATACCCAGTGCTCATCACAAGTGCCCTCCTTAATGCCCCTCACCTCCTTAGTCCGTCCCCCACCCTCCTCCCCTCCAACAACCCTCAGTTTGTTCTCCACAGTTAAAAGTTTTCTGGTTTGTCTCTCTTTCCTTCTATCCTCTATGTTCATCTGTTTTACTTTTTAAATTCCACGCGTGAGTGAAATAATGGTATTTGTCTTTCTCTGACCTATTTCATTTAGTGTAATACCGTCTAGCTTCATTCACGTTGTTACAAGTGGCAAGATTTCTTTTTTTTTTTGATGGCTGAATAATATTCCATTGTGTATATTCCACATCTTTTTTATCCATTCATCTGTCGAGGGACACTCGGGCGCTTTCCATAGTTTGGCTGTCATTGATAATGCTGCTGTAAACATCAAGGTACATGTACCTCTGTGAATCTGTATTTTTGTATTCTTTGGGTAAATACTTAGAGGTGCAATTGCTGGATCACAGGGTGGCTCTATTCTTAACTTTTTGAGGAACCTCCACACTGTTTTCCAGAGTGGTTGCACCAGCTTGCATTCCCATCAACATGTAAGAGGGTCCCCTATTCTCTGCATCCTCACCCATATCTGTTGTTTCCTGTGTTGTCAATTTTAACCATTCTGACAGGTGACAGGTGGTCTCTCATCTTGGTTTTGATTTGTATTTCCCTGTTGATGAGTGATGTTGGGCATCTTTTCACGTGTCTGTGAGCCATCTGGATGTCTTCTTTAGAAAAATGTCTGTTCATGATGTCTTCTGACCGTTTCTTAAATGGATTATTTGGTTTTTGAGTGTTGAGTTTGAGAAGTTCTTCATAGATTTTGGAAGTATCCAAATCAGATACCAGAAGTACCTTTATCAGACATGTCATTAGCAAATGTTTCTCCCATTCTATAGGCTGCCTTTTAGTTGTTTCCCTTGTTGTATAGGAGTTTATCTTTTTTTTTTTTAGGATTTTATTTATTTATTCATGAGAGACACAGAGACAGAGAGAGAGAGAGAGGCAGAGACACAGGCAGAGGGAGAAGCAGGCTCCATGCAGGGAGCCCGATGCGGGACTCGATCCCGGGACTCCAGGATCACGCCCTGGGCCGAAGCAGGTGCTCACCCAGGCATCCCCAGAAGCTTTTTATCTTGATGAAGTCCCAATAGTTCATTTTTGCTTTTGCTTCACTTGCCTCCTGCAACATATCTAAGTGAGAAGTTAATTATGGCTGAGGTCAAAGAGGTTGCTGCCTGTGTTCTCCTCTAGGATTTTGATGGTTTACTGTGTCACATTTACATCTTTCATCCATTTTGAATTTATTTGTGTCTGCTGTGTAAGAAAGTGGTCCAGTTTTCACTCTTCTGCATGTTACCGTCCAGTTTTCCCAACACCATTTGTTGAAGAGACTGTTTTTATTTTCCCCCCAATGGATAGTCTCTCTTTCTTTGTCAAAGATTGGGTGACTGTATTGTTGTGGGTCCATTATTCTGTTCCATCGATCTATGTGTCTGTTTTTGTGCCGGTACGATGCTGTCTTGATGATCACAGCTTTGAAGTACAGCTTGAAGTCCAGAATTGTGCTGCCACTGGCTTTACTTTTCTAATTCAGGATTACTTTGGCTATTTGGGGTATTTTGTGGTTCCATACAAATTTTAGGCTCATTTGTTCTAGCTCTGTGAAAAATGTGGTCTTTTGATAAGGATTGCATTAAACGCGTAGACTGCTTTGGGTAGTATAGACATTTTCACAATGTTTGTTTTTCCGATCCACGAACGTGGAGTGTTTTTCCATTTCTTTGTGTCCTCTTCAATTTCCTTCACAAGGGTGCTATAATTTTCTGAGTAAAGATCTTTCACCTCTTTGGTTGGGTTTATTCCCAGGTATCTTATTATTTTTGGTGCAATTACAAACGGGATCGATCCCTTAATTTCTTTTTTCTGCTGCTTCATTATTGATTATTTACCAGTTTTCAACAAAGAATCCACGGAAGTTTTTACTAGAATTGTACAAAATGTATAGAAACGTTTGGCTGAAGCGAGATCTTTCTAACACTGCGTATTCTTTTATAGGAACATGTATTTAGTTAAAGACAGTTTGGCCAACCACGTATGTTTTTTTAAACAGTGCTTTCATCCGATTCGTATTTTTCCATCTTGTCCACCAGGGTTGAATTTTCAAGTGTCTTGGTAAAAAAGCAGACTTTTTGCTCTCCTACCTTTATTGAATAAAAATTGTTGACCTCTCCATGAATGTGTATACTTAATATGTATTTAGCTGAAGTAAATACACAAGGGAATCCTAGTGTGCTGTGCCTGCATTCCCCTGGATTATTTTATACAACAACAGTCCTTGTGTAAGACCCACACCAGACACCACAGAGGCAGGCAGTGCCCGCAGTACTCGTCTAGCCTGGCTGCGTCTTAGGGAGCCTGTGCCGAGTCCCAGGGTCTGCATCCTCAGTGCTCATGGGTCGTTATGGAGTTGCACAGGAGTGGTTGATATTACACTGGAGTCCTTACCTCCTTTAAGATATTTGTCCATATAGGGGCACCTGGGTGGCTCAGTTAAAGTTAAGCCTCCAACTCTTAATGGGATCAAGCCCCAGGACAGGCTCCGCTCTGGGTGTGGAGCCTGCATAAGATTCTCTTTCCTCTTCCTTTGCCTCCTCCTCCTAACCCTGTTTGTGCGTGCATAGTGCACTCTCTTTCTCTAAAAAAAAAAAAAAAAAAAAAAAAAAAAAGGAAAAAAAAGATATTCGTTACTATATGGCTCCTTCCCTATGAGATTCTTTAGAAAGGCATTATGAAATATTGTTAGTATTGATTTTTTCTCTTCCTTTGATCAACTTTAACTAGATTTGTAGTGGTTCAAACAGTGAAATTCAGGGGTGCCCGGCTGGCTCAGTTGGTAGAGCATGGGACTCTTGGTCTCTGGGTTGTGAGTTCAAACCCCACCTTGGGTGTAGTGCCTACTTAAAATAAAAAATAAAATAGTGAAATTCATAGACAGATTAGCACAGGTGCACAATTATCTGCCTCTTAAAGTGAACAGTACTTGAGCATTAACCAATTTTGTTTCGTTCTCCTTCTTAATACCTGCTACTCCTACCTCTACTTGTCTGTTGTTCCCACCTCCACTTTCTTTCTTTTCATTTCCATGGTTAGAATAACTGTTGCACTTATGTATTTCGAATGAGGACATGAATAGTCAAGTTATTCAATTAAAACAGATGGCGATGCTTTATCACATAAGCTTTTTGCCAAATGTGATGATTCCTAGATGTTGGCTGTTCTAGTCCGCAAACCGGTGGCCTTGGCTGGTCTTCTCGGTTTGTTTCTTTGGACCGCTCTAATGTCATTCCCTGCAACAGCATAACACAACAGGTGTCTAAACTCCTAGAAGTACACATTTCCTACCAACGGGTGCCAAAGCGTATTGTCTGGCTTGGGAGTTTTGGGTTTTTCTGTAGGAAGAAGTAGGACTTTGAGCCAGAAATGTATATGTTTCTAACACTCTCAAACGAAGTTATTTTATCCTGTCTTAAATTATGGCTAATGTAGCACTGGGCTGGATTGTCACTAAGTGTTCCCTCTGCAACCCTCCTGAGCCCACCCATGAATGTCAGTAAGCCAGCCTGAAGGGCTCCCTACGTGTAAGAACTCACAGGTGTGGTGGCGGCTGTCCAGGCCTCGCCAGCCGGGACTTGCACCCCCACCCCCCCTGCCAGCTGTGTACACTGTACTGGGTGAATTCAGTACTTCCATGATCCCTACATGCTGGACCAGCAGATGCAGCCACCTCGGAGAGGTTTTTAATCAAAATCTCTAGGTGACCTTTGGAATTTTCATTCTGGGTACCAGAAAACGGTTTGTAGTGGTATCATAGTCTCTGTCGACCATCATCAACCAGGTCATTTATATAAAAGCATGCCTTGTCCATGGTAATATCCCCCCGACGGGGAGGAGACTGGCCGTGGGGGTTGAAAAAAATCTTAACTCTTTTTATGTATCAAGCACAAGATACACAGCATATGTGAGGTATTCAAATTTCAAGGATTGGGGCACTGATTACAGAAAAAAATGCCTAAGAAGGGTTCTTTATGGGGGGGTGATAATGAGAAAAAAAAGTTTGAGACACTGGAATGGGTTAAGTTTTGGTAGTGGGAGCTCTGTCCACACCCTGGAGGTAGGCTTTTCCCTTTAATGGATTTTCTCTACACCTAGATGGGGGGCGGGGAATGGGGGGCCAGGAATGAGGGCTGAGGACCCTGGATTAATTAGGATACGGGTTGGATTGCTGACACCACACCTCAAAAAACCATGGCTTCAACAAGACATCTGTCTCCATCATGTGAGCGGCCCAGCTCCGCAGTGGCAGGGACCCTGGGGCGGTCCGGCTCTGCTGTCCCCAGGGGTCACATCTGTAGTCAGCCGGGGCTCTTCACCAGGGTCACCAAACAGACAGCAGGGACCCGAAGGGAAGGGGATGGAGCTCAGCCCAGCAGTTTCCTGTCACTTCTGCTCCGGTCACAGGCCTCACCTCGCCGGAAGGGACATCGGGAAGGCGGCTAGCCGCGCGCACCCATCTAGACACCCTCCCGCTGCGGGGAGAACACGCGGGAGGCACTTTCTCCCCAGGGGCGAGGTGGGACGTGTGCCGCGTCCTGCACACCATTCGTCTCCTCTCTGAGGACCACAAGCCCTGGGAGCACGGGCAGCAGAGAACCCCTCTCCTTAAAAATAATTTTTTTTTTTTTTTTAAGATTTTACTTATTTAGTCATGAAAGAGAGAGAGAGAGACAGGCAGAGGGAGAAGCAGGCTCCATGCAGGGAGCCCGACGTGGGACTCGATCCCAGGTCTCCAGAAACTGCTGAGCCACCAGGGCTGCCCCAGAACCCCTCTCTAAAATGCACGTGGGGGGGGCGGGGGGCGGTCGGGGAACAGCTCCTGACAGGCCACCAGGAGGCGGGGCCAGACCAATTCACAGGTGTGAAGGGTCCCAACTCAATCCAAAAGGTACCCGATTATCCAACTGGCTACTAAGTGCAGATTCCCTAGCTGTCATCCCCGCTCCCTGGCTTTATGGAAACCCATAGACTTCTTTCTTCTTTTTTTTTTAAATTGGAGATTTAACTTTATTGGAATAGGTTTTACCAGAAGAGCTCACTTGGGGGCATTTAGAAATAGTCAGTAGTTCTTAAATTACTTAGGGCAGCCCGGGTGGCTCAGCGGTTTAGCGCCACTTTCAGCCCAGGCCGTGACCCCGGGGGTCCCAGGATCAAGTCCCGCTTCGGGCTCCCTGCATGGAGCCTGCTTCTCCCTGTCTGTGTCTCTGTCTCTCTCTCTCTCATGAATAAATAAAATCTTAAAAAAAAAACTTAAAAAAATCACTTTAAAAAATTAGATGTTTGTTAAGTATCTGAATAAATCAGTTGAGAAGTGCCACCGGCTACTCTAAGGGTAAGATCTGGTGTCTTGGAATTTCAAAAACAAATGCTGAAGGTGTGGGTACAGCTAGGATTTGATTCTGCATTTCTACTTATACAAAGTGTTTTTTTTTTTTTAAACATTTATTTATTCATGAGAGACACAGACACAGGCAGAGGGTGAAGCAGGCTCCCTGCGGGGAGTCCCATGCGGGACTCGATCCCGGGACCCCGGGTCACGCCCTGAGCCAAAGGCTCAGTGTTATTGTTTTAAGGTTTGGTTTTAACTGGAAATCATGCCCTTTGTAGCTCACTCCCAGGCAAATGAGACGCAGAACTCGTACCTGGAGACGCGGCTACTTAGGCTCTTGCTCTGTTTACTCCTAAGCGCCAGTTAGAGCAGCGGCTACAGGTTAGCCCCGCGCGGCCTGGCCGCCTCTGCCCTCGAGCTATTGTCCCACGGGATCCCGCTCCGCCCGGTGCGACGAGGACAGGCCCGCGCTGTCCGGCTCCCGTAGCCGAGCTGCCATTTCCCATCATCTCCGAGGACTTCTGTCCCCGCAAACGGCCGGCGCAGGGCACCTGCTCCAGGGTGGCGCCCCCCCCCCCCCAAGCGCAGCCCGCTCTCCTGGGGCCCGGGGGGTGGCATCCGCTGGTGCAGGGCAAGGGTCGCTCTCGGGGCCTTGGTGGCAGCTTAGGTCAGCAGGGTCTATGAACCCAACGTCCTGGTGACAGTCATGTTCTAACGCTCTCTCTCGGATTGTTGCCTTTTTATTATTTTGGCGGGGAGCAAATACTTTTTATTTTTTAAGACAAGTACACCCCAAAGACTCCCACGGTGCGGCCAGCGCCGGATGCCATCCTGGGCCGCCGTCTGCGCTCCTTTGTGGCTGGTCCCGACTGCAGCATCCTTCGTTTCACCCTCATCACCGAGACCCTCACGTTATCCTCTAAAGAGGGCGACACGCCATCCTTTCTCCGGAGTGACCTTCACTATCCCTAGTTACCCGCGCCGGATGTGCCCTCCTTCCGAGCTGGCGTGCCCTCTTCACTGTGGCCATCAGGTCACCCCGACCCGCAGCGGGAGTCTGTTCAGTGGTCCCTCGGCCCCTGTGGCAAGGCCCACAGGGAGATGTGGGGCTCCCGTGCTGTCCGCACAGCCGATCACGGCTCCTTCCAGCAGAGCCGGGAAACTGGAATTCTGCGCCAGGGGACCCAACCACGTCCTCACTTTGCCATCTTGAATCCTGGGATGACTATTACCGTTTTAGACGAGATGTGAATTGTCCGCAATATTCTAGGTACCGAGAAACAGGTTTGCCTTTTGTGGGGTATATTCTAAGGGACAGGAGGTCTTGAGTAGCCTTCCTCAAATCACAAGCCAGCCTGGTTCCTAGGTCCCCTTCCAGGGCTGCCCTAAGGACCTTCGCTACCACAATTTATAGGGGCCCTCTAATCTCCAACCCCCTCGCAGTCAACGCCAACTGAAGGCACCGCTGTCCAGCTCCTAGACGGCCAGGCCCTCTATGCACGCACGTGGCTACTCACCTTCACAACCACCCGAGGTTGCAGTATCACCATCTGTCCTACTGATGAAGAGACACGGGCTCAAGAAAGGCACAAGGTCTTACTCAAGGTCACGTGGCTTGGAGCCAAGTTCTGTCCACAACTGCGTCACGACTTGACTATGTTACAGACGATCTCATCTGAGCCACTTAACTCCCCGAGGCAGCTATTAGACCGGCAGCTTTACGTCTCAGAAAACAGAAATAACTGAACTTGTAAGACATTAAAGAGGGTAAAGCCAGGCTGTGTTCCAAAGCGGCGGAGGCAGCAGTACCCAGTGCACGTGCGGCTCTGGCGGGCTGGCGCCCAGACATTCCTCCCCGGCTTTCGGATGGGACGTGGTGACTGCTTGCCTGCCCGCGACGCAGAGTCACACTTATTTTTTTCCCCTGCTATTACAAAGTTTCGTTTCGAAGACTGTCAGGCAGTGCGCTGGAGCTGCTTTATCAGCATTTGCGTACTGAGCACAAGGTGGCTCCAGCTGGGCACAGATTTCTGAAGAGCCTTAATTTAGATTTTTTGACCTATACGGTGATGCTCTGCATGGACTCCAAGATCAGCATTCTAGAAAGACACTACCTCACCAACTGTGTTCTCATGCTTCACACCAGAGAAGGGCTGAAAACAACGAAGATAACCTTGAAACCACTGGTTTATTTAATTATTCCGGCATGACTGTTTTTTTTTTTTTTTTGTACAATGGTAGCTGTAGAAGAAGATCAGAAATAAATACAGCTTAAGATTTGAACCACGTCCTGCTGTACTTTTTCTCAAGCCTGAAATAGAATTTTCTAACACCTTTTGTGGTTGGAAATACTGAATTTAAATAGGACTGCAGATATAAACAAAAAGAGCAAGATGTGGATTGATGTGCCTATTCTGGTAAAATGCAGCCATACTATTTCTGAAATACAGATACAAAAATTGATAAAATGACAAGTAGAAAATAGGAAAATCTGGTGATGTGTGCTGCAGTGATAATAGGTCTTTAAATAACGCTATTAGATACTAATAAAAGACCTGAAAAATGAATAGCTTATGTGTTGAGGGTCTCTTCAGGTCACAATTTTTAAGATTAATAATTAAAAAGCCTATTTCATTATCACTGATATCTGTGGGAATGACACGGATAAGTATTCGTTTTTCTTTTTGACAAGGGATAAAGCTGAGAAATCAGAAAGATGAACTAAGTAGGGGAGTCTGAGCTCATGGGCAAGGATTCATTTTCCTCTGATCTGTGTTAAGTCCAACTCCATCTACCTAACACGCACTGTCCTTTCCAAGCAAAGGACCCAGGTACCTCAGTAATATGGTGGAAGTCCCCAACTTACAGTTTTGCAAACTGTTATGCAATGGTGCCTTTACTGTCTGGATTAAGTGGTAATCGGTGTAAATGTGGTTGAGTTAGGAAGCAAAAAGAGAGCAACATTTGAAAATTTCGGTAGGTAATGGTAAGAATTCATATTAGACGCCTAAAATTAAACTCTTTAATTTGAAGGAAGATCTATGATCATCTACTATTGTAAGCAAACCAGACACAGGGAGGGATTACCCATTATTGGCAAAAAAAGTAGACAAGAAAACCAAGTATGTTATAATCTTACAAACACTTATGGTTCAAACTGGAAAATGTCCCACCAGAAAATGAGGTCTAGTCTCCAACACAATATACAAACTGGGTTTTGCTGCACAGTTGGACTCTGGAAATGGGTCAACCACGTTACTTATAGTCATTTGGATTTGAAGATCTAAGCCAACCCACACTACCTCAGTAAGCCTGTCATGCGCCGCCAATTAAAAACTTTTCTAAGAACTTACAAGGCTGAAAATGTTCATTTTACATCTTTGCTGACTGATTTAGAAGAAATCTAGTAAGGAAAGTACTGTGAGACTTTTTCTTCTCTCTGCCAGTTTAGTGAACAGATCTACACTAAGGCCAACTACAACCTCCTTGAATTTGGCTTTAGACTCAGACCAACGATTGTCTACCACAAAGAGGTGCGTCAAAGTCTATTTTCTCTATATCCTGGATTGTTCAATCACTTGTCCCCAGGATGAGTGGATTAGATCCCACGGTTACCAGGTTACCCGGTGCACCAGTCAGGCATGCAGGAGGTCCTGCCCCACCAGCAGCCGAAGTGCCCACAGCATCGAAGGGGTGGAGTAGGAAGGGTACTGGCAACACTGTAAGGCTGTCAGGATGAAAACAAGATAATACTTTTTATAGCAGCATTATTTAATCGTGCACTGTTATTTTAAACAAATTGTGCGTGGCTTTAAATAGCAGAGATGATGAAATAGGTTAAAGTCATTAATTATGGATAAGGGCTGTGGAAGAAAAGGAAGACTTTATAAAAATTAGAGGGAGAAATAATACGATTTAGCTAGAAAACAGTGCTATAAAAAGCTTTCTCTATAAAAAGCTTTTTTTTTTTTTTTTTTTTCTTTTTTTTCTGGTAGCTTTCTAAAGCATGGATCAGACCATTGTTCCAGCTCAGAAGTCAGCCAACTTTTTCTCTGGAACTATTTACTACAAACAAAGAGTAAGCACTTTGGGTTTTGTGGGCCATACGGTCTCTGTCACAACGACTCGACGCTGCTGTACCTTGAAAACAGCCACGTGCCATATGGAAACCAATGGATACGGCTTTATTTACAAAACCAAGTGGCAGGACAGTATTGAAGCAAGGGCTGTAGTTTGGTCTAGACCAGCACTGTCCAATCCAAAAATTACATTAGCCACACGTGTAATCTAAAATTTACTAGTAGCTACACTAGAAAAATAAAAACAGGTAAAATTATTTTAATAGTGTATCTTATTTAACCCCAAATATCATTTCAACATATAAGAACTATTAATAACACACTTTACTTTTTTTGTATTATGTTTTCATAACTGTTGTGTGTTGTACATTCCTAGCATACTAGTCAGATTTCAGGTTGCTCAACAGTCACATGGGGCTAGTGGCTACCAAGGTGCAGCATCTCTTCTAGAACCTCCATGCTGGGATGTCCACAATGAATCTGGTTTAGTGACAAAGTATTGGCATTTGCTTCTTAAAAGGGGATGAAATTATGTTGCCACTAGGGAGCTAGGACAAGGGATTACAGCTATTGGGAAGAAGTATCTCGCCTCAGACATGTTAGGTTGAGGTGGCCCAGGACTGCTGGGGCACAAGTGGGTACAGGTGAATGATATTCAGGTTCACTTGTCAATCCAACAAACAAGTCTAATTCAAAAAATATCTGCTATAGACCACAAAATGACCCAGGTGTGAACACATCATTGTAATTTCTGGCCTTCAATACAGAATGCTAGTAATTGTCATGAACACAGCTCTGGGCTTCAGGAACGGTCACTGTATCAGAACTGGAAGTGTATAAAAAAGGTGATCTGGAACATAAAATGAAGAACCGTGTAGCAAGGGGAAAGGAAAAAACACTTCAAAATTAGATTGGATTTTTAAAATGATTAAAATGATCTAAGCGCTTTTCCAATTATTTTTGTGTAATAGGGTTTAATGCTAGTTGGCAATAATTTAAACAAGTTACCGAAGGGTAATCTTAAGGCATAATTGTAAATTCAGGCCTTGGGAAGTTCATCGGCATTTAAACCTAACTTTCCAGGTGATCAAAATCAGCATTCCTAAGAAAAAAACACAGACAGAACCTTTGGTAATAAAACATAGAGGCCAATGTTTTTAACAAAAAATTTATTACCAAAATACAATATTAAAGTCAATACATGACAAACTCCTGTAAAGCAAAATAAATTATTCTAACATTGTACAGTATTTCCAAAGGTAGTTAAAGAAGCACTATAGACCTTGCTTCACTGTTTGTTGAACAGATAAACTGTTCTACCATGAACACAATCCTAGAGTTTTAGGCTTTAAGGCATGCAGCTTGATGTGCAGGATAATTTTACAAAATGCAAATCATCCTATTTTAATAAGATACAGTGTCAGAATTAACTGTAGTCTTTACATGTCAGTGTTCCAGAAATTTTTAGACTTTGGCTATAGAAGCAATGCCATAGTGTTACACAATACTCATTTCTTAAAAAAATACATGTATTCATGTCCATGAATATCAAACTCAAATTTCTATTAAATATATTTTATAGAATATTACTTAGAGCACCTTGCTGTACAATAAAAAAAGATTAAATAAGTGTCTATGAAAACTAAAAATATAATAAGTCTCAATAGAGAAGCCTGTTGTCTTTGTCAAGCCAAGTACATTGTGGGAAGATACAATGTAAACATGGGTGCCCACCATCTGCTTTGTGAGAAAAGATGGAGAAAATAACAAAGCCACCAACAGCTACCTTGAATAGTATGAGAGATCTAGAACAAGGCTTCTGTCAGTGTCCCCACACTGCACTGGCTGGACACAGAACTGAAGTCCGCACGCAGCCACCATTGAGAACGCTGGGGCCACCAACCATGTTCTAGGCTATCAGAGGAGGAGAGAAAATGTTGGCCCCCTGGAAAGTATTACTTGTGACGATCAGAATGCGTCGTCTTGCCCCCTCCCCACCTTGGCCTCACATCCAGTATGTTTCTTTTAAAAACTATTTTTACTATCTTAGAACCATAAAGTGTTTGAGTAGAAAGCAAATACTATGAGCTTTACAGGGCAAAAGATCTACTACCAGTAAGTAAAACGTTATGCCTATCAAGAGAATTCCTGCTGATTATTGTAATACCTATCTCTTCTACAACTAAACTTGCATACTTAGCCTTCATTATTACTTTTAGAAATGTTCAATTGTTCTTGGTAGAGACACTGTTCACTTAAGGCTTGCCGCAAAATGGCAACCAGAAGGTACAGAAGGTCCATGGTATATGGTTCCTCCTATAGCCGTAGAGGAGTTTAGGGATATTTTAGGGTAGAATCAGACGAACACTGAAAGGTTTTGAACTTCTGGGTTAATATTTTCCTCATGAGTTAGGTAAATTTTAAGTCCATGATTCTAAATGGAAAATTTTAGAATCAAAAGAAGTCGTTTAGGGAACTGAAGGTAATTTAAAAATTTACTATTGATGTTTTTGGGATTTTTTTGGTTATTAGTATTTTCTAAATGATTACATGCAATTAAAACCAAGGAAACTTTATAAAACAAAATCCTGCTACTAAAGGTTGTTAATTTTCAGAGTGAGTGATAAAAATGGAACTATTTAGAATATTTATTTAAATTTGAAATGAAATATAATTGTGTTTTAATTCTGAAAACAAGAAAACATATAAATCCACATGCAGTGAATCTGGATTATATAATTTAGTATATATAAATTCGTTTTATCTTTTTAAAGACCACTTATCAGAAACAGAGTAACTCTCATAAATAAATTAAAGCTACCTAAATCAAACAGCTGCGAAGTTACGGTCAATTCTGTCTGCTTAAATATCATCATCAAAATGAGATTTAAAAAAAAAATTAAACAATTTCAAGTTTCAAGATGGCCTGGCCCCACCTAAGGAGTTCCTGATGCTATCTTAAAAGTATTATTAATTTATTCAATCCACACCTGGACTTCGGGAAGGGAATTCCTTCCTAAAATGTGTCTGTAGAGTATTCCATTCAAAAAATTCTGTTTTCAATGTCTTCTGAGTTTATCAGAGTCTACAGCCTCAGCACTGGAAGGTGTTAGACATCAGGTTCGGAAAGAGCACCGTGAAGATGGTGCACTGTGTGGCGCACGGGCCTTTAGACTTGTACGCAGGATTTACTTTGACAGAATGATGCAAAAATAAATGATCAGTACTACAAAAGCCAAAACAAAAATAAAAACATCCCTGCTCTCTTCACTTTGAAATACATTTATAATGCAGAATGTGGAATTAATGAGAAGATGACATCTATTTGATGGCGAGTTTTAATGTGGAAGCACTGGTAGTTAACTCTCTGTACGTCCCACCGCGCACTAACAGGATGGAATACTCTACATGGGAGAAACCCTGCAGCCTTGCCAAATGTTGTTGGTTATCAAAAGCTTTATAAACAACCTGAATTTTTACTATAATTTAGCCACATCTGATTATACCTCTTATGCTAAGTACAACTAGATTGATAAACTCCAGGAAGTAAAATCTCAACAGCGGTACTCATTTTAAGGGGCTTTTGAATTTCTCCCCTCTTCCCTCAAATGATTTTTATTTAAGAGAGCCAAGTATTTCCAAGGTCTGATGATCAAGTGCAAATTTTCATACTGTGTTGGTTGAATAGACCTTGGCGGTAACACGCTTGGTCTAGTGTAGGAGACAGGATTATGAAGCCTGTGTAGCTGCGGAGAAAATTGCAGTGTTCTGTCAAACACTTGCAAAGAGCCTCTGGGAAATGTGCTGTGCCAAAGGAGTCCCCATCCTCACGAACCTTCCGATTTGGTTTGAGGCTGGTGGGAATTCAACTATTTTCTCCTTTGCCCACAAGAAATTCACTGTAAACTTAACACACTAATTTACTTCCTAAATGCCTATTTACAATCTGGATTTGGATTCAGAGGTCTCTTTTTTTAAGAAGTAATGTATCTTAGATTGAATATATGATTAATTCCTACTGATCTGGAGAAAGGTTTATTAGGTAGATCATTTCAAAGCCCTCCGGTGATCTTTTCCTTGTTGACTCTGTTGGTCTCCCATCCAAGTACTAACCAGGCCCGACCCTGCTTAGCTTCCGAGATCAGACGAGATCGGGCGCGTTCAGGGTGGTATGGCCGTAGACTGACTCTGTTGGTGATCATGAAAACCCCTCAGGGAGTGGCCTCTCAGCCCACACAAGGGGCCCGTCTCTCTAGAGTTGGCATGTCCAAGCTCAGAGTGATGGAGAAAACTAAGCTTTGCTTAAGACTGTGACACTTTTGTAACAAGAAGGTTTAGAATAGTTCTGGAAAAGCTCTTTCTTAATTCTTTTGCTTGCACTTCTACACTATGATAAGCTTTGAATAATAAATACACTCAACACTAAGAAGAGGTAACAGGGCTAACACAGGGTTACATCTTTGCTTCCTCCTCAACCCACTTCCTTCACTCAGAATATTTAAATATCATTACCGAGTAAACATTAGGAATTTTTATTACACTGCAAATTTGGTTCCAAAGTCACATGCGTCTCTTCCTCATAAACAAAAAAACAAATAAAAAAAAACAAAAAACAAAAAACAAAACAAAAAAACCCCAAACCCAAAACCCAAACACCACACCAACTATTTTTTCTGTGCCTAGCAAGTTATTTGATAGCGCAAAGGTGAAACCGTGCTTTAAAGGATTTCTCTTCTACCATGTTCCTCTTCAAGTATTCAATCTAATTTGTGTTTAAAGCAGTGTTGTGGTCTTTGTTTAGGATGATGTTTACGATCTCACCCTCATGCTCTTTCATATGATCCAGGAGATTTTCTTTGCTGGTAGATTCGAAGCCACAAATACAACAACAGAAGAGTAAAACACAATACTCCATACTGGGAGGGGCCAGACTGGAGTTTTTTTCTAAACTGTACGAGGTATTACTTGTAGGGTTCAATTTCTCATTGTCGTTGGAACCTACAACTTCACCAGGAGCCTGGGAAATCAGCTCTGAGGAGGATATCAAATTTTCCGAACTTCCAGTGACAGGATCGGCTCTTTCCTCACTGCTGTTTAAGAGCGTCTTTGCAGGGGACCTCCCCAGAACTCTTAAAAATAAAACAAAACACACCAAATCCTGAATTGGTTATAAGACTAGCAGGTTTAACCCTACCTTTCGTTTACATATAAGGGAAGGGGTAGCGTCAGGTACCTGCCACTCTGTGAAATGGCATCATTGATTGCCTTGTTCACTTGTTCATAGTTGTAATTTTGGTCACTCGCATGCTTCCACATGTGAGACTTCAAAGAAGGAGGATGGCTGCATACATACCCACACAGAGAGCACCTGAAAGACACGTGTGAGAGTCAGAATGGTCCTGTAACATCATTTAAAGAATTATAGGGTTTCTGCAACAATTATGAAATTCCTTCCCTGGAAGCCATATGAGACATCCTGTTTCACTGTATCTAAGATGTTAGTGATTGTGAGAGACGTATTGATTTCAGAGGCTAAAGTGTCCTAGAAGAGATATCCTAGGATCAATAAAATTAAGTATTTTCTATTATAGAAAATTTATTAGAATCATGACAAACATCCCAGATTACTTTGGCTATTACAGTATTTGGAAAGACTTTTAATATAGTAATATACAAAATCTTTGCTCTAAATTTAACCATACACAGAAAAAAAAATGCACAAAATCAATACGCTATACTATTCTATTTCTTAAGGCAAAAAGGAGAGTGCCTGGGTGGTTCAGCTGGTTAAGCATCTGCCTTTGGCTCAGGTCATGATCCCAGGGTACTGGGATGGAGCCCCACATAGTGCTCCTTGCTCAGCAGGGAGTCTGCTTCTTCTAATCCCTCAACCCCTCCCTCCACTTGTGCGCGCACTCTCTCTCTCTCTCGCAAATAAAATCTTAAAAGAAAGCAAAAAAGAAACTAAATAATTTTAACATGAACTTATTCCTGTTATTTACACATCCACAGAAAAGGGAAGTAGTCTGGAAAAGCACCCACAATTTAGATTTCATAAATAAAATGGTTAATTAATAATCTTTAAAAAGTTTCAAACATTTGTTTCACATAATTGGTTACACTCGGTAAAATCTGAACTGAATGAAATATTTTTAAAAAACGAATAGACTTTTTTTGAAGAGACACTTAGAGCGCACTTTTAGGTTTATCCCCTTGCCCCTGCACCCAGTTCCCCCTTAGTGTCACATCTTAGTCATCATCTCCCCCTCCCAGTTCCCACATCTTGTGTCAGTGTGGAAGATCTGTTACACAAATGTGAACCAAAATGGATACAGCATTATGAAGAAGTTGACAGTTTACACTAGGGATCACTGTTCTTGTTACACATTCTGTGTGTTCTGACAATGCATAATGTCATGCATCCACCATGACAAATCATAAAGGATAATTTCCTCGCCTGAAATACCCTCCGTGCTCTATGTATTCACCCCCCGCATTAATCCCCGGCAACCAGTGATTCTTTTACTGTCTCCACAGTTTTGCCTTTTCCAGAATGTCACATAGTTGAAATCATAGTACATAGCCTTTTATGGCTGGTTTCTTTCATTTAGCCATATGCATTTAAAAGTTCCTTCACGTCTTTTCATGGTTTGGTAACTCTTTTCTTATCACCAAATAATATTCCATTGTCTAGATGTACCACAATTTGTTTATCCATTTACCAACTGAAGGATATCTTGGCTGTTTCCATATTTTTTGACTATTATAAATAAAGTTGCTATAAACACATGTGTACAGCTTTTTGTATACATAGGAGTTTTCATCTTTTGGGTAAATACCTAGGAGCACAACTGCTGGATGTATGGTAAAATTATGTTTATCTTTTAACTTAATTTTTATTTTTAAGATTTTTGATTAATCTCTATACTCCACATGGGCTTGAACTCACAACCCAGAGACCAAGAGTCGCATGCTCTACCAAATGAGCCAGCCAGGTGCCCTGTAAATGTACTTTGTGAAAGAAATTTTTGTTAAATATTTAAGTAGAAGCCTAACGAATCAGGGAACTTATCTGAACTCTTCACAACAATAGGAGACATGGAATAATGAAGCACAAAAGAAAGTAAAAAGGCATAAGTAAATATGACAAATAGGCAAGGTCTAACTCACTAACTCATCTTCAACTTTATGATGGGTGCAACAGTATTAGCTTTTATTACATGTCCTGAGGCATCAGATCCAAGGCCAGTGAAGGGCCTTTTACCTCAAGAAACACCAGGCCAGGGCAGCCCCGGTGGCGCAGCGGTTTAACACCGCCTACAGCTCAGGGCGTGATCCTGGAGACCCTGGATCGAGTCCCACGTCAGGCTCTCTGCATGGAGCCTGCTTCTCCCTCTGCCTGTGTCTCTGCCTCTCTCTCTCTCTGTGTCTCTATGAATAAATAAATAAATAAAATTAAAACAAACAAACAAAAACACCAGGCCATTTAAAGGCGATAAATGTGCAATTCTTGAAAGAATTCCCATAAATTCAAACATAAATTATCCAGAAGATGTACAATTTTCATTAATAAGCAGAAAAATGCATCACACTCACAAGCCTGACAAAGATAAGTCCGCTAATGCCATTTTTGTATAGATGTGCAGAAATGGAAATGAACAAATTGAATATATTTAAGTACAAACACTCTGAAGAGTAATTCTGTTAAGACTGAAGAACCACACATCTGTGACCTTGTATTCTAGTTCTAGGGGGCTACCCTAAAGATACTCTCATTCGTGTTCACAAGGGCACACATAAAAGAATCATCACTGCAGCCATGAACAGTTAAAAAAAAGACGCAACTCACAACCATTCCTTTCCCAAAGGAATATGGAAATTAAATGGTTTATTTTCATATAAGGGAACATTATACTGTGCCTAAAATGAAAGAACGAGATGTATACTTATCACCATGAACCAATGTCGATAATGATCAGTGAAAAGAAAAAGCAACAGAAAGATTTGTTTGGTATATCATTTAAATAAATTGTGAAAATACCAAAACAGGTATGTGTTGTTTTTATATATATATATGTATACACACACACACACACACACACACATACACACACACATAGTAAAGGCTTGAAAAAATGCTAGGAAATGATACATATTAGTATCAGGACAATGGGAAAGAAAAGGAGAAGTTTTAGCTGTTCCTGTTTTATTTCTTCCAAGTGTGGTAAGACATTTGAAAGGTTTTATCACTTAAAATATTTTAAAACTATTATCCCATTCTCTTTAAGACTTTATAGCTTGCATAATAATTTTATTACTGGCCACACAAGAAAACTAACCTTAAATCATCTTGTTTTGCCCATTTACATCTGAGATGTAGTGTTTTTTTTTTCTAAGCAAACTCCACACCCAGTGGACTCATGACCCTAAGATCAAGACCCGAGTTGGACGCATGACTGAGCCACCACGAGATGCAGCATTTCTTTTGACATATCTCAATAAATCCGTTTCACTAACATCTAAAAAGGGCTGGCAGTTGGTGATCACTCCCATCTCCAGGCCATTAAACTCAGTGTCCATATCTGACTATACTCGTTACACTGTGAGGGGAGTGTGCTGTGGGTACGGTCCTTGGCTCAAGTGTTTCTGGACTGATTCCTTGGAAGGAGAGACTGCCCTGCACCACTTCGGCCTGGTGTCCAGGTCTACAATGAGCAAGTGGGAGTCAAACAGCCAAGGCCAAGAGATGACCACTTGTTCCCACCTACTACTTTCACCAACACAATGCCTTTATGCATGTCAAATACTTACACGGCAATTTATAGTATACACATATTTATGTTTATATGAGAAAAGGAAATATACATAAATTCATGACTCTTCAGATTACTTGTCTCCTTATATATATTAAGACTCCTACCCTGAAATCTCGCCGGAAAATTCTGTACGCAGAATGAACCACAGAATGCTGCACATCAAAGGGTCCTCTGAATGAAAAGTCAGTCTTTATTATACAAGGAGTTTCATACTTTGAGAAAAATGGGTCAAAAAATAAATGTCAGAAATTGCAAACTTATCCCACGGAACATATCCAATGTTACTCAAAACTTTTAAAAAATAAGAGTGGTGAATTATTCAATTATTTTTTTTAAAGCAAATTAACTTTAGAATAGTTTGAGTTTTAAAAAAAATGTTTCTCCTACTGTTAACATCTTTTATTGCTAAGACATATCTGTCATAAATATGGAGCCAAAGTTGATATGTTATTATTAACTGAAGTTCATACTTATTTCCTTAGTTTTGTCCTTTTTCTATTCCAGAATCTTCTCCAGGATACCACATTTGGTGATCATATCCTTTGGATCTTCTACATTTTAACAGTTCCTCAGACTTTCCTTGTTTCTAATGACCTTGACAGACTTAAAGAATACTGGTCAGGTATTCTGTGGACTATCCCTCAATTTGGCATGTCTAATATCTTTCTTATGCTTAGACTATGGTAATGGGCTCTTGGGAGGAAGACCAAGGGGTACAGTGCCATTTTCATCACATAATACTGTCATAACATGACTTAACATTGTTGATGCTCACCTTGACGTCAAGTTTCTCCACAGGAAAGTTACTGTTTCTTATCCCCTTTCCACACTGCATACTTTGGAAGAAAGTCACAAAGT
Organism: Canis lupus dingo; assembly: GCF_003254725.2. Classification (NCBI taxonomy): domain Eukaryota; kingdom Metazoa; phylum Chordata; class Mammalia; order Carnivora; family Canidae; genus Canis; species Canis lupus. The sequence goes on from NC_064243.1 coordinate 119,673,699, forward strand.
GCAACCCATATTTCACTTAAGGAATGGGAATTATAGTCCATCTCCCAATAGTAGACTATCTATATAAATTATTAGGAATTCTGCATAGGAGCTTTCTCTATTCTCATCCATTTATTATTCAATCAATGTCAGTCTGGACTCCCGGATATTTTTTACTTCGGGATATAATACTATATTATTTATTTTATTGCTGAAATCACTAAGGGCTCCTCCAGTTGGCTCCCAAGTACTGCTGACACACTCCATGGTTTTGTCTACTGAGCACTTCCCTTACATTCTGGCACTCAAGATGGTCTAGGCTTACTTATCTACCTATATAGATCAATCATTTCTCTAAGCCATTTCTCTTGTTCAGTTTTATTGGTATTTGAGGCAAAGATGTGCGTGCTCAATGAAGTGCCCCCTTTTAAAGACTTATTTATTGTTTCTTTTTGTGGGGGGAGCTTGTAGGATGGGGCGGGGGGGGGACAGAGGGAGAGGGAGAATCCAGGCAGACTCCCCACTGAGTGTGGAGCCTGATGTAGGATTTGATCTCACAGCCCTGAGATGATGACCAGAGCCAAAATCAAGAGTCAGACACTTAAATGACTGAGCCACTCAGGTATCACTGAACTGCTTTATTTCTAAAAATAACTCACTTTCCTGATTTCAAAAATCCTAGTAGGAAATTAGAAATATAAAAAAATATACAAAGAAAGAAATCATTTATAGCTTAACCACTAGATGTAACCAATATTATCATTTTGATGGGTGTTTCATAGTCTTAAAATACATATATTTATAAAATTGGGATCATACAGGTAACTATTTTATCAATATTCCTTAATATAACTTAAATTTTCTACAATAAAATATTTATGGCTGCACAATTCTATTCTTGATGGGACTGGTGAAATTCCATCCACAATTCCCTATCACTTTATGAAAAAAAATATAATCACAAACTTCTGGTTTCTGGTCCAGCACATAAGATTGAAGTAATTGATGACTTGCTGGTGGCTAAAGGTATACAATGGTAAGAGTTAAAACTGTGAAGGGATGCAATCACTGGGGACCCTCCACACTTTTCTGAGTTTATCTCCTGGAGTTCTATCAAGTTCTTGGTGAATGCTGGAGAAAAATCCTTCTGTTTTGGCAGATGGAGGGGTAAAAGAACTTCAAAACATGCCATAGCATTCTGTCCTTAACAGGTCTACCTGTAGGATGAACTATTTAATCAGAGCCTCGCCTGCTGGAGTTTCCTGAAGCATCAGTGGCCAGAGAGAAGGGAAATACCCAACTCCAGCCCACTCCAGCTATCTTGTCCCACCAAAGGTGGGGGACTGAGAAGTGCATGTAAAGTTCAATCCAGAGGCACAGACTCATTAAAAAACTGACACCTAATCACAGACTACTGAATGCTTCCCTTCTCCGCCCGTATTACACATTACTAAAAGCCTATTTATAGCACTGCCTTTTACCTAGCACATCATGCCTGGCTATCAAGAAAAAATTATGACATACTAAGAGGTAAAAAAAAAAAAAAAACCCCAAAGTTTAAAGAGACAGAGCAAGCATCAGAACAAGACTCATATATGGTAGAATATTGGAATTATTAGACTGGTGATTTAAAACAACTATGACTGAGGCACCTGGGTGGATCAGTCGGTTAAGTGTTTGCCTTCGGCTCAGGTCATGACCCCAGGGTCCAGGGATCAAGCCCCATGTTGGGCTCCCTGCTCAGCAGGGATTCTCGTTTCTCCCTCTTCCTCTGCCTGCCACTGCCTGATTGTGCTCTCTCTTTCTCTCTCTCATTCTCTGTCAAATAAATACAATCTTAAAAAAAAACAATGATTAATATGCTGAGAGTGCTAATAAATACAATATACAATAACAGATGGGTAATGAAAACAGTGAGATGGAAAGTCTAAGAACCAAAAAAATGCTAGAGATAAAAAATATGTAACAAAAACGAAGAGTGCCTTTAATGGGCTTATTAGTAGACTGGACATGGACTTATTAGTAGACTGGACATGATTGAGGAAAGAACTTCTGAGCTTAATGATATCTCAGTAGAAATCTCCAAAATTGGAAAACAAACAGAAAGGAAACTGAGAAAAACAAAATATACAACCAAAGAAAGGTGGAACATGTATGTAACAGGGATAGAAAAGAAAAAGAGAAAGAAGAAATATATGAAATAATAATAACTGAGAATTTCCCCAAATTAATGCCAGACACCAAACCACAAGTCCAGGAATCTCAGAGAACACCAAGCAGAATAAATGGCAGAAAAAGTACATCTAGGTATATCATTTTTGAACTACAAAAAATAAGAGAAAAAAAATCCTGAAAAGAAGCCAGAGGAAAAAAACACCTATAGAAGAACAAAGGCAAAAATTACATCTGATTTCTCAGAAACCAGGCAAGCAAAAGGATGGAGTGAAATATTTCAAGTATTGAGGGTAACAACAACCAACCTAGAATTCTACAGTTAGCAAAATTATTCTTCAAAAGTAAAGCAGAAATAAAGACTTTCTTAGACAAACAAAAAAACTAAAGCATCTTGTTGCCTGTAGACCAGTAAGAAATTATCTTGCAAGCAATGTTTTAAAAAGTTCTTCAGGGGGCACCTGGGTGGCTCAGTGGTTGAGGGTCCACCTGTGGCTTGGTTGTGATCCTGGAATTGAGTTCCTCATCAGGCTCCTCATAGGGAGCCTGCTTCTCCCTCTGTGTCTGTCTCTCATGAATAAATAAATAAAACCCTAAAAAAAAAAATTCTTCAGGAAGAAGGAAAATGATACAGGCCAGAAACCTGAAAATACATGAGGAGAAAGAGTGTCAGAGAAGGCGGAAGAGTAAAAAGAACTCTCATTTTTCTTATTCTATTTAATTAATTAATTAATTAATTTATGATAGACATAGAGAGAGAGAGAGAGGTAGAGACACAGGCAGAGGGAGAAGCAGGCTCCATGCCGGGAGCCCGACGTGGAACTCGATCGGGACTCCAGGATCGCGCCCTAGGCCAAAGGCAGGCGCCAAACTGCTGAGCCACCCAGGTATCCCTCATTTTCCTTATTCTTTTTTTTTTTTTTTAATTTTTATTTATTTATGATAGTCACAGAGAGAGAGAGAGAGAGAGAGAGAGAGAGGCAGAGACATAGGCAGGGGGAGAAGCAGGCTCCATGCACCGGGAGCCCGACGTGGGATTCGATCCCAGGTCTCCAGGATCGCGCCCTGGGCCAAAGGCAGGCGCCAAACTGCTGCGCCACCCAGGGATCCACATTTTCCTTATTCTTAATTGAGCTAAGAAATAAGTTTGTTGGGACACCTGGGTGGTTCAGTGATTGAGCATCTGCCTTTGGCTCAGGTTGTGATCTCAGGATCCCAGGATCGAGTCCTGCATTGGGCTCCCCGCAAGGAGCCTGCTTCTCCGTCTGCCTATGTCTCTGCCTCTCTCTGTGTGTCTCTCACGAATAAATAAAATCTTTTTCTTTTTTTCGAACAAATAAAATCTAAAAAAAAAAAGGAAGTTTGTCCACAGTAATAGCAACAATGTACCTGTTTATATACGCTTATGTATGTGTGTGTACACACACACACACATTCTTAGGTATAACTGAAATTTTAATGACAGAAATAATACAAGGGATGGGAGAGAAGAATTAGGATTATTTTATTATAAGGTATTTGTACTATTCATGAAGCTGGTATGTTATTTGAACATGGATCTGGATTAGTTGAAAATGTGTATTTCGAAGTCTAGGGAAACCACTAAAAAAAAGTAGAAAAAAGAAACGTAACTCACATGCTAAGAAAGGAAAGAAAATGAAATCATACCATATCCTCAATCAAAAACACAAACAGCAGAAAAAGAGAGGAAAAAAATAGGAACAAAGAACAAGGGCAACAAACAGAAAATAGTAATAAATATGGTAGATACAAATTCAATTATATCAACAATAATTCTGAATGTCAGTGGTCTAACAACACCAATTAAAATACAGAGGTTGGTGGGAGTAGATTAAAAACAAGAATCAACCATGTGCTGTCTATAATAAACCCATTTTAAATATAAATACACAGAGAGGAAAAGTAGATGGAAGGAGACACATATATCATACTAATACTAATTAAAAGAAAGAGCAGCTATATTCATTTTAGACAAGGCAGACTTCAGTTAAAGAAAAGTAATCAAGGAAAAACGGGGCATTACGTAATGACAAAGGGGTCAGTTCTCCAAGACAGATGGTGGTTAGCATGGATGTGCCAAACAACAAAGGATAAAACCGTATGAAGCAAAAACTGACAGAACTGCAAGGACGAACAGATGAATCCACTATTGTAGTTGAAGACTGACGCATCTGTCTATCATAGAGATACAGCAGACATAATGGAACTGAATACCACCATCAATTAGCTGGATATAACCGACATCTATAGATGACTTCACTCAGAACTGTAGACTACAAATTCTTCTCAAACTCACATGGAATATTCACCAAGACAGACCACATTTTGGGCCATAACACACCTGAACAAATTTAACAGAAATCATACAATGTCTGCTCTCAAACCATAATGGAATTAAGGTAGAATAACAAAGGTAGTGGAAAATCTCAAAATACTTGGGAGATTGAACAGTACACTTATAAATAACACACGGGTCAAAGGAGAAATGTGAAGAAAAATTTTACAGTATTTTGAACTAATGAAAAAGCAACTTATCAAAATGTGTGGAATGCAGCAAAAGCACTGCTTGCTTGGAGGGAAACTGATAGCACTGAATGCATATAGAGAAAAAAATAAAAATCTAAATCAGTCATCTAAGTTTTCACCTTAGGAAACTAGGAAAAAAAAGAGCATATTAAATCCAAATAAGTAGGGGAAAAAATAAAATTAGAGCAGAAATCAATGAAACTGAAATCAGGAAATCAATAGAGAATGCAACAAAACCAAAAGCTGGTTCTTTGAAAAGATCAGTAAGATCAAAAGGACACAAGTGATTAATATCAGAAATGAAAGGGGGGATACCACCACAGATCTCATAGACATTAAAAGGTAATCAAGGAATAATATGAACAACTCTATCTTCCTAAATCTGATCATCTAGGTAAAACAGACCTTTCCTTTAAAGACACCATCTGCTAAAACTCACACACAAAAAGAACAATCTGAAGAGGCCCTGTATCTATTGAAGAATTAAATAATTTGGAGTGCCTGGCTGGTTCAGTTGGCAGAACATGTGATTCTTAATCTTAGGGTCATGAGTTCAAGCCCCACACTGGGCATGGAGCCTACTTAAAAAAAATAAATGAAATAAAAAGCAAAAGACAAAAAAACAACAAAAAAAAGAAGAAATTAAATCAATAATTAATAACCCTTCTAAAACAGAAAGCACTGCGTCCAGATGGGTTCACTTTTTTTTTTTTTTTTTAATTAAGTATTTGGAAAGAAATTATGCCAGTTCTCTACAATTTCTTTCAGAAGCTAAGGGAGGCAACACTTCTGAACTCATTCTGAGTCTGGAGTCTGGCATTACTCTAACACTCAAACCAGACAAAGACATTACAAGAAAAAACAAAATAGAGCCCAATACCTTTCATGAATACAAATGCAAAAATCCTCAATAAAATGTCAGCAAACTGAATACAACAATGTATAAAAAAATCCCATACCACCACCAAGTTATCCCAGGTATGCAAGCCTGGTTCAGTATTTGAGAACCAATGTGATCTCATTAATAGGTAAAGAAAAATCATGTGATCACATTAAAAAAATTATTTATTTATTCATTAATCCATCTATCCATCCATCCATTCATGAGAGACACACAGAGGGAGAAGCAAGCTCCCTGAGTGGAGCTGGACTTGGGACTCAATCCCAGGACCCCGGGATCACGCCCTGAGCCGAAGGCAGATATCAACCGGTAAGTCACCCAGGTGCCCCATGTGATCATATTAATAGATGCTGAAAAAGCACCTGACAAAATCCAGTGCCCATTCTTGATAAAAACTTTCAGCAAACTAGGAACTTCTTCAAATGGATAAAGACTATCTACAGTAAACTATAACTAACATCATACTTGATGAGAAACTTGAAGCTATCCTGCTAAAGTTTAGGAGAAAGAGATGAATATCCCCCTCTCACCACTTTTTTCAACATTGTATTTGAAGTCCTAGCTAATATAATTGAGCAAGAAAAGGAAATAAAGCATACAGTTTGGGAAAGAAAAAATAAAAGTCTTTGCAGATGACATTATGGTCTACACAGAAAATCCAGAAGAATGGACCAAAAAACTCCTGGAACTAATAAGCAATTATAGCAAGACTGTAGGATATAGGTTAATATATATAAAAGTAATCACTTTTCTATATTCCTGTGATGAACAGGTGGTATTTGAAATTAAAAACACAATACCATTTACATTAGCACTCCCCAAATGAAATACTTAATTTTAACAAAATATGTATAAAATCTCTATGAGGATAACTACTAGACTGATAAAAGAAATCAAAGATCTAAATAAATGCAGAGATATTCTATAGTCATGGATTGGAAGACTCAGTATCATCAAGATGTCATTTCTTCCCAACTTGATCTACACATTCAATGTGATTCCAATAAAAATCCCAGCAAGGTATTTTGTGGTTATTGCCTCTCAAGTTTATATGGATAGGCAAAAGATCTAGAATAGCCAAAAAATATTGCAGGTAAACAAAGCTGAAGAAGTGGTACATAACTATGGAATCAGTTAAGAGATCAGTGGTCACTAGGAGTTTGGAGTAGGTGTGGCGGGGGAATGAAAAGGCGGAGCGCAGGGGATTTTTAGAGCTGTGAAACTACTCAGCGTAATAGATTACTATATAATGGTGGATACATGTCATTATAAATTTGTCTAAACACACCAAGAGTGAACTATGGACTTTGGATGATGCTAATTTACCAGTGCAGGTTCATCAGTTGTAATGAATATACCACTCTGGTTGAGAATGTTGATAATGAAAGAGGCTATAAATGTGTGGGACATGGAGTATATGGGAAGTCTTTGTACTTCTGTTCAATACTGCAGTGAACCTAAACTGCTCTAAAAAATAAAGACTATTAAAAAAAGGTGGAGGGATCCCTGGGTGGCGCAGCGGTTTAGCGCCTGCCTTTGGCCCAGGGCGCGATCCTGGAGACCCGGGATCGAATCCCACGTCGGACTCCCGGTGCATGGAGCCTGCTTCTCCCTCTGCCTGTGTCTCTGCCCCTCTCTCTCTCTCTCTCTGTGTGACTATCATAAATAAATAAAAATTAAAAAAAATAAAATCTTTAAAAAAAAATAAAAAAAAATAAAAAAAGGTGGACAGTTATATATTAAGAATTTTAGGCATTTAAGGCTTTTGATACAGAAAATCAATGAGAACACACTGCCTATAAGCTCTAATTTTTGTACCAGTATATGTTCATTCTTTTAAAAGATACTTAGAGTAGAAATTAGGAAGAAATGAAATATCAATGCTCTTTTCAAAGCATGAAAAAAAAAAAAACAACAAAAACAAAAACAAAAAGACAAAAGCATGACCAGGTCCAATGTCAAAAGTCAATTAAAAATATAGCCAGTTTCTTTATATTCAAATTAGCTTAGGCCTTCAAGTTGCAGACAGATTTTTAAAAAGTTGTTTCAAGTCTTTATACTAAGTTAGAATCACACTGATACTGAAACTTGGCAAGGGCAATTGAAAAAAAAACTACATACCAAATCTCAGTTACGGATATCAATGCAGATTATCCTGAATAAAACGCTGGCAAAGAGATTCCCACAGTTTATTAAAAGAATAATATACCATGACGAAGGGAGGCTTATTCTAGGAATACAGAGAATTCAATATTAGGAAATTTATTATCATTCTTCATTTGAAAGAATCAAAGGAGAAGCCGTATTTTCACTGTTGTTACTGAAACTTAATCTAAAGAAACTCAATATCCACTTATTTATTTATTTTTAAATTTTTATTTATTTATTTATGATAGTCACACAGAGAGAGAGAGAGAGGCAGAGACATAGGCAGAGGGAGAAGCAGGCTCCATGCACCGGAAGCCTGACGTGGGATTCGATCCCGGGTCTCCAGGATCGCGCCCTGGGCCAAAGGCAGGCGCTAAACCATTGCACCACCCAGGGATCCCTCAATATCTATTTAAACAAAACTTTTTACTATGGAAATCTGATTTTTTTTGAGACAGAGAATGTACATGTGAGTGGGGTGGGGGGAGGGCCAGAGGGAGAGGAAGAGAGATAATCCCAAGCAGGCTCCACACCCAGTGCAGAGTCTGATGCAGGGCTCAATCTCACAGTCTAAGCCAAAATTCAGAGTTCAAAGTTTAACTCATTGAGCCATCTAGATGCTCCCTCAATATCTTTTGATATGAAGAAGTCCTTAAAATTTTCCCTAAGAGAGGAAGAGAGAGAGAGAAAGCCAAAGCTGCATACGGAATGACTAAGTCCTAATTCTAGGAGCATTGACCTTAGGTCAGTATAAAGGCTATACCGAAGGGACACACTCACAATGGTAAATACTCATTGAAAGATCTACGTGTGAAAAAGTGGGAAAAATTGGTAAGGTTAAGCACTTATTAAAATGATTTTCAACTGATTAGAGAAGACGGATACTATAGGAGAACCTCAACCTCAAAGTAATGTACAGGCAGCTTATTATACCTATTTCTATCTGCTTTTTAATGAATAGGTTTCCTTTACCTAAAGCACTATTCTCCCACTTTCCATTCCCTCTGCACTCTGCCTATACAAGTCCATGGAGCAAACCAAATTCTCTTAGTTTACAAAAATGAGAGTGATCTATTATTACACCATCATCTTGTTTTATTCACTTTACTTACTATACATTTATTTTCTGAAATTATGTTGTTTACTTGTCAATCTTCTTTCATGAAGGTATTAACGTAAAAAAATAAAGCTGCCAGTTATTTTAGCACCCCAAAATGGTGCTTTATTTGGGAATAACAGAGAATTGCAATCCAGGGCAAGTGAGTTTGGCAAAACCAAGTCTTCTGAACAAAGGGCAGGGATGTCCTTTAACAGAGGAAAGTAGGAAGTTAGGAAGGCTGTTAAAAACAAAAGACCTTTATTTATAAAACAAAACAAAACAAAACCCCCCCAAAACTCACTGGGATAAACTGGGAGCTGGAAGCATAGTGGTTTTTCATTGGCTGAGCCGTGATCACCTCTCACTGACTGGGCTGCTGGGGGGCTGTGGTGGGGAGGTAAGCTTTTCTATCTCTTGCTGGGATAGTAAAGTAGTATCCACCTGTAAAGTCCTTCTCTTCCTACTGGGGTCTGCAACTGACAATGAGTGGTAGGGCAGGCATGAGAGCTCCCTCTGCTGAACCTGCGACTCCTTCTAGTGAGGCTCCCTTTATTAATCTTCATAGTATAAAAGTCATGAAATAGAAAATGAACAGGTGACCCTATACCAGCCTGACTAAAATACATGGTAGTACACCTAGAAAAAGCACAAAAAAATATATTTCAAAACAGAGGGCTATGTTTAACAGATCATTTCTTTTTTTAAATTTTTTTAATTTTTTAACTTTTAAAAAAATCTTTATTTATTTATGATAGTCACAGAGAGAGAGAGAGAGAGAGAGAGAGAGAGAGAGAGAGAGAGAGATTGAGAGGCAGACATAGGCAGAGGGGAGAAGCAGGCTCCATGTACTGGGAGCCCGATGTGGGATTCGATCCCGGGTCTCCAGGATCGCGCCCTGGGCCAAAGGCAGGCGCCAAACCGCTGTGCCACCCAGGGATCCCTAACAGATCATTTCTAATCATTTTACCAGCAGATGATTAACATCCTTATTTCCAATTACCCTGTACACTAGACTGGAGATTTAACCAATCATGACTCTAATGAAGCCTCCATAAAAACCCAAAAGGATGTTCTGAGAGCTTCTGGGCTGGTGACCACGTGAAAATGCTGGGAGAGTGATGCCCAGAGAAGAGCATGAAAGTTCCGCCCCTCCTGGGCCTTGCCCTATAAACCTCCTCATCTGGCTGCTCATCTGTATCCTTTATAATATCCTTTATAATAAACTGGTAAATATAAGTAAACTGGTTTCCTGAGTTTTGTGAGCTGGTCTAGCAAACATGTGATTTCTAGTCAGTCATTCAGAAGCACAGGTGACAACATGGAAGTAGGAACAGTCTTGTGGAACTGAGCCCTTAACCAGTGGGATCTGATGCTATATCCAGGTAGTGTCACACCTGGATTAAATTTGTAGGACACCCCCCCCCCCCCCCCCCCCCCGCCCAGTGTCTGCTGAAAACTGAATTAACTGCTTGATGGTGTAAAAAAAAAAAAAAAACACACATCAGAAAACCCAATGCTTCTCAGGATCTAGCTAAAAAACCAAAGACTGAATTTTCCCATAGGCTTTCTTCTATTGCTCATGGGTCAGTTACTTCAGTCCCATAACCCTAGGAAAATAAAAATGTGGTTAAAACACCCTAATTCCCTAGCCTGAGACCTTACTTACCTTATTCCAGATCTGATTCAATTAGGAACAACTGCCTTGAGGGATTAGTTAGAAGAAACCAGAACCTGGATGTTCTATAAAATCTGAAGTGACCTGACTAGGATCTGAATATGCATAAAAAGATTTCGATAAAAATTTTGCAGTAGGGTTTGTCTTACCACATTTGTTTCCTATGGGGTATCTGGGTGGCTCAGTCAGTAAAGCGTCTGCCTTTGGCTCAGGTCATGATCCCAGGGTCCTGGGATGGAATCCCTGCTCAAGGGGGAGTCTGCTTCTTCCTTATCCTCTGCCCTTCCCTCCCCGTTCATGCTCTCTCAAATATAGCACTAAAATCTTAAAAAAAAAAAAAATTCAAAAGGCATTATTTGCAATAGGGAGAAAATCTGGCAATAATCCAAATATCTATCACTAGTAGAATGAATTGCTAGTCTTACAATGGAATACCATATAGCAACGAAAAGGAATGCGTTAGTACTACATTAAATTGTACACAGTGATGATGGGTAAAAAAAAGAAAAAAGCCAGACATAAAGTAATGTGCAGTGGGGTGCTGGACTGGCTCAGTTGGAAAAACATGTGACTCTATCTTGGGGTCATGAGTTCTGGTCCCATGCTGGGTATATAGCTTACTTAAATAAACTTAAAAAAAAAAAAAAAAAAAAAAAAAAACCAAAAAAACCCAAAAAAACCCAAAAAACAAAACCATGTACTGTATGATTTCATTCCTATTAAGTTCAAAAAAGGGCAAAACTAATTTATGATGTTAAAAGTCACCTGGGTGGCTCTGTTGGTTAAGTGTCTGACTCTTGATATCAGCTCAGGTCTTGATCTCAGGGTTCTGAGTTCAAGCTCTGTGTTGGGCTCCACCCTAGTCAAGACCGTTAGGGGTAGAAGGCAGAGAGTAGTAGGGGAGGAGAAAGGTAGTTAGTGCCTAGAAGGCCCCAAAAAGAGGGAGCTGCAGAGGAGCTGGCAATGACTAATTTCTTGGTCTGAGTGGTAAAAAGGATGAGTTTCACTTGTGATCCATCCATCAAGCTGTACATTTACAGTTTATGCAATTTTCAGGATATATCTGACCTTAAATTATTAACAATTTTAAAGAGAGAAAGACTTAAGAGACTTACCAATAATGCAATGTTTGGAGTTTTTGTTTAGATTCTGATGTGAACTAATTAATTCTAAAAGTGTATTTTTGAAACATTTAGGGAAATATTGGGTATATTTTGCCTAGATATTAAAAATTGGACTAAAAAAACTCAATATACCCATCTGGGCAGCTCTTCTACTTAAGGAAGAGAAAGCACAGTAAGACCACTGTACATTTATTTTCAAAATACAATAAAAACTTACAGAACCAGAGCCATTTCATAGAGAAGAAAAACAGGTATAGAGATAAGCATCAGTCAACACTTACTGAGACCAAATACATGCCAGGTAGTGTACCGAGCACTTTAGGCCAAAGTCCATTCCTTTGTCGTGTTGCCCCTCCTGCCTCTCGCCATGCCACGGTGCAGTTTCAGAACATAAGGACCAATACAAGTGTGTTTATTTTGATTTTAATTTTTAATTTTTTTAGAAGGGGGAAGGGCAGAGGGAGAGGGAGAATTTTAAGCAGACTCCATACCCAGTGCAGAGCCTGACGTGGGGCTTATTCTCATGACCCTGAGATCATATCCTGAGCCAAAATCAAGAGTCAGATGCTTAACTGACTGAGCCACTCAGGCACCCCTCAAGTGTGTTTCTAAGGGAGAGCAGTTGAACTTCAGATAGTTAGAAGGAAACTTCGTAACCTGAGGAAAATGGTTTGTCATCCCATTTTGCATTACTAGCTAGTCAGTCACAAAAGTGATACCGGGGACTGGAAGCCAGAGGGAATTCTACAACTTCAATATTAAATGAAATGGAGGATGATTTAGTATTTGAAAATTCTAAATGGAGCCCTTTAACTGTGGGGTCAATGTTATAAACACCAAGTATGGTATAACCACAATTGGTATGTGGTTTATACAGAATGTTCCTTAATGAAGCACTGAAAAACAAAGTTTGCTGCGTTTGGTAGGACTGGGGTGGGATGATGCCTTTTTCATCTTTCCTTGTCCCCACGAAGGAATGGCAAATGGCTCTCTTCCTTCTGTGAAAAGGACAGTTTCTGAGATGACCTTACAAATGCAGAAGAAAACCAGCTCCTTCAATGCACCAGGAAATATGCTGGGTGCTTAATACACACGACTTCATTCAACCCTCACAGAGCTTTATGAGCTAGGCATTATTCTTCCCAGTTTCATATGGGAAAGGAGGATTAGCCTGGAACAAAAGCCAGAAGGTCACCTAGCTGGGAATAGGTTGTGGCTCAGGCCTGAGACTCTAAAGCGTGAATGTTACATAAGACACTGGGTTGCTTGTAAGGCAGGCAACACAGCATGGGGACCTCAGCTGTGGCAGTATTTCTACCTGGGTGTAGTATCTCTTTTATAAAAGAAATAAACTATGCTCATCTATCCAGAAACAGGATTACTCTTTGTTTCTCAAAATGAGAGGTCAACAGCATTTTTGGGGGTGGGGGAGGTGGTGTTAGACAATGCATCAGTCAGAGGGGATGAGGCTAGAAACTGGGCCCAGTGAGATTAGCTGGCCACCACTTACTGGGTGCTTAGTTTGTGCCAGTTACATATGGTATTTAATTTAGTCCTCACGTCTGTCCTGTAAAGCAGGTGCCTTAATTATCCTCATTTTAGAAAAGACGAGACCAAGCAAAGCAAGGTGAAATAGTTGCCCCACAGTAATAAATGCCGTTAAGTAAGAGAGCTCAGATTCAATCCCAGGGCTATCTGCCCCTGGAACCAGGGCTCTTAACCAGTAAGTGAAGCTTTATACTGCCCAGATCACACAAATGGGTTCCCTGAAGGATGAGAATGGTGACATAAAAAGTAAAGGCATGAACAAAGAATAGTTATACATACTGCAGAGAATCCATTACATAACAGGCACATTGAAACACCAATGCGTCTGTTCTGCCCTTGTGCCAAGACTAGAAGTTGTGCAACAAGGCACTCTAACTCTGTAAGGAATTCACCATTGCTCCTGGGGAGCGTGGTTCTTAACAAAAAGTAGGTAACCAGAAATGTGTAGGGCATAGATTCTGGGAAAATAAGGCCAAACTGATTATTAAGTGGATCAGGCGGCAAAACCGAATGAAGCACATATGCAATAAGCCAGAAAGACTACGGTGATAACTTAGATCAAATTAGATCTCGAGAAGGCAATGCTTACTAGCTTAGCTTAAGGCAAGCAGTATATGACAAGGAAGAGAAAGTCTTGAAACATACTGGAATAGAGCCCATTAATTCACAATTCCATGTGGATTTAAAGTATTTAAAGGAGGTTAAAAAATAGAGTCAACAAGACCTGACAATTTGAAAATAAGACTTAGGAGAAAATGTTGCTTATAATTACAGGGAGGGGGACATACAACATCTCTTCTAAGACATGAGCACTTAGGCCAAACCCAGTGACAAAGTATAGTGTGAATTAACCTGGAAAGTAACTGACCTGTGTTGTAAGAGGAAGAGGGTTATCATAGTGTGTTGCCCACTGGTACAAGACCCTAGGACAAGACCACTCAGGTAGATGTGATGTGTAGATTCTCTACAGACCCAGAATCTTTCATAAATTTATCGTAATTGTGTATTTGAGAGTTTACTTATTTACGGTTTATCTACAAACTTCACGATAGAGGCATAATATCCTTTTTTATCATGAAGTCTCCAGTCTAAGAGCCTACATAGCACCTGGAACATAGTATTTGCTCAGTAAATATTTTTCAATGAATTGGAATGAGGAGTCTAATTCTAAACCCAGAGAATGTTATTTTACTCTCACATGATTTGGCACAGGTCATTAGATTTAAAAATAAAGATATAGCTTTCTCCTCTTATCAGATGAACCAGTGTCCCCTGTTTCCATCATGTTCTTCTAAATACTTCCTAGAGTAAATCAGAAACGATACAAGCTAAATAACACCAATCACTCCTTATCTGTAATTTCTGGCATGGAGTTATTGTTAATGGCCTTCATTGTACTCTGGGAAAAAAAATCTTTCTCAGGGATCCTAGTGTTAAAAATGTTTGAAATAAAAACAGACACACTCAGGAAAGGCCATCACCTTTCACAGAGCTACAGGACTTTGAAAGTGGAGGGTGATTATAAATAAGTCTGTTGGTTAGCAAACTAAGCAAATGTTATATATTTAAAGCCATACACATACAGACACAACTACAGCATCAAGTAATGGCATTTTCAGGCACAGTCTGTCAGGTTTTCATTTAACTACTAATATAGTGACTTTCCCACACTCACTTGTGTCATACGTATACAAAGGCTGGGGAGAGAAATTAAGACGTGAAACAGGTTTTGATAAGCCATTAAAAAAGTTCATGTCTGTGGCCTGGCACAATTAGTCATGGTGACGGTCTCCGCTTTGAGTAGGAACCTGATACTCCATCAATCATGGTTGCGAGAACAGACTGCTCTGTGACAGCCTGACAAACTTCTGCAAAAATGTTTGTATCTTTACTACATGAACAACAAGCAGCTTATTCTCAAGAGCCAAAGTGTAATTAAGAAACAATGATTTCTATTTTTCTATCTTGATCACCTGAGAATGCCTTTATTTCCTGAAAATATGTATTACAATGGGTTTTTGTGAAAAATCGAGTAACAAATTTAAATTAAATGACAGCTTAATTTTCAAAGAGTGTCTTTCATTGGGAATTATATGGCTTTTAGGTTTTAGGCATCTTTTGGTGGAATATGGAGTACTTAAACCAAATTACTGAAATGTACCAGAAACACTGAAGATTGCTATAATTTATACCCACATGAAACAGAAAACATCAAACTGACAAAGATGTAGATATCTTTGTATTTCATCTACACAAAATGCCTATTGTCCTAAGACTCAAGCTTAAAGTTCATATTCCTTAACAAACTACACTTTTGAAACCAGTAGTGAGTTTCTTTGCGCTGAACTTGTGTTTAAACAAATGCTATGAATCTTCAATTATCTCATTTTTCTTTACTATAAAATATTCTACTACAAGCATTAAAACTCTATGATCATCACACTTACCTGTATGGCTTGTCAGAATTATGGATTCGTCTGTGGTTTCTGACACCAACGTATGTTGTACTTGTATAATCGCACACATCACATCTATACTGTTTCTGGACTGAAGACTTATTCCCTAGACAAGTGATTGGAGACCTTTAGTGACATCCTTTGATTAAATACAAATGACATAATTTCCACTGTAAATGAATATTTATAGCACACAGTATTAGTATTTCAATCAAGGCTTTCTCATTTAATAAAGTTAACAATTTTGAACATGGCTTTCCATATGAACTGAACATCATCTGAACTGTAAACATAGATACATTGAGTTGGTTTCTGCATAACCTTGTACAAAATGCTAAAATATAATAAACTTGATGCCAGCTGCCCTACTGTGTAGCAGCTGAATAAACCAGAGATATACTGTCAATCTCAAAGGTGTTAGTCTAATTGATATTAGATTCACTGTCTTAAGGAAACTCTGATTTGTCAACAAGCTGTGATTTAATACTGTAATATAATATTATACAGTCTGGCTACAAAGCATACAGAATAAATTCAATATAAAAAGCCTAAAACTGTTTTACCCTGTGGGTTGCCTTTGTTTACAACTGAAAAGTCAGCTGTCAATGCAACAACAGAAGAAAAAACACCAAGAAATTATTCCGTGCTGAATGATGTCGTATGATCATACCTAGCCAACTGCCAGGGACAAGGACAAGTGTTATCACTAATGCGAATGTGCAGCTCTCTGAAGTCCAGAATACAGGGATCCAATGGAAAAGAGGCCACGTTACCACACTCACTCTGCAGCGCCAGGGCTGGGCAATTTAAATCAGGGTAAGCCCGAGACAATACAAACTGGATGACTTGATCATGTAAAACTGTTCCTGAAGATATTCAACACTTTCTTTACTCTTCTGTAAGCACAAAGTCCGCAGGCCATTCACAGCCTGACTGCTTTATACTCAGAAACAAAGCAAGCATGGAAAGCTGGAGAATAAGGCAGAGCAGGAAGGAAGCTTAGGTAGACTGCTAGCACACAGCACATAATCATAAAATTGGTGGCACAAAAGAAACCCACGCTGAAATTGTAACAAAGAAAATCCTTAAGTTAAATTTAAGCTTTCTAAAACTGAAATTTTCTTTTGCCCAGAACTACTTTTGCCAGGCAGAACAAAATGTCCTAATTTCCTGGTGTAAGTCTGCAACATTAATGTATACACTAATCATAATTATAATGTAAGTATTACTCTTAATTGGTAGGTTAAAAACTTGGACTTGATTATAAGTGGCAGTGTTCCAAATACAGTTTTTAGAAAAAAACCTAAAAAAATGAAGTGTGAAATATTGGATAATGGTTTTGTGTGAGAAATATTACAGATCAATGACAACTAATAAAAATGACAGATGGAAAAACTTAATATAGCACAGAATGAGAGCCCGTGCTACTTCAAGCAACTGTTTCCAACAGAAAGAATATTAGATTTAAAGTTTAAAACTCTGGGCTTCGTCCTTGCTCTTCTCCTTAGTAGCAGGGTGATCACAGGCAAAGCATTTTATTTTGCCTCATGAGGACTCAGTTTTCTCGTCTACAAAATGGAAATTCTAGAACCTCCCAGTATGGTTTATTTAGGAAGCCCAGGAGAACTCTCTGTTCTTCCTTCACCGCGGTCTGCATGTCATCTGCATGTTGTGTCAGGTGTCTGACCCATCCTGAGCTGTAGACTCCCGGAGGGCAGGGATCTGTGTGTTTTGTTTACACTGAATCTCTAGGGCTTTGCGAATTGTATGTTTGCAATAAAGAACAACTTAATTAAATTTCAGGAAGGAACACCCTATGAAAGTGCTTCACTAATGGCTCTAGTTGAGCACCTGTGATGTTGGCTGACAACCCCTTCAGTTCGGTTCTGTCTTCCTCTCTGACTGGGCTCCTTACAGGCAGTGATGCCTTCACTATACTCCTAGCCAGCTAGATCAGGATGGGCACCCCATGCCTTTTGGTAGAACAAATGTTTGAAATACCATTACACTGGGTCTGAGTCAAAACATGTCCCAAGTTACCTGTGCCATCATAATGGGCAGAGGCTGGGGACCACTAAGACATACATCCTCTAACTTGTTCATTAACTTTACTAAATGGCTAAAGAAGTTTTAGTGAAACATGAATTACCCTGACTTTTTTGTGAGCTAAGCACTTGTTTTTTGGCCCGACAACCAGATTTCAAAAGATCTAATACTAATTAATAAAGTATCAGCGTAAGTGTAAGTATGCAGGAGGTTAACAGTCACCTGAACTGTTAAACTACTATGATGCAAAAAGCAAATGGAACAAAGTGAGGGAAAAACAGACATGGCAAGCAATTTAAAATCCATACATTTAACCCCAAGAAACAGAGGAGAATGCACAAAGAAAAGATGCTGTAAAATGGAATATGGTGGACAGATGCTGTCGCTGTAAAGCTCAAACTGGTTAATTTTGAGCTGACATTTTAATCTTTTTTTTATTAAAATTGTGAGTTCTAATTTGTTAACCCATTTGGACAGTTTTATAAATTACTACTTTTGAAGACGGTGCTAGAAAAGACATATTCCACCACTGGTATTAACCGCAGGTGGTGCCACTGAGTAGTATTTACTTTATTCCTTCATTAGGGATTTATGGTCCGATGACATCAAATGCTTTAATGTCTCCTTTAAAGGGGATATGGAAACATAATGAATTAAAATAAAAGGAGGCATTTAGGGCTATTTTGTAAAAAGGAAACAAAACTGCTTTAGCTCAGCCATCTATTGCAGAAACAGATGCTATGTCATAAACTCCTTTTGTTTTGGATAGTTTTACAGGGATGACATCTGTTTGACAAGGGAATTTTGGTGCTACAGTGGTGTCAAAATCAGTTCTTTCAGAAACATTCTTGAATCAGTTATGCTTTCTGGGGTATAATTTAATGAAACATTACGGTAAAACATTTTACTCTGCAGTTGTTTCTAACTTTAATTCTTAGGAAATCTAAAAAGGAAAGTCACCCCAATATGTTTTATTTCCCATAAACACTACATACCGCACTTGAGACATTTAAAGTATATCAATTTAAGAGAGCTGATGCAAGGAAGCACAGTTTATTACGCTTTATCCCTAATTCTCCGGATGTGGCATCCGCCTTTTCATGGAACTCTAATTAACTCTTTTGATTCTAATATTCCTATTAGCAGAAACTCAGCCGACTGGTACCTAACTAGCACATAAAAAGATTTTGCGTTTTTTTAAAATAATGCAGATGAAATCTGGCAGTCATACTTGGATAAGAATAAGATCACAGCAGGAAGCCTCACTTGAAGTTTGAGGTGGGGGCCTGCCATCTGCAAAAGCTGCTATGTTCTCAGTGGGTCAACTGGTGCTGAGAGGGAGGGCTTGCTTTCTGTGCTGCAGCTTCCCCGGCTTGCTGGTTTGTAACCCAAGGGTTTATGTTGGACTTGGCTCTTACAGGATAGCATGAATTTCAGCCTATTATCTATCTCTGCCCTTGAAGCTCAGTCCTTACTAATACATTATTTCATTTAGTATCACAGGACATCCTCAGGAACACAGGTAAGATTCACTCCACAGTATGAAAAGAGAATATATGCAGCTTGAGTCCTGAAATTAACCCACATGACAACTAAGGGCTTTTTAAGAAGGCTCCATATGATAGTCATGCAACCTGTACAAGAAAAAAAGCACAGATACCTTCTTGAACACATTTCCCATCAGCTGTATCAACGGCAATTCTCGACTCATTAGAAGTTGTTACTGACAAGGTATCTGGAAGACTGTGTTGCTCTCTCTCATGGTTCCTTAGTTGACTCTAAAAAATTGACAAATATTCACATGTAACTTTCAATAAACATACTTGCGTTGTTAAAGAGAGATGGTAGATGCAGTTAATTGCTTTCACAGCCCAGTACCTAGAACACATTACCAATATTTTAAAATCAGGTGTGCTAAAAGATTATCTGACTTATTTGACAGTTTATGGGAAGAAATACACTAGAGAAATCACAATCTCATCAAAAAGGCAGTTCTTTTCGCATTCCCCAAAAGGAATCTCCTGCTACCTTCCAGAGGTGTTTACACAGGGCATGTGCATGCTTACTGAACCGCTGACAGGCCCAGAGGAGGGAAGAGCAGAGTGTTCAGAATAACCCAATTGCTTTCACAAAAAGAGATCCAAACACCAACTGCTGGACTTCTGTTATTTTTTGCCTTTCAATACCAACTAAATGTGTAGAGGACCTAATTGAAACTGTTCCTCCACAGTATCTTCTTCCTCCACCCCCATCCCCACCAATCAAGAATGCAGGAGCCAAAGAAAGTTCTGGAACTTGCTTTTGCTGCCCATTTGGATGCGTTGCTTGTCTAGTAGCCTGGGGCCACTACAGAATTTCATGAGGGCAATCCAAGTAGGCAGTGAATCTCAAGACTCAAAAGCTTTTTTATTCCCAATTACCTTTTTACTACCAGCTAGACCCCAACTCTGAGAAATCTGAGAGAAAGTCTATATCCCAGTTACTCTTTTAGGACACTTTTCCCCCTTCCACCAAATACTGGAGAAGAAAAGTTCTAAACTAATGATTCAACGAATCTAGTTTCTTTTACAAAAACAGTATCTCATGTTGGTTGTTTGATTTAAGGTAGCATAAAAGACGAAAACCAGTCAAAATAATCCTTGAGAGTCCCTTAAACTGCCCATGAAACAACACATGTGGCTCTATTTCTACTTTACTTTCATTAAGTAAACATTAAGTACTTATTTTTCCTCCTGCAACAATATAGATCACTATTGGCTGGTTGTTTACCTGAAAGTAAATGATCTACATTTTGGGGACAATAAATAGTTGTGTGTTTTTTTTTTTTAATAAAAAAATAGTTGTGTGTGTGTTTTTTTTTTTTTGCACCGATGATGTAGGATAACATTTGTGTAAATCAAATATGTGTATATCCCTCCACTGTACCTACGTTCCCTTGTAATTGCCCTGCAATTTAAAATCAACACACTTAAAAAAATATATCCACACTAAAGCAATAAACACAGAAACTGTTGAGGGGGCAGTTGGCAGGGAAAACAATCCTATGGCAGAAATTCTGATGACCTAGATTTCAGTCCCAATTTTAATACTAATTAGTTGCGATGTCCCTGGGCAAATTATCAAACTTTCCTGGGTCTCAGTTTCCTTATCTATAAAATGCAGTGGTGGGGTTCTCTCTACCAAGTGCCCTCCTTGCTCTAAAAGTTCTACAGCTCTCTGAATGATTTCATGAACCAGCGCTTACCTTATAATGAAAAGATTCTTCACATCGCTTGCATTGGTATATTCTTGTTTTACAGTGGTTGATCATGTGGTTCTCCAGATCTTTGCTGTTGTCAGCTATGTGCTCACAGATGGGACACTGATACGGCTGTCGCTGTCGATGGACTCGCAGGTGCTGCTTGATGTAACCTTTGTTACCACTGGCGTAGTGACAGAGGCGGCAGCGGTAGGGCCGATCAGCATTTGGGATGTATTCTACTACATTGCTTCCCGACAAAGTGGCATCGCTGTTAGGTTGGCACTGGGCATTGTCCTGCAACTCTTTCAAAATGTCATCATCTGAAGCATTTTGGTCTGTCCTCTCCCTCAACTTCTCGATTACAGTCAGTAAAGACATGCTGATGCCTGTCTTCACCTGCCCGTCTGACAACTCCTGCCTACCCTCGGGGAGCGCTACCAATGGAGAGTTGCTTTGGTTAAAAGTGGTTAATCCATCTGCAGAGTTTTTAAGTGGTGACATCATTTTAGAATATGCTGCCAATGTACTATCCACTTGCCTTTGTCCCGTATCCGGATCTAGAAGGTTTATATTCCCATAGTGCCCGAGGTTGGCCCTCGTCAGCTCTGCAGCTCTTATAGGCATCGTGACAAGGGCTTCTGCAGCTAACGAGTGTAGTCTGAGAGACTCCGAATTTGTTCTTCTTCGGCCTGGAGGGGCATTCTCGTCTGCAGCCAGTCCTTTGTTTATTAACTCACTGTCTTTCTTCTCCGGACTGCTCCAGCCTATGATCAGCCCCCCGATATCAACGGTACACTTATCAGCATGATAAACTTCATCTCGTCCTTCACACCCAATCTGGGATTCTGTTGGGCTCAGGTCTTTTCCCTCTTCGATTTCAGTATTCATGAGGAAATGTTTCTGTGAAAGAGTTTCTTCAGCACTTGGCAGACGCTCCACTATCACATTAACGTGACCTTTTTTATTTGGGCTACTACTAATGATCTTCTGTGCAGATGAGAGTAGACTATCAGCAATCAGATTCTCCTCTACATCAGAGATCACCTCCAACATTTCTTCCTCGTTAGGGTCAAGAGTAACTGACTGACCTAGATGAACTCTGCCTTCCGCACTCTGTTCTAAAGGAGATGAAGAGGATAAGGTTTCTGAGCTGCAAATCTGCACCTGTACTGAAGGCCCGTTGTGGATGCTCAGTTCATTGTCTCCAATAGCAATGACTACTGCATCCAGCCCACCGGGCTCAGCAACCACTGAAGAGTCCAGCAAGCCTAGGGGCTCATTTTCATTTTCGAAGATTGGATAGGAGCAATCAACCTCCCCGGCATGCTTCCAAGCATGTGTTTTCAACATTCTCTGCTGGCCACAGGTATAACTACAAAACAAGCATCGATACATGCCATACTGTTCGTATGCATACCACTTCCTCTTACCCATTTCTGCCACGGATGCATTTTGGGCAGTCTGAGTTTTCGGACTGTCTGCAGTCACTGCGATGTCAGAAGTGGTTTCATTCTTTCTTTCTGTCGGTCTCTGACATAAAGCGTTGGAGGGGCTTACACACTGCTGGGCTTTGGATTGAGCATGACTGTTGGCATCGTTTTCGTGGTCATTTACCACATGAGCTTCAAGTTCCTCTTGGCTTTTAGATGTAAGATGGCACTCTGAGCACATTAGTATCACTTCATTCTGCTGACCGTGCTGTTTGATATGATCTTTTAACACAGAGAATGATGATGACAGAAACTTGCAAAGGCTACATTGGTAAGACATAGCCTTCCCATCGTTCTGGGTAAGAGAGCCAGGGGTAAAATGTATCTGTGACATCTCAGCCCTCCTAATCTCGGCAGCAGGTGACTGGGTTACTTTAGCTGGAATCTCGCAAAGTTCTTGGGCTTCAAGAGAGTGTGTTGTGGCACTTGAACGTGAACGTTTTTTCCCAATTAAGAGACATTTTTGTGACTTTTCATGTTCTACTATCTTGCTTAACTTCTGGATAACGTGGATCAATGGATCTGTCTTAACTTTTCTTTGTTCATCAATTTCCAATGATGAACTGATGACAGTTTCAGCAGTCAATATAGCTTCCTGCTCTCCAATATCTGGCACCAACATGGCAACACTGCTGCTTTCTTCCATATCTAGAAAGGATAATATACAACGGAAAATAATCACCTGGTTATGGGTTTTCCAAGTATGTAATTACAGGAAATTGAAACAAATCTTCAGAGTTTAAGCTAATCTATTTATTTTCTAACCTGGAAGCTCCATATCAGTATATCTGGCTATCCCCAATACTTAAATTGTTCAGCGCTTCTCTTTGGAATGCCATTCCCTATCAAGACTGATGATGATCTTTCCATCCATTTCTTTCCTTTGAAATGACTTTAACAATTTGCATCTCCTTTTTCTTCGCTTTTTTTCCCCTAGACATCTAGCTGGGCTCAATCAGTACTCTCTCTCTTTTGAGCAATGCCAAAAAACAGGACTCCTATTCCTTGACTGAAGAAACACAGGCATTCCCAGGGCATGTGGAACCACCTCAAGTTACTACAAAATACCACTCTGCAAAGCCAGTATGTGTTCGACACAATTCTTGGCAGACAACTTCTCATCCCAAATATAATAGTAGTTTTATTATTAAAATTATAAATTTTTCGCCCCAAATCTTTGGAATTCTGAAAATATAGCCGTGAACCTCTTATAAACGGTAGAGTGAATTTTGAGAAGTACTATGCAAACGAAACTACATAAGAGCAATGATGTAGTTCCTTCTTTTATACTTCCTTCAATTTATCTTCCTGAAGAAAAACCACAAACTATGCTGTGGTTTTTTCCTAGAGGCCCTATTAGTGGTCAACTACTACTCATATGCGTATGTTTTTCTCTTTTCCGTTTTTCCTGAAAGGGAAAGCGGCACCAGAGAAAGAAAACAACTGATATCCTAGTTGTGCTTCAGGTCTAAATATCTGAAGTCCTCAAAAGGGGTCCTCTGTAAGTTCTAGCAATGAGTTACAGCCAAGGAAGTTACAACACAAAAAATACTCACAATATCTTTCCGCCTAAATCCTGAATCCTCTATTTCCTGGCAGTACTTTCATTTCAAACATTTCCTTTGGCTCAAAGTGAGATTAATTTGTTGACTTGGATCACATTTTTCAGTTTAGGCTTTTTTCCAGCAACAAGTTTTGTTTTTCCACATTTTAGGTGCATTCTGGAGTCTTACTCACAACATTCAATAAATGCCAGCAAAATTTTTAGTGGCACCAGCTATAGACCAAAGACCACACAATTCTTAAACTTTAGTCATGGGCTCTGAATTCTTATTTTAGGAGGTGAATAATGGCTTCTCTCCCCGCAGGTGGCTGAATCAACATGGAAGGGCCCTTCAATCCCCACCAAGACCAAACCTAACTCCTGCTAGACCCTACCAGCGCTCTGACCAGCTGCAGGGCCAGTCCTCCATATCTACTCTTGGCAACAGTATGGCTTTTCCTCTCTGATTTTTCTGCTCTTTCTGGCACATAAACTTTCTATATCTAGGTCCACATCAGGCAAAAATGCAAACATTTTACTCTCGGCTTCTTTAGTACTCTTTCTTCCCTCCTTCCCAATACTCTGTCCAATGTGATCAGCTTTCTTTTCTTTTCCATGTCCAAACTGCACTCCTAGCAGGGAATACACTTCCACAGCCATTACAACAGTGACTGCTACCCCCCCCCCCCCCGCCCCAGTTCCCACCAACCACTGGCCCTTTAGCCACCCTCTCCCTTACACAACCTGAGGGAAGTCTCTCTCAAAAGATTATGTAGTTCTTTTCTTTCTCAAACAGGAAGAACAGTATTTTTCAATCTCTACACTCAATCTTAATCATTAAAGAAGAGACTGGCGTGGAAACAATGTGTTTCCTCAGGAAAATCCTGTGTGACTTCCTAAGTCATGTCATTGCCGGAGAGTTTCACATTTTTAGGTCAAAGGGCACTATGGGTCTTGCCTTGATGACTGATTTGCCTTTAGGGTCACTTACTTAAGGTTTTATTTCTTTCAGTTCGATTGATAAATGCAAATTAGTTAAGTAATTGTTAATAAGAGGACTGCTTGAACATTTAATTTCTCACACAAGCTCTGGTGGTCTATGTAGATCTACGGTCTCCTTCTCCATGAAATGTGACATCAATGTAGGCTGATTGATAGTCTGCAGGTTAATGTGAGTATCTGCTCAACAGACTTTGCACACCCACAGGGTAACAAAGGTGATTCACATTATCCCTGTTCTACTTAACGATAGAATAGGAAAGAGAGCGGTGCAAATTGCTCCCTGTGGATATTTCACTGTGCATCCTGAAAAAAAGTGAAGAGGAGGAGGAGTTCATCTTATCTCAGGAAAAAGACTAATACAAAAGAAACTGACAAAACATTCAGATTTTAAAAGCTGTGTCTGCTCAGGCATTAAGAGCTAATGGAAATTTGCAGCAGATGCTCCAATTTTCCCTGAACATTTATGTAAGTATCTCATTTTAGAGGCTGCATACATTTGGGGATAAGTACAGAAATGGCAGCTATAAAACAGATATGACAACATAAAATACCTCAAGAAACACCTGAAAAACCAGTTTGGGCCCACATGGCACAATCGAGGTACAAGTTAAGTCCCATTAAAACAAAAGTCTCAGTTAAGAAAAGGTTAGATAAACAGTTCATAATAAAGTATACACAACGAGGGAGTTAAGCTTAAGGCCAGCCCTTGAAAATTTTCACAAAAATTTCAAAATATTTTACACAAAAGTATGTGCATACGTTAAGTGAAGTAAAATTTATTTGGGGGGGGGGGAAGAGATGAAAATGAGTATGACCACAATTTCAATGGCTCAATAATGATGACAACATGGATTATGAACATCTGCATACTATCCATGGCCTTCAAAAGATCAACGTAAATGCAACTTTAAAAAATAATTAGGGTCAGGGACGCCTGGGTGGCTGAGAGGTTGAGCGCCTGCCTTCTGCCCAGGGCGTGATCCTGGAGTCCTGGGATTGAGTCCCGTATCAGGCTCCCTGTGTGGAGCCTGCTTCTCCCTCTGCCTGGGTCTCTGCCTCTCTCTGTGTCTCTCATGAATCAATAAATAAAATCTCAAAAAAACAAAAAACAAAAAACTAGGGTTGGGGGTGGTTGGAGGGGGTGGGGATAGAGTAGGAATGGCAAATTCTGTTAATGAAGTTGAACGATGAGTATCTAGGAGTACCTTGTTTCTACTGTGTACATGTTTAAAATGTTTCATAATAAAAAATATTGTAAAAATTGTTATGTGCAAGGCACTAAGCAAAACATAGTATGGAAAAAAATTAAAATCACAGTACTCATGGTTTAAAACGGAGTTGGCTGGATAGGTCAAACATATTTATAAGTTAAAAAGAATTAACAGCTTTTAAGTAATGCAACGGTACACAAGGTAAAATAGTCAGAAGGCAACGCTCAATGACCAAATCCTAATAGAAAATGAAGACCCAGTTTGTGTCTAGGAAGGTAAGACAAGGCTTTCCAAAGAGGTAAGATGTACACTGTATTCCAAAAGCAGCTGTGCCAGATGTCAACATTTGCCCCTCTGGGCTCATTGTCTCCTTTTCTCTACTCTGCACTCTGCCCCAGGAGGTATTACGTCATTAGACTCCCTTGCCCTCTGGTTTCTGGTGGCGTTATTTCAACTGGGAGCCACGAAAGGAGACCAGAGGGAGGTAACAGAGTGAGATCAGGATACTCATTTCCCTGGTTCCCTCCCTCTAGGTCACTGGAATGGTAATGTTCCTCAGTGGAAGGCCATTCTCTTCAGGCAGAGGGCTTTACAAGACTCCTGGTTCTGGTACCTCTTCCTTGTCCTGATGCTGCTAGCTGCAGATGACTGCATTATCCCTGTGGTTTGCCTATACAAGTCCTACACCTTTATTATGAGTAACGGTAAATACAACCTCCTTGAGTGCCTCAGTTGCTCTTCTGGAATTCTGTTAACAGCAAAGGTAACACTGACAAGGAAAACAGCCACATTATTGTATTTTCATAAACAAGAATAAACCTGCTATCTAGTGGTGATAGAGCAATATGGCTGAACAGGAAAGTTTACAGCAACAGGAAAGACTAGAGGCATCACCAAAGTAGGAAGCTTCTTGTTTGGAACCTTTAGACAAAGCATTAGACAAAAATAAATCACATCGCTATAAATAAACAAATATAAGTTGTATCCCAAACCATAGAAGTTCCATAAATCTTTCTCACTGAGTCTCAAATCCTTCCCAGACAACAGGACAGGTTTCTCCCGCTATCCAAAAGTAGAACCTTCCTATGAAATCTTTCAGAAGCCAAAGCAATCTAAAGTGAAGGAGGAATTGCCGTTAATTTATATGGAAAAAGTTTTGAGTGTTCCTCAAACCAAAAAATAACCTAAGAGGCTTTTCTGATACCTTAGGACACATCTTGCTAACAAATGCACAAAATAAATCAAGATAAAGCACAGATGCTCACAGACACAGTTCAAAACTCTGGCGCCTTGATGCTGAGATGCTGAGCGTAGTTCCAGGGGAAGGAAAGGAGCTTGGCGGGGCCACTCTTGTTGCTTGGGGTATGTGCTGGCTCTATTAATGGCTCACTGCAAAACAAACATTGAAAACTATTTTCGCTTTTCATCTTTTTTTTTGTAAAAGTGAAATCTTCGGATTTCTTTCAGTTAGAGAAAATAGGTACTTTTGTAGGTCTCATAAAAGCAAAGTGGCAGAAAGCAAACTGGAAAAGTGGGGGAGACCTGTATTCCACAGGCAAAAGCTTATAATTAATGTCTTTTCCAAGAAAACCAAAGTATTTCAGTTGTCTTTCTTTCCTTATAATTTACTACTTGGTTTCTTTGTACATCTAATTAATTCCTTTCAGATGCTGAGTATGGTTATCGTAAGTAAAATCAAGTTGAACAATTCCTGTGGTGGTCTGGAAATAGGCTGTAATTTTCTGTGTATGTGTAAAGGCAGTTTGGTATGTTATAAACAATACTTTCTTTCGGACTAAGAATCTGTTCTCTCCCAACTAGACCAAAGATTGTGTGAAATAATGGCCAATTTCCCATTCTCCTAGATTATCGTAATTCTAAAATACAGAACATTTGTTTTGCTCCAGCTAAAAGGCAGAAGTTCCTCTTTTAGAGTACCCTCAGTTAGCGGTGTGCCCTTAGGCAGGTCACTGTTTCTGTAGGTTTTATTCAGATTCCTCAGATGTAAAACAAGAGACTGGTACTAAATGAACTTTCATGTACCTGAATTATAAACTGTCTATAAAAAAAATTACCTTGAGACTGCTTACATATTATTTATAGATTTATCTTACTAGTGTCAACTATAATTTATTTGAATTAAGATCTCCTTAGCTTAATGGGATTAATTGCCATGAAGAAAAAAACCAGTATAAATATCATGAGTACATGAATTTCATAACCTAAAATTTCTTAGCTGGCATGAAGCCCGAGAGAAGATTCTAATTTGGCAGCTACCGTGAAGACATAAGGCCTAACTAACATGAACCAATATTAAGATTTAACATTTATTGAGCACCTACAATGTGCCAAGCACAGTGCTGGAGACTATAGAAATAAGAAAGAAGAAATCCTTGCCCTTGAAGCGCTCACCACCCAGGGAGCAGTGTCTATGTAGGCTTTGTGTCTTATTCATGTTATTTCTGGTAATAGCCTCTTTTTTGCAGGTAGGGAATCTGAGGCTCACAGATGTAAAGTAATAACTGGTTTAAGAATTGGAATCCACGCCTGATTCTAATTCCCCCTTCTTAATACATCAATTTCCCTCTAACATCTGAGGGGGAACAAATGCGTATAAAGAATCTGTACTAAAAAGAACAACAGTCCCTTACAGCTAGGCCGTATCAAGCATGTTAGCGTGTTTGATCTTCATAACTGTTAGCACAGGCCAGGTGGGTGTTACACAATTTTACAAATAAGGAAAACACTCAGTGTGGTTTAAGGAACTTACCTAAGGTTACATGGCTGTTAAGTGGCAGAGCCAATGTCTTTCAAATCAATTCCTGAAATTAACACAGTCCTTTGGATCAATCTTCAGAATTCAGCTGTGGCCAAGAATGAAAGTATATAATATCAAATATTTCTCTTTCTTGGTGAAACAAAATAATGATTTCTTTTGGCAGCGAAAATTTCCCCAATATTCTATGCAAAGTGAAACTCGGAGGAATGTGTATCACCCAATCCAACCATGTGATGCAAATTTACATAATTTCTCTCACAAGTAGACTTTATGATTTTGCACGAGTCAGAAAAACAAAACAAAACAAAAAACCCCAAACCTGCTCTGGAAACTTCTCCCGATAATTGTGCATTTTGTTTTAGTTCAGGATTTTTATCTAATCGATTCTAAATGCTACTTGGTGTGACTGGTACTACTTTGTAATGGAGAGGAATACACTGTGTGTTATTTTAATCTCCACCAAAAACACGATCTAGAGGATGATTCTGCAAACTTCAGACAGTTCTGCAAAGCACAATGGGCAATGAAAAGATAGGACAGGGGATCCCTGGGTGGCTCAGCGGTTCAGCTTGCCTTAGGGTCAGGGTGTGATCCTGGAGTCCCGGGATGGAGTCCTGCATCGGGCTCCCTGCATGGAACCCTCTGCGTCTCTGTGTCTCTCATGAAATTAAAAAAAAAAAAAAAAAAAAAGATAGGACACAGTAGATGGGCCTGTATATATCCTCTGACGCGGGTTCCTGCCCTGGTCTTACATTTCATTGCTCCTGTGTGTGTCTTACACTGGCCAGGCTGAGTCTCAAAAAAAAAAAAAAAAAAAAAAAAATTCGAAGAATGCCTATATTCGTTTCACCTGGAATGCAGCTGCCTTATCGATTATGGTTAAGTAAACGGTTCATCGCCGGGGCAGAAAGCACGTCTTTGGTCCTCCCCTGAAGTCAATTTTTAAACGAAGTTAAGTGGGGTGGAGGAAGGAGGAAGGGGGCCCAGGCTTTCTCTTTTTTTAATCGATAACGCAGCCCCGTACCCGGAGTCGATCAAAGCAGATCAGAGCAACTGAAGAAAAGTGCAAGCTCAGGGAAGGAGGCGATAAATCCCCTAACTGCCTGATAGAGAGATGCAGACTGATAGGAAGTGCCAGGCCCCCGCGGCCCCCACCGGGCTGGCCTCCGGGCTGCGGCCGCCGCCGAGTCAGTGGCCCAGGCCCCCCCCCCCCCGCCCCCGGCCCCCGCGTCCCCTCCGGAGGCGCCCGCGGCGGACGCCGAGTTCACCGACCAGGACCGTAGGTAACCGGGGCGGAAGCCGGGGGAGGGGTGGGGGTGGATTTTCGGTACCAGCTTTTTTTTTACACCAAGAACTGGGCTGGGGCGACGGGGGCTCGAGGAAAGTCATCAGAGAAAGGAGTGGGCACACCGTCGTGAGCTTTTTTTTTTTTCTTTTTTTTGTTTTTCCTCCACCCCGGCGGGCCTACGGCGGATCACACCTGCAGAGCACCTGCAGCGGGGGGAGGGAAGCGGCCGACAGCTGGCAGGCCCGCCCGGGGACACTCCCGGAGGGCGCCCCCTCCCCGCCCCTCCCCCCGGGTCCCCGCAGGCCTCGCCGGGGGCGGCGCGGAGCCCTGGAAGAGCACGCGGAACTAGCGGCAGGTGCCGAGGGCACCGGGCGGGGTCGGCCGGCCGCAGGGGAAGCGGGCGCCGCCGGAGAGGCCCGCGGGGGGGGGGGGGGGGAGGGCGCACATGGCCGGCGGCGGCGCTACCTGCGGGCGGAGGGGCGGCCCCGGGGCGCGGTACCTGAGGTCGGGCGGCGCCTGCTGCTTCCGCGAGCCTCCTCTGGCCGGCCGGCAGCCCGGCCGTGCCCTCGCCCTCGTCCTCGCCCGCCTCGCTCCCGGCTCTTTTCCCTCTTTTCCCCCCCGCTTTTCCCCCTCCTCATCCGGAGCTCCAAGATGGCGGCGCTGGGGACGGATCACGTGAGCCGCGGGCAGGTCAGGTGACCCGAGTGGCGGGCGAGGGGGCGGGGCGACGCTAGGCTCCGCCCACGGGCATCCTGGGGCGCGCGGGCGGGGCGGGGCGGGGCCAGGGGCGGGGGGGCCCGGCGGGCTGGGGGCTCGCAAGGCGTCGGCCCTGTGCGGCGGGGGGTCACCTGGGCCTGCAGGTCTGTGTCTCCCCGCGCGGCCCCATCCCCCATCCCCCCATCCCCTCCCAGGTCGGCTTTCCACCCTGAGCACCGGCGCTGTCTTCAAGCTCAACGCAAGCTCAATGCCTGTGGATTTGTTCCCGCGCTTGTTGGGCTCTGGTTGTGTGTTTTTTGTTTTTTTTGTTTTTTTGTTTTTTTTTTTGTGGTCTTGGTGCAAATGTAGAGGCCCCAGCTAGGCTTGTGGCCGGACTTGGGGGGTGACTGGTGCAGGGCAGGGCTTGCCCTGGGTCATCTGTTGGCTTGCAAGAGAGATTTTCAGAGAAAGGACTGCTCCTGGGGGTTAGGGCCTGGCTCGGCCTCTGGACACAGTGACACCACCTCCGGCCTTCCCAGGGCACCATGGTGGTCATCACTTGGCTCTGTTTTCATCCATGATGCATGCACCAGGGTTGTGAGCAGAGCAAAACGCAAAGGGAGTGAGGCGTTTCCTCCAACCTTGCAGAGGATGCTGGACTGTTGGGGTGCATTGGGAGCTGCACAGCAGGGTGTTTGGGTCTGGACTCGGTAGGTGGGCCAGGAGCAGTAGGAAGGGAGCAAACCTGAGATTCCCGCCATGGTCATGGTTGGACTGGCCCTTGGACAGGTTTACAGGTCTTTGCAGTAGGCTGGACTCTCAATTTTCAAGTACCTAGCATCACTTAGGCACTGTTGGGGCAGGTCAGGAACTCTCCTTACTGTACCTCGGGATACAAATTCACCTGAATTGGGGGGGTTGGGAAATCAGGGAAGTTAGATTTCTGTTAATCTACAGAATTAGACTCCTTTGCCATTTGGGCCAAACAGCTAAGAAGAAGGAAAAATAAAGCATTGAGTGAGCAATTTTTTTTTTTCAATGAAAGGGATTGAGTGGAAGACTACCACCAAAAGGTAGAACGAAAAAAAAAATAAGGAAAACCAGCAAAACATGAAAAGGAGAAAACAAAAGCAAACAATTAATGTGCAAATTTTCTTCCTTTCCTGAGCTATACAAACAGTCTTAGTTTATAAATCTCTGAAGAGAAAATTTTCTTTGGTGATAACCATAACGTCCGGGAACCCAAAAGTGGACGGAAGTCAGAGAATTATTTGGTCAGGGAAGAGGGCAAAAATAAAGCAGAGAAGTTGTGATCGAGGGTAAAATAAGGGGCTTCCCAACAAGAGATAGAAGAGAAGTTTATCTGTCTGAAGTTTCTGTGATAGTCTTTTCTGGAAGACACCAGTTATTTTCCATTGCCCTTCTTGCAGGGCAAGAACTTCCTGGCCCTCTTTCTGGTTCAGAAGTGTGGCCTGTGACTGGTGTTGGCTCATGAATCGTGTGTGGTGGGGGTGTCACCTGTATCCCGGAGCATTTAATTGCCAGCGCGGTTGCCTCTAGAGAACCGTTTTCCCACTGACTTGATGACCCGCAATGTTCAAAACGGTGGCCACGCTGGCAGCCTACATCTTGGCGTAGCAGCGACCGAGCTGCCCACAGTGGATAAGTAGCGTGAGGAAGTCAGTGATGCTTGGAGCTGTTTGTTACTACAGCGTGGCATAGCCACTGCGGACTGACATTCTTCCTCCCTACCCTGCAGTAACTGGAGGAGGCAGAGCCAGTAGAAAGAAACCAGGCAGGTAGTGATGTCAACGAATCAGGACCTTTATTCTGTAAGACACAGAACCCAGTAGGAAAACCCTGGCAACTTCAAAAAGCTGGTGGAGTAACCCCAGTAGTTTTCTTTCCTGTGCGAGAGCTCTCCAGAAAATTACAGTCAACATTTTTGAGTCCGAGGAATGCAAAGACATTCAGATGTAGTGAATGTCTTTGAACCATTGAACTTGGGGTCATCCCACCCAACTCTTCTGAGCGCCTTCCCCTTGCCACAGAGTGTTATTTATCATGATTTAATTAACTGATCATAGTAAGATTTAGTGTTACAGATAGGAAACTTGCTTACTCAGTTCTCTCACACCTACTCTCTGGAATCTGATTCTGTCTCCAGATGAGAGATGACCCGGATAACTGGATCCCTATCTCCACATATCTCATTATTCCAGTTTGTGATCATTAATTAGTGGATGAGGTGAAAGGTTTTGCTTCTACAAGTATCATGGGCCTGTATCTTCTAAAGTGACCAAGGAGTCTGATAATATGTAGCGTGTGCTTGACAACCTAAACCAGAGCACGGTTTAAATTTTGCGAATGCTAAGGGCACCTGCAGGTGAATAAGTTGCCAAGGTGATGACTGGCTGTAAACTGAATGAGACACCAAACCAGTCGAAACTTGAGGAGACCAACTTGTTCCCAGCCACGATACTTATAAAGGACACCTTGTCTTTGGTGTAATAAGATTAGATTAGATTTCTTTTGACAGGATTAATCGTGTAAGTCTTTGGCACAGCACAGAAAATTGGAGGAGACGTGTTAGCCTGTATTTCTTTTAGTTGTAATTTTTATCTTGACCTTTAAAAAAATATCCCTTGCATATACTGCCTCAAAAAAGGGAAAGATTGTGCAGGGGTGACGGGAGGCGGGGGGGGGGGGGCGGGGGCCTGAAAGGAGAAAACAACAGAGTTGTGGTGTGAACTGAGAAGATAAACACAAACATTACCCCGACTTTCTGTTTAGGTCCAGTGGGATTGTGAGCAGGTGGGCTCCATTTTTCTGATGTTTTCATCCTGCCTGTAAAAGAAGAAGTTCAATTTATCTTTTTTTTTTTTTTTTTTTGAGCTTCAGATGTCTGGTATATGGAAGTACAGAGTTTAATTATAGGAGTCCTCCGGATTCAAAATGGGACTTCATCATTAAGAATAATGGCAAGGCTTGATTTTATTAATGAATGAAAGGATTGCTTGATGTAAGTCAGAAGGAATGTAAGATTAAAAGACATGATATATTATTATATATACAGCTGTCAGTAATAAATTAACATTAGCTCTAGGTTCCCTACACTTTGCATCCTGAATATACACCTAGAAATACTTCATAATTACAGTTCAGTTCTTGAGAATCATCATAAATTATCTATCTGTCATTCATTCTCTGCTAAAAGCCACAGACCTACATTATTTCCACAACGCATTGACATCTAAAATCTCTGGTGCGACGAGGCACACATACTAATTTATTTCTTCCCGAGGGCCCGAATAAAGCCAGAAGGATACACCGTGATGGGCGGTGGCTGGGGCGGATGGAGGAAGAGCAGAGGGCACCTGTTGTGAGAGTTAGGGTGTCGCTCTCGCTAACGTGGCTCATACTTACTTTCAGCTCAGCTGTTTGGGGTCTGAGCCACTAGCTCCTGCGGAGGAGCCCAGACTGTTCTAGCATCTAAAGCGGCCCTGTGGTCCAGGTGGTGATGGAACTCTGTATAGCCAGCCTTCCCTTAGCCCCTGGGACTGGCTCCTCCGCAGGACCTGGGAACAAGGACAGGACTCAATGGTGGTGACATCTAGTGGCTCACCTGGAAGATGCAGTCAAGCCACCGAGCACTCCAGTGGGAAGTGGGACATTGGGGCCTTGTCATGCTAACCCAGGTCCGACCCCTGGGCCCCTCAATCAGCCTATGAAGTTGGTTTCTGGCAGAGATTCCCTGCATTCATGTTGATTTATGGTTGGGCTCCAGGAAAGGCACCAGCAGGCTGGGAGTGGAGGTGGAGAGGGGCTGCTTTTGAGGATGTCGGGAGGCTCCTTCCAGTCTGGTCTGCATATGCACAGGCTGGTGCGGTGGCACAGCGTGGCTCGGTGGAGCTGCCACGGAGCAGGGAGCTCGCCTCCGCCAGACTGTCTCTGCTTCGACGCAGACTGGGTATTGGAACGCTCAAGTAATTTTGAGTCGTCTTTGTCAATAAAGGCAGTCTCTTTTCCACAAGGGGAATGAAAATGAGATTCTGAGGCCTCCGGAGGGCTGTCTCCTTTGGTCACTTTATCTGCCCAGGAGCGTCAGCTGGGTTGGGTGGCAGCTATTTGCAATGTCCCAAACCCCGTTGACAGGTAATACCACCTGCTCCTGAACCGGACAATGTGATTATAATGGGATACCGTTAAATTCTTCTCGGAGAAGCGGTTTCCTTAACGCAGTGACCTTTATTGATGAGACGGGCAGAGGAAGAAAATGAAAAGCAGGAGAAGAAGATGGAGAAGGCCACTAAGAGGAGAAAGTAACTGCTAATCAAACCAAGAGGGCCTGGCTAAGGGGTAATCCTGTGACCTAACAACGTGTCGTTTGTTATTTTGACAGCTCCTCTTGAGGTGATAGACTAGGAGAGGCCACTGGCACCATCATTAGCTGGCTGGGAGTCCCGCTTCTTGCTTCTCGAAGACACCAGCAAAGGGACACCCGTGGACAGCCAAGTAGTGGTCTACCTTCTAGGGTCTTCAGCTCCGAGCTCCTCACATATCGTGGAAAACCAAGCATAAAGAACATTCTTTAGTTTTTGACCTTCTGGGAGGCTTCTTTCATTGACAAAGAGACATGAGCGAGAGAGGAAAGGGAAGAGGCACGGGGCACCCAGAGATAGTCCATGCTGCCGTGTCCATGCCCTTTCTGGCTGCGAAGCTCTGGCAAGTCACAAGGTCGGGAGGGCCCAGCGGCCGTCTGTTGTGAGTTGGAAGTGGCACATCCAGAATCAGGCATGGGTGGGGCTTCAGGGCCCCTGTGAGGTTCCCGAGCAGGTGGCAAGACTCCCATGTCGTCTACCTCTCTCTTGCAGTGGCTCACACATCTGGGCCTCATGGAGGGGGATCCTTATGACCCTTGAGCTAAGTCTGTTTGGTGCATGGAAGGAAATGGAGCAACATGAACGGAGGTGTGAAGTGGGAGTGGACACGGGGCGTCTGTGTGGGTCTGCGTGGGGTGGGGGTTTTGCAGTGGGGGGGGCAGGGAGAGCTTTGGCTAGAAGGGCGCACCAGGGCTGGGGCTGGTCCAGGCAGAGACAGGCATCAAGCATCTGTCGACGGCCTTCCTGGGGCAGGGCCCTCTGTTCGGGGCTCTGTTTGTCTTATTTCACACGTCTTTGTGGACTTAGCTCCGTGGTCATTAATTACATATGTAGTCCCTGCCTTGCCATCTGTCTACCCTGGTGGAGAATGAGTTCCAGGAGCCCAGGGAGCTTGTTAGTCTTGTTCATGGATATTCCCCCCTGGCCTAGAATAGAGCTTGGAATATAGGTACACTCAGTAAACATTCATTGATTGAATGAACAAGTGATTTCATTCAGCAGACACGCTCCGAGGCGTGGACCGTACTTGAGAAACTCCTTGAAAGCAGCCTTTTGGATTCAGCATCAGATTGGGAACCAAGGGCTTGGGAGAAAGAAAGAAGATGGCATTAGGGACCCGAGAGCTGGCCTCAAAGAAGCCCTGAGAACCCAGGCTATATCCTGGGTTTCACCCTGAGCTTCAAAACCAATTAGTGTCCACTAGCTGTGTGTGCTAGGGCAAGTTACTTAGCCTCTCTGTGCCTCTGTTACTCCATCTGTAAAAATGGGGACGGTGACACCTATTTCACAGGGCTGTTGAAAAGCTTGAAAGGCATCATGCGCAGGGAGCCCTGATGCACCTGACCCATGGTAAATGATTAATAAACAACAGCTATTATTATCGCAAAAGTTCAGATTGGAATGATACAAAATAGAAGGGAGAGATGGAGACAAGGGACACTGAACGAAGAGCACACAGCGTTTGGGGATAATTGGGAACAGGGTGTGCAGTGGAGGGCCGGTGAGCATCTCTGTTCGCTCATTGTGCCCTCACTGGGAAGCACAGACAGCTCTTGGCTCCAGCGCCCATGACAGAGGCAAGCACAGAAGTCGGGGGACACACGGAAAAGAAGAGGCCAGAATCATCCAGCTACTCTAAAATCAGCTCATCAGTTGTAGAAGTTGATGTGAGCCCAGTTAGTCATGTCACATATGACTACGTGGGTTTTAAGCCTATTTTTCCTAAACGCGGATTTTCTTGGCAACGGCATGCGCGCTAACACCCTAAGATTTAGTTACATTTTGGTTAAGAAGTCCAGAAGACTTTGGACTTGGCTTTGAAAAATTGAAAGTGAATTGAATTTGCATTATTTAAGTGGCTTATTCAGATTAACACTGCTATCTCTTCAGATTTAAAATTTCAAAGACTCAAAGATTTGATATTTCAGCAGCAACAATGACATCTAGGGGTTGGTTTCTACAGGTTTAATCTTAGATATATAGCCTCTGCATTTTGAAAAATAAGGGTGCTAACATGTTGATTCAATCCAAAATGATGTTGATTCAATCCAAAATGTCTGGACTGTGTGAACTTGGTTGATGGCTAGGGCAATGTTGATGGATCAGAGAAAAGAAAAATCTGGAAGTGGTTGCTGCTGTCATCTGAGAAACCTACTTTCCTTCTAGAATCACAAAACCTCTCATTTTGCTTAATATACTCATTTATAGATTCGTTTCCCACCCCCCTGACCTTTTAGCCAGAAATATGCCATGTTCCACTTTTCCCTGTGGATGACAGAGTTGCCTTCACTGCATGGAGAGGGGCTGGGGCCCCAGCTTTTAGCTCCTTCCAGTTTTTTCTGTTTCCATTCTTTGATGAGCCAAAGGAGTCTTTGACAGTTCTCCTCATCTCTACCCTATGTTTTTTACCAGATTCTTTTAATATATTTTTAAAAAAGATTTATTTATTGGAGAGAGAGTGAGTGCAACTGGGAAGGGCAGAGGGGGAGGGAGAGAGAATCTCAAGCAGACCCTGTGCTCAGCACAGCGCTGGATGAGGGGCTCAATCTCATGACACTGAGGTCATGACCTGAGCTAAAACCAGGATGTTTCACCGACCGTGACACCCAGGTGCCCCATCCACCAGATTCTTTTAAATGACGGCTGGATCCTGCTCTCGACTTTCTGGCTTTGACTGTCAGGTTCAGAGGCAGCTTTTGGTCTGTTCTCAATCAACTAACAGTGTTGACTGGACACCTTCTGGGCACACTCTTGTCCGTGTGTGTGCGTCCTGCTGGGGTTCAGGTGGGAATGAGAGGGACCTACAAGGCGAGACACGTAGGTGAAACCCGTGAAAAACTATTTAGAGGACACCAAACATACATGTTAATAGGAGATAAATTATACATGAAAACATCTATGAACATACTGGAAAAATTCACAAATATTCAGATGATATTTAAAGTTCCTTTCAGCATGAAATTTCTGTGATTTTTGTGCAGATTAAAATTAGTACCCTGTTATACTGATGCATAATAATGTTGGTGTCAGCACAAGAATTACAGTTCGATGTTTTTTTTTTTTTTTTTTTTAATGTTCTAGTGAAAGTAATGCCAAGTAGAACCCATCTCCATGGGTGAGTATGAGTCGACTCTCAGCGTTGCCAAGCTGGGAGGGTCGTGTCTGGTCTTCAGAACCGTATAGAGTGGCGTGAAGGTAGTGAGACCCAACTGTACCCCTCTGGGGGTGCACGCCTCACCATTTCACTTTCTGATGGGCTGGAAAATCCTTTTTGTTTCAACCCTGCTGTTGGCCTTTCCTTTGCTCTCTTAGCCCGTCTGCCTCGTGTCCTGCCTTAGCAAGTGGAGCCAACAGAAGTGATGCGTCGCTGGGCTGTCAGCGTCACCTTCTGAACAGCCCCTGACCTTTCCCTTTCCAGTGGTGTCCCAGATCTCCAACGGCTTCTAACAGAGATCTAGACCTTTCTCCAGCCTTAGCAGATGTCCCTGGTCGCTGCCCCATCCTCAGTCCCTCACACCCGCTCATTCTCAGCTGTGCTTTTTCGTTTCCCAGCTACACCAAGCCTGGTGTCCTCCTGCCTCTTCCCAGCCCTCTCCTGGCCTCTGCAAAGAGCCGGTTTCTCAGGCAAGCCTTCGCTGACCTCCATGACCTTGTGAATGCATTTGCCCTCCCTTTGGAGCCTTGTGCCTTTTGGCTACCCTGCCGCTCTGACCTCGGCTCATTTATGGGTTATCTGCGTGGTTATTGCATTAACGTCCACCCCCGTCCATAAATGGCAAAGTCTGTGCCAGGTGCTGGTTGATGCCAATGACACAACAGACAATGAATGAATGAGTAGATAAGTGAATGAATGATGCGGATGCTGGGGTTTGTCTTGGGTGACCGAGACTCTGGTGCTGTTTCAGATTCCTCAGCCCTGGTATCAGATGGCTCCGTGATGACTTAGTGGTTCAGGCTGCTGTAACCGAAAACCCTAGACTGTACTTGTTTCTCATGCATCCGGAGGCTGGGAAGTTCTAGATAAGGTGCTGGCAGATTCAGGGTCTGCTGAGGTCCTGCTTCCTGGCTCATGGACAGTTGTCCTCACACAGTAGAAGGGGCAAGGGTGCTCTCCGGGGTCCCTTTTATAGAAAGTGCTAATTCCACTCACGAAGGCTCGGTCCTCTTGACCTAATCACCTCCCCCAGGTCCCACCTCCCGATACCACCATCTTGAGGATAGGTTTCAATATATGAATTTGGGGGTAACACGGTGTTCAGCCTGTAGCATTCTGTTTGATTGTGTGAAAGGGAGAAGTAGGTGGTAGACAACACGGGTTACGTTTCTGTGGGTTCTAGGACTTAAATTCTGATTTAAGTGAGTACTTCACATTACATTACAGGGCCTCAGTGTTGAGTATAGAAAGTTCCAGTTCTTTGAGTGGTCTCATTAATCAAAGGTCCTGCTGCACATTAACGCTGAAATGATGTAGAATAAAAGGGCCCCTGGTATGGCCAATTTTGCACTGATGGAGAAGTTCATCTGTGTTAGCTGAGCACTCTTGTGACCCAAACCCAGGCGGGGCCCCAGCGTGGGCTTCCCTTCTCAGCTCTAGGGAAGAACTGCGTTCCGCTCCCTCACGGAAAGAATTTTCTGAATCATTTGCCTCACTATCCTCAGGTTAAGTATAGTCTTGATGTTTAATCTATAAGGGAAAGATTATCAAGTGACATCTTGATTTGAAGCAGAGGTTTGTAATTTGTAGTCTAGTTTGAATGAAAAATAGGACTCAACTCAAGGAGACGGAGTATTAGTGCCCGGAGGTTTCTCTTGGGGTATTTTTTCTAATTATTATTATTATTATTATTACTGTGGTATTTATCCTAGATTTTAAAGTCAAGAGAAATAGCATTACACGGAGCACAGAATCTGGGCTGGACTGCCCGCATCTCTTTCCTGGCTCCGTCACTTAGCCGTGTGACCTCGGGCGTGTCACTTTACCTCTCTGTGCCCTAATTCCTGACCTTTAACATGCAAAGGGCAATATTCCAAACTCACAGTCCTATGGCGTGGGTTTTATGAGTGAATACCTTGGAGGGTGCTTTGAACAGTGCCCCTGCAGAAAGCACTTTTTCGGTGTTAACTATCATTCTTCCTTGAAAAGCAGTAGGAGATGTGCCTTCGCCAATTCCAATGCATGGATTGGATTTGTGATTTGCGACCTCCCTCATCCACTTGTGTAGGTTCTAAAGCACCTAAGGTGCGCATGGTGCTGAATAAGATGCTATGGGGAGCATCGCTGCTTTCCAGGACGTTATCTAGTTGAAGAGAGGAGGGCCCTCTAAGCACAACCTCGAAGCAGAAGGTACCGACTCCATTTATTCATTCAACAAATACCTCTTGAGCATCTACTGTGTGCCAGGGTCTGTGCTAGGTGCTAGGAACGTGGCGGTGGGGAGGGCGGACCAAATCTCTACTCTTGGGGACCTTAGAGTTGAATGAGGGAGATGGAACCAGATGGGTAATCAGGCATGGCCACAGCACTAGGAAGGAACGAGAGCAGTGGGAGGGTAGAAGGTACGGGGGGTGGGAGTCAGTCACTGTTTTAGAGAAATGGGATGTTCAGGGGAGGCTACCTGGAGGAACACCAGGAGGGTGAAATCCAGGAATTGGGAGACTGCAAGTGGGAAGAGCCCGGGGTGAGCTATACCCGGCTCAGGAAGGCCGAGAGGCAACCCAGAGAGTCTTGAAGACAATGGTGGGTGGGCATGGGTTGGCAGGGACGCAGGGGAGGGCTTTCTGTGCGGTCCGCCCTCACTTTTCCGAGCTGTGTTGTGGGGGCTGCAAGAGGTGCTTACAGCTCATGCCCTGGCTCCTCGCACTTGCCAGTTTCTGCAGCTGGTGCCATGTCAAGCTAAACCCCTTCTCGTCTCCCTCTCGGTTATTGGGAGGCTGAAGCAGGTGCGGTGACGCCAACCGAGAGCCCAAGAGCAAATGGGATTTTAAAGTTGTTAGGGCGTTTTGGCATCCAGTTCCCTGAGATGAACAAAGTGTCTTGTCTGGTAATTGCAATTAATGGCTCTGCTATTCAAGCATATCCGTCAATAAATCTCCTCTAATAACCGATTGGGCACAGTCGTTGCCATAGTTATGTCTCTAAATTGAGCCCAGGGTAGTTGGCCACGACACTGACCTTCCTGGGGTCAGGCCTACTTCCTGACTGTATGACTCCATATCGCAGGAATTAAAGTTACCCTCCAAATGGTTGGCTTTGAGCCAGCTGAAAGACTAGCTCAGCCCCTTGCCTTAACTGCCTGGAGATTTCCTGTAAATCTCTTAAAATGCTGAATAAAAGTCCTCGAAACCCCGTAACATCAACAGTTGTAGTAATTAACGCTGTCCAATCCACTTTTGTACCAGGCTTGGATGCAATCAGCAGGGGGACCACATGTGAGACCTGTGATCCCCGGGGTTATATGTATGACAGGCCTCACCTTGGATCCTGGCTGATGGGGTCAGTGCTTCACCATGGAATCTCTGACTTCAGTTCCTCCCTTCTAGAGAATTCCTTCCCTCACCCCCAAATTCTGTCTTCGGGAGCCTTTCGCTTCTCCCGTGGGCCCCTATTCCACAGTGACCACGCTGGCTCGTTGGGTTAAGGGCTCAGATTC
The DNA here is from genome assembly GCF_003254725.2 of Canis lupus dingo. Classification (NCBI taxonomy): domain Eukaryota; kingdom Metazoa; phylum Chordata; class Mammalia; order Carnivora; family Canidae; genus Canis; species Canis lupus. Next base: position 119,715,676 of record NC_064243.1, read on the forward strand.
CCGAGACCAGATCTGCTCCTTTTCCTCCTCAATCATGACACGCCTCGTGTCCTCAGGAGATCTTGGATTTCTAGAGTGCCATCTCGAAACCTGGTTGGGAACACCTGATGAGGTGGGGGTATTTTTAAGTGTGTCTATTTATATATTTGAGTTGATTGCAAGTAATTACGCAGAAGATAGAAGAAGAGATCTGGAAACAAAAATACTCAGCAAAATGGCCTCAATTCATATCTGTGTAAGACCCTGGGGGTGGGGGTGGGGAAGACACTGGAAACTTCTTTCCTGACTCTGAGGCTTGACTTAAGCTTTCCAAACTCTGGTTTCCATTTCTTTCCATTTTCCCTTCCTTCTCTGCCTTCGCTGTTGATCTCAGCGTGGATGCTAGAGATGTTTAGAGCCAGAGGACCTCGGGGAAGGCAAGACGGTGAGGTGGGGCCCCCACAGGTCACTCCTGGGGCGTCCCTGTCACAGGCTGCAGCAGGGTTAGCGTGTCCGCCCTCCCTCTGTGGGTCTCTGTGAGGACAAGGGAGGTGGTTTCCCTACAGCACCCCTTTTTACATGACCCCTGCCTATCATTTCGCCTCTTAACTTTTCCCAGGCAATGAGAATGATGGTGTCTTTTCAAAATGGATAAAGTCTGTAAAATTCACTGGGTCCGTGCAGGAACACTCCTAATCTGTTGAGCTGGGACATCTCGGGGTATTGCCAGAAGAGAGCTAAGCAGCCCACGTGTGGGTCCGGGTGGGAAGCGTGTGTGCTTTTCACGTGCTTGCCACTCCGTGCCGTAGCGTTTTGATGGATGTTTGATGAAATTTGAATGATTAAACAATGTCAAATAGAATTCCGGCTTCCCTGTTAATGATGTGTCATTGAAAAGAGTTATCAAAATAGCAAGAGGTTTGTTTTCGTAAAAGAAGAGAAAGGGAAAGGCAAATTAAATCCAGTCAATGCATGAGGCTCAACAGCTGGAGGCACCCGCTGCCTTTCCTCGCGTCCCTGCCTTTGAGCTGGGTGGGTGCTCTGTGCCACCGCTGCCGAGGCATCAGCACAGCCAGCCGGTCAGCACTGGGTGAGTCCAGCCGGCCGCCAGGGGGATGGGGGTGGTGGTGGCAGGGGCCTCCCCACCCCATTGCCTTCCACCAGACGGTGGACCATCTCCAGGCTTCCAGACTCCATCCCCAATGTGTTTCTTCTGCATCCTTGTGCATGCTGGCCAATGCTGTTCATCGTTGCGGTACCTGGATGCAGGGAGGGCGCTGCATGCCCACAATTCTGTGCTGAACTTTGGGCTCCCGTCGAGGGCAGATGGCTGCTGGGGCTGTTGGGCGCAGCGCTGCGTCTCCACGCTGTGCACCTCGAGTGCCCGTGGCGTGCACCTGGCAAGCCCAGCCCCGTCCTGGCACCAGGAACAGGAGGGCTGGCTCTCATCCTCCTTGGCTTGGGGGCCACGGGGGCAGCGGGTCCCCAGAAACAGAACCGAAGACATCACAGAGAAATTGAAATGTGGATTTTTTCTAGAAGAGTCAGAGGAGAATGAAAAGGTACAAGGAGACCAGGGGAGAAAATGCAGGTTCGGGCTGGATCAGAGCAGGGAAACCGTGGAGAGGAAGGCAGGGCCTCCTGCGCGCATTCCCTTAACCTCCTGCGCTTCCCTCCTGGCTCCCTTCTTCCCGCCCTCCTCCCTCAGGGGGCTCCTTTGTCTTTTCTCCGTAGTTTTGATTTTCCCTTTGAACTGCAGTCTAAAGCATTTTTTTTTAACATTTTGTTTTTATTTACACATTTCAAGTATGTATTATACTTACATATAGATGTATGTATACAGTAGAAAATTCGAGACAAAAATGGGTATACAGTGAAAATTGTCTCTCCTGCTCCTGTTACCGCCCCCCCCCCCCAATTCTTCCACATGGGAACCATTGTTAAAGGTTTATTGTATTTTTTACAAAGAGATTCTAGGCAGATACATACACACAAAGCATACGATACACACCATTTTGCACATTGCTTCCCCCCCCCCACCCAACCATATGATGTTGGAAATCATGCCATATTGGTATGTATAGAGCTGCCTTGTTGATCTCAAAGACTGCAGTGTTCTATTTTATGGATTTACTGTAATTTACTTTACAAGTCTTCTGTTGATGGACATTTAGTTTGTTTCCAATCTTTTGCTGTAATAAATTTCCTTGTACAGACATCTTTGTGTCCATGTATGTATGTATCTAAAAAATAAATTTTTAGAAAGGGGATTGCTGGTCAGAGGGTACATGCATTTTAAAATTTGAAAAATATCACCACATTTCCCTCTCTTCTAATTTACATACCACCTTGCCAAACCAGTGTGATCAAAAGTTGATCTTTGACAATCTGTTAGGCAAAACATGTATCTCTCTGAGTGAGTCGGCTCATTGGCATTTCCTTCTCTGTAAACTGTTTGTTCATGTTAAGGGTAGTTTTGATAAATCCATTTGGAAGAGACTCAGGTTCATAGAGGTCACCAACTGGGAAAGATTTAAGAAGGAGAGGAAAGGAGCCAAGTGAGCTTTATGGAAGAAAAATAAGCTCAAGGACTATTTCATTTTCTAAAGAAACCACTGTGCCTGGATTATGCCCTGTCAATATGCCAGTTATGCACAGATGGCTCTTCTGTTTGATGAATTGACATTTCTTCCCCTGGACTGTGATGGAGGAGGCTTTTCTCTTGCAGACCTGGTACTCACAATGGCATCCTCCTGTTACTGGAGTACGTTTCCATTGCAAAGTGCATATAAAACCCATTGTTTCATTGCAAATAAAAGTTTATATTTACTGTGACGTGACCACAATGTGGTATTTTCATCCATAAAGTCCTCAGTTACTTACTTGCTTTAGTGCATTGGGCTGAAGGGAGCCACCTCATTTTCAGTGAGTGACCTTGAGGTGGCAGCAACATTACGTTCAATTCTGTGATGCACCAAGTCCATTACAAAGTGAAAGTAAAAATTGCAATAAATCAGAATAATACTGATTGTTATAATTTTATTATAGGAGCATTAAGTCAATAAAACTTATCTGAAATGTCATTTGCATTGTATACAATTTTTACTAGTTATCCAGCATGTCTTAAAAGCATGTTTAAAACAACAAAATGAAGAAATCGGTGATGAATTGTGCACGAGCTGGGGTTTGTCTTCTGCTCTGGTAAAACTAAATTCTCGTTTGATTCCTTGAATTGTAAAGTATCCCTTTTCAGACTTGAGCTATACTATAATGCCTTAAGTCTGCCCCACTGTATTTAGTGCCCTATTGTCTGATTACTTATTTCCCTGCAGGTTGTCTGGCTCTTTTTCATTTATGATTTTATATAGGAAGGTCATCTAATATATGGTATCCTTTCAGGAGAGGAGAATGTGGTTGTTTTTTTAAATAATGAGGAATAATGAAACTTATTTATGAAGGAAGTCAGAAAAATTTATTGAAGGATCACTATAAGAGAAACATGCAAATTAAAAAAAGCTGCTTAATAGCATATTCATTACCGGGGAGCTTCCAAGTAATGAAATAGTTGTGTAAAAGGCAGGATATTAGGTGATGTACTATTGCTTGTATCAGGTACAATACATGATTACTATGCATTTTAGTCTTGTCAATTGCTATTAGATTATCGTAGTATTACTGTGTAATTATTTAAGATGCAAGACACTAAGAATGTTTAGGCCTATGTTTTTGCAACTTTTTTTTTTTTTTGGCATTTCATGCCATGCATTACTGACATATAAGTTATATGAAGTTGGAGAAATAAATTCTGAATGTGTCCCTAGTTGACAACATTAATGATGTTCTAGTTATAGCTTTGGGCTTGGTCTTTGATTAAACCTCTTTTAAAAAAAAAGATTTATTTTTTTATTTTTAGAGAGAGAGAATGCAAGTGTGCGCATCTAAGCGGTGGGAAGAGGGGCAGGAGGAGAGAGAGAATCTCAAGCAGATTCCCGGCTGAGCACAGAGCCTGATGCAGGGCTGGATCTCATGACCCTGAGATTATGACCTGAGCCGAAACCAAGAGTCAGGAGCTCAACTGACTGAGCCACCGAGGCGCCCCTTGATTAAACCCTTTTAAGAAAATGCGAAGCTGTAGTGGGCAAGCACTGGGCTGGAAGTCAAAAGGCTTGGATCCTCCTTCCAGCTCTGCCACAGTTAGTGGCCCTGCCTCTCTGAACTTCAATTACTTCATTGTACAGTGAGCAGACATTGGAGTAAGTGCATATATACAGTCATTCACTTACTCAACAGGAATTCGTGAGTGCCAGTGGTGGGTTGGGGATTGTGTTGGGAGCTGGAGATCCTAAGATGAATGAGACACAACCCATGCTGTGAGGGTCTCATAGTACGGTGGAGAAGGAAAGTGTGTAAACACAGCCTCATAGCAGGTGTCATGCAGGGTGTGGTGGTAGGGGGTCTCACTGGATGATCACGGCTCATAGAACTGAGCACTTCCTTTATGCCAGGTGCTTAGTGAATGCTTTGCACGTGTTATTTCATATAACTCTCTCTCTAATCCATGTTGCAGAGGAATTATGACCATCCCCATATTACAGATAAAAAAAACTAAGGTGCTGAGGATTGACCCTCATCAGGAACACACAGCTAATAGATGATGAGCTGGGAGTTCCAAACGGGCACTCTTCATCCACATGCCATATCACATGCACATGTTCCTCCCTTTCCTTCCCCTTTATTCTCACTTAGGAAATACCCTTTGTTTAAAGAGTAAGATGCACTGCCGTGTTATTTCTTATACGACACTCCTAGAGAGGGGGAAAACATCCTAGACAGAGGGAAACTGAACACCAAGAACAGTAAAGAGAAGTGACTTTGACCTTATTCAGGGACTGGGTCATCTGTTAGGTCCATTCTGGCATGACCCTCTGATTATTGGCTAACTCAGAGTGAAAAGGAATCTTAAAGTCATCCCTGCTGGGAATCACTCATGCCGTTAAGAAGTGGAACCAAGTAGTGGTTAGAAGCAGAGTTCTCGGGTCAGACTAGCTGGGTCAAATCCTGGGGATAAGTCACTTAATGTCTCAGACCCAGTTCATCATCCCTACACTGGGGATATCAATCATGGCTTCCTGGTAGACTTGTCTGAAGATTAAAGTAGACAATCCCAGTGATGGCTCGAGGCCAGAGTCTGCCATGTTAGAAGTGCTCAATAAGTGTTTTCCATAACTATTGTTATTGCTGATGGTCTTTTCCTCTTGGGCAATTGGCATAAAAAAGATATGTCATAGGAAGTCCAACACAAAATTAAATTAGAAGCTCAAATTTTATCCACATGCAGCTGATACAAAGATCAAACTAATGTATAGTTAAATGTAAATAATTGAGAAAAACCTTTTGGTAATAGCAACCAGCATCGTGAATCTCAAATAAGTTGATTATTAAATATTTATTCATCTTTCACAAAAAGTATTGATTTAATTTT